>NC_045511.1:30645170-30956287 GCF_009650955.1 Corvus moneduloides
CGACCTTCTTCTTCAGTCTGGTGGGAATATAAGTGCTCAGCTGTATGAGATAAATCCTGTGGCAGGGGATGCTGCAAGTGAGCTAACCAGCTCAAAGATGTAAATGATGAAGTAATTCAGCCTGACTTGGTGTACTCAGCTGGTCTAAAGCAGCTTTTATTTGGCTCACTCATAATACAGAGTTAGATAGCTGTGCTACACCCATTTCGTGCTTTCTCACACCTTTGCTTATTTCCATGAGCTCTAGTGATCATGTCAGAACACAACTGATGACCTCTAGGAGCAAATCATCACAAATTTCTTGGTTCACTTCCATGCAAGCAGGTGCTGTTTCTGCAACAGCAGAAGCATTGGCAAGACAGCCTTGGAAGGCCAGGTTCTGCTGCCAAGCTATAATTTCTCTAAAGTGATCTAATTAGACTGAGGTGACATGAGTTTAGAGATCTGTGTAGTAGGAAAAACAAAGAATGTTACTTAAATACCTGTATAGGGAGTCTAAACTTCAGGCCTTGGCTGTGTAGGGCTGATGGAACTGCAGTGACGTGTGTTAATCAAACTCATTTACTCCAAAGAGACACAGTTGAACAGATAAAAGGATTCCTGTGCCATAATAGAGTACAGTGTAATGTCATTGGTTGGTGAAGTAGCTCTACTTTTACATCTCATAACTGTTATCACAGTAGAACCAGGTGTGAAAGATAATTTAGAATCTTTCATACCCTTAATTGGAGATCTGAAGGTTGTATTCACCTCAGCTCTCCACATTCTCTATGTTGATGCACTGAATGATACAATTTCAAAGATAACAATACAGCTGAAACATACTTAAAATAGAAAAGGTATGAGCTAGGCCTTAGCTTGTACTGGTAGGTCTTTTCTTCCATATTGATGGCATAAAAAGATGCCACACGTGCAACTTGCAGAGATGGGAAATTGCTGTCAGATCCCTGCCATTCTTTTAATATCTAATAGCGCAGACACCAGGGCTGATCCCTCTGAATGCTGAGAGCATGCTAAGGCATCATGTATGCATGGAGCCAGAGGGAGTCAATGCACTTGTCCATGGCACACGCACATATGCTCCGATCAAGAGTACTAGTGCCACTGATATGTGTCAATACATTTAAGAAAGGCAGGCAGAGTCCTAGGCAACTCCCTATTTCCTCTGAATTACTGTCTGCTACAGTAACTTGCTGTACATGCTTGCTTCTTGAGGCTGACTTTTCAGTTCAATGAACCAGACCTTGTGTTCAGTCACTAATCTTCTATGTGCATTCACTGGCACAGCTCTAAGGCTGATCTGTATTATCATAGGCACAGCTGCGACAGTGGAGCTGGCCCAAGCTCCAGGAAAGTTGGAGGTATTTCTCTGCACATTTGCTGATAGTGATCTGAGCTAAATCTTGTGGTAGCTCTTCTCAAATATCACTGGAAAAAGTGGGAAGATCCAGAAAATGCACCTGGGTTGTGACATCACCAGTGCCTATTGTTATATGCACCTATTGGTATAGCACTCTGCATGTAGGAAGTGATCCAGAAGCAGATACAGTGCATGAGAAAGTAGCACCCATCTGGTCTTTGGGATGATACCAGATGGCACATTGGGAGCCTTCAGCCTTGCTCCAGCTCAGAGGGTTTTCTGATGGTCTCAGAGCAGAAGTTCCCATTCCAGGCAGAGGATTCATTTCCTAAAGACAGCTTCAGAACTCTTTTTCTCTCTGGTTTATTTTCCTAAGGGATATGGAAAAGAACATGAGTTAGTGATGGTGGTAGCATATACAATTTCATTTGTATATGACAAGCAAGGAGGGAGATACAGTCTCTTCAGCTCTAGGGTGTGATTAAAGTAGATCAAAACCCTTTGTATCAGTCCTGACATGGTTGGTTGAAGATGTGTACTATGTAGAGATCCTACATAATCTAATTAAGGAAGAGATCAGATCTGACTGAGACAGGTAGGGCTAGCACTGGCAATCAGTATCACCCTGGGGAATGAGAAAGGTAGACAGGAGTTTATTGCTGTTTTAGAACACACTCCTGAGAAAATACGGCTTGAAGAAAGAATTTTGCTTATCAAATACTTCCTGCATTGAGCAAAACAGCTGATGAGAAGGCTGAGACCAGAATCAGGTGAAGTGTTTGGAAGTAAAAATCTCCCCTGCCAGGGCTTGCAATTAAATCAGTAAATTTCAATGGAAGGAGAACCTGTGGTCATACCTGAGTACTTAGGCATGAAAACAGTGAGGTGCAGGTGTCTCTGTCTTGCCTTGCCATCAATTGGCTTTGCTCAATTAGGAAATCTGTGCTTAATGGAGTGCTGAAACAGATGTCTGAAAACCTTATCACCATTCAGAAATTGGTATTTTCAGCACCATTTCCAGAATGTTGAAGAGAAAGCCATAGTCCTCATTTCTATTCTTACTGCAACATAGATTTGGACAGAAAAATTACTTAGAAGAAAGGCAAGCTTGAGGAGGTCTCATTTCTCACTGAGAGCTCAAAGAGGCTGAAGTCAGTTTGCAGATTGGACTAAGACAGTACACTGTGTTCCCTGAAGCTCAGCTGTGGTTACATGGAAAAGCATCACTGATCACTTAGATCTTCACCATGCCAAGGGAGAAAATTAAGTTGTAAATTGGAAAAGATGTGTCTGTGGCAGCTGAGGTGAGAGAGGGTCTGTCTATACAGATTCATATAGTGGTAGAATAATTTGGCTGGAAGGGACTTCCAGAGGTTGCCCAGGCCAACCCTTCTTCTCTATTGGGTTGCTGTCTGAAGAGTCAAGCTGCAGACATCTCCAAGGACAGTGGTGTCCCCTGTGCAGAGTACCCTTGAGGAAAAAAAGGCTTCCTTAGTACTGTGGGAGTGCTCCATCATGCAGCTTTATCTAACCAGTGCTGTCCTTGTGCACCTCCCAGAAGAGCCTGCCTTCTTCATGATGGAACCCTTCCTCATGGAACCTGAAGGCAGCCAAAAGAACTCCCCCTTGTTTTCTCATCTCCAAGCGGATCAAAGGCATAATATCTCTTTATCTCTAATCTGTCTGCTGTGTTACAGCAGCCTGTTGTCACAGTGGCCTCCACTCCACTCACTCCAAGGGATCAGTGCTGTCGTATGAAAGGCTTCATGACACAGAGCTAACTGCATGTCCTGCAGTGGGCCTCACTGAGCACAGGCTGGCTTTAGAGAATGATGCTGCTTAATGTTCTCATTGCCTCTGAGTCAGTACATTTGGGAAAAACCAAACACAGGAAGTCATATAATGATGCAGATAATACATTACATAATTCTTAGCCATCTTGTGCGGGGTTTTTTTTAAGAGCCTGCAGAAATGATAGAGCAGTCATGGCAATTGATGAAGTGCTTTCCCTTTAATATTGTGTCATTTTAGAAAGGTAGTCAGCAAACTGAAATCCAGCTTGAGAAACTGTAACAATGGGAAGAAGAGATCAAGACTTAAATCAGAAGTTGCTAGGTAGTTTGCAGTTCGCACTGTTTCAGCTGGCAAATAGGCAGAAACACTGAATTGAACCTGTTCATGTTCAGGCTTCACATACAATACATGAAAGGCAACTGGGCAGCTCCAGGAGCTCCAAGAGAAAGATTTACCTTTCTAGAATAACCAAACAACTGTCCTGATGCATACTGTCTGCAGTAGCATTTTGTTCAAGGTCTAAGCCTTCTAATGTAATTTCCGAAGATATTAGGGTCACCAATTATCATTTAAATTTATTGGATTGGTATCTCAGCTCAAGCAGTTCAGCACTCCTGGCACCATCAGATCTACTTAGGTGTTGCCTGATGATGTCAAAGAGGGGGCAGTAGGGTAGGGAAAGGGTAAATCTAAGGGAAACAGGTCTGTGGGTAAGGAGAAGAGACATCTTTCTCCAAAGGAGGCCTCTGTCAAATGGGCAAATGATTTCACCTTTGGGTCAAAATGCTCTAGCAGACTCAGGAAGTCTTTGTTGGGGAATACAAGAGGGCAGCCCAGGCAGCACAGGATCACTTTCTGGATTTCAGGCTCATTCTGGTCTCACTCAGAGACCAAGCATCCCGCATCTGCAGGCATTGCTACTGTATTACAGGATGACAATCATGCTCCCCCTGGACACACAGGGCACCAGTTTTGTTTTAATTTTGTTTTGTCTGCACTGACATAATTCAGGAGCATTAGACTGAAGTTACCAAAGCTTAAAATCAACAGGGTAAAGACAGGACAAAATCAGGCTCCCCAGATCATCATTGTCTAGAAGCACTGAATCAGGGGGATGGGAAGCAGGAGCATTAGTTTGTCAGAAACAATGCATCTAGCTTGGTCAGCATACCAGGGCAGGAAGAAAAGATAAGAGACCTCTGATAAAACCAGGGGGAGTCTCAAACAGATATCCTGCGAACTAGCTCAAACCAGTCTCAAAGGCCAGGGGTACAAAAGAGCATGTGCAGGGGAGAAAGGTGAAAAGTTCAGGATGAGGAAGACTTCCTGACTTCATCAAAAAGACCCTCGGAAGACCCCTACCAAAACCGCCAAACAACACTGCGCAAGCGCAACGCGGATGTAAATGACTTTTGGGTTCATTATAATACGAAGCGAAGCTGGGTGGCGCTAGGTGATGAATATGTATAGGCGTGTTGCGAAACTTAATGAATATGGAACTTGTAACCCGGTAAATACCAAGCTGAATGCAGCTGTCGGCATGCATGATTTTGGAGGAGCGATCCCCCGTGCGTCCCAGCGCTGGAATAAAACATACCTACTTTACTACTTCTTTAGTAGTGGAGTCCTTTCCGCTCTTCAGTACCTCAGTTTCACTGTGGTTCATTTCTGCTCTTAGTCAGGATGAGTGACTCAGCCAACGCAGGTTTGGCTGGCAGGGTGCAGCAGGGAGAGACCAATACTTCATATACCCACTGATCCCAACAAAACCGGGACCTGAGCCATGTATCCAAGGAAAAGACAGTATCATCTAGCGTTCTGAAAACAGATCAAGGCTAACCAACACTCAGCTGTCACTGTAATCTTGTTACCTTTAAAGTCTGGGGAAAAAAAATTTCAAACAAAAAATGAGATGTAGCTTTTAAGCCACTTCATATACATATAAACAAATCTGGACTGAGTCCGCCAAAGCATAGCACATACAGTTTCAAGTGTCCTAAGTCAGACCTCCACAAACCTTGTTTGATTGGTCTCAAGTCCAATTTGCTCAGAGCCAGTCATTTACCTCATCAAGACAGTATTAGAAGCAGCTTTTCTCTTCAATGTGAAATAAATTCAGACTCCTTGGTGAGAATTTTCACACCCGTTCATCCCTTTCTCTTTGAAGACATCGACCATTGAAGCCTCAGACTTCTTTCCCACCTCATCTATAGGTATGTTATGAAAGTTTTCCTTTCCAAGTGAGAAACTGTTTCAGATTTAGGAAAATGGATCTCCATATTTCCCAGTTCACGTACTAAGCACTGAACAAATTAGCAACTATTCAAGGTGCAGTCAAAATTTTCATCAGACTAACCCCCATCCTTTTCAGAGGGCTCTTACACTACGTTTCTCATTATCCAGCATTTGAGTTCTGATATTGTAAAGACAGACTCGGAACTTTCTTTGCATTCCCAGATCCATGCTCACTTTGGACATTTGTGCCTTGACTGTGCCTTGCAGCCAGTGGAGCCTGCACTTTGTTCATGGGCAACAGCTGCGGCTTGAGTGATGCAGGAAAAAGGCAGGAGAAGCCATCTCTAGCCTTGCCTATTGCATCCTCAATTCCTTTGCTGCTTAGATTTGCTATTCAAGTACAGGTGGCCGGCTGGCAAGGCAGAAGTTCAGTTTGGGAAACCAGCCGTCTCTGGGATCATAACCAGCTGATGAGCACTGCAGAAGAAAAAAGGGAAAGAAGCACTGCAACATCTCTGAGCACATCGGGCAGTTCATTTTCACAGTATTATTGTCTGTATCATTTCCACTCCAGCCTGTCCTCTGCATTGCCCAGATAAATTAAACCCTATTACCACTGCTTCATCAGCAACACACTGAGGCAATGGTTTAGAGGCAATATCCCTCCCTCACCTTTGAACCACAAAAAAAGAGAACATGCTTGTGACTAAGGAATAGCTCTTGGAATCTTTGCTCTCTTTGCATCTTGGGACAAAATTATTTATTTTTCTCTTCCTGGGAAGTTAGTATGTCTCAGTACATAAAGTGGAGAAACTAACCAGAAGAAGCCGATTGCTGCTCAGGGGTGGGCTGGGCACAGGTCAGTGGGTGGCAAGCAATTGTATTGTGCATCATTTCTCTTCTTTGGGTTTTATTTCTGTCTCTCTTTTTGTTGTCTCCCTTTTCTTCTTCATCATCATCATCATCATCCTCCTCATTATTATTATTATGTTTCATTAATGTTATTATTGTAATTTTTTTGTAATTCTTCTCTCCATCCCATTGCGGGGGGGGAGATTGTGAGCAAATGACAGCGTGGTACTCAATTGCAGTGTGAGGTTAAACCACAACATCACTGCAGGCTCTATCACTGCTATTATCTGCACTGGGTTTAGGAAAAAAAACTCCTCCTGCCTATTGTTTTCTCAGCCTAAACAGACTTGCCTATCTGTTTCCACAGAAATTATTATTACACATGTTGGTTCACTTACGACTTTCCCAGATCTGCGCTCTCCACATGTGCCTGGCATGGTGTAGAGTGGGCTTTTGATGGGGAGGTGCAGACTGACTTGACCCTTTTCAGAGCCATTTGTGAATGCTGTGCGTATTGCCACGGCTGCCTCATTGATGGCACTTGGAGTGTGAATTTCATAGTGCTTTCCCCAAGAAGGGCTTTTCCTGGGTTAACTGGTTTGAAACATGTAGAGATGAAGGCCTGTGACAAGATGTTCTGCAAGCCAGTGGCAGCAGGGAGTGCAAAGCCCATTCCAGTATGCTGATGACCATATCACTGGTATCTTGCTTTTATGTTATAGTTTTGTTTCTTTCCTTTGCCTTCCTACTACTTCCTTTGCCTTACTACTCCTCTCCACAAATCCCAGGATGGCTGGCAAGAGTCCCCTCTAGACAGCCACAGTGCTCTGTAATGTGCAGCAAGGGGAGTCCCTCTCTTCATCACTGCTCGAATTCCTCCTCCTGTGCTCCCTCTGTGTCTACTATTGTAGTAATAACACTTGCACTGCATAGAGCTAATGTAAACTAGCATTACACTGACAGTACATTTTTGCCTTTACTGGCAAGAGTTAGTTATGTTTCTGACCTGGAGTAATGAGGCAGTTTAGATAACTATGACATATTTGAGAAGTATCCCACTGTTAATACGTTAAAGTGTGTCTCTCTACCTTAAACTCATAACTCAGCCTTTAAAACACCTGCACCAAGCCAGTAAGACCAAAAATATAAGCCCATCCTTTCATTACATAGTTCTAACATGTTGTCATGTACCTAGAGTCTTTAAAAAGAAACCTTTCCTAGGATACCTTTTTAATACCCATCACTGCTGGGAACTCTTTATCTGCTATGAAAGAACAGAAATGACCAGTTTCAGGAATATTAGGTCCTCCTTGCCTAGGAAATCGTGTCATTTCTCACATTCCTCTGGGTATCTGATGAATTTTGTGTTTAAGATGCAGAAACAATCGTCATAGCGAGAGACAAAGATTAGAGTCAAAGATTACCCAGAAGGGAAGTAGATTAAAAAGAGGTTTTAAATGAGGGAAATATTAAAATACACAACACATAAATACACACACACACACAGACACACACAGGGTGGAGATAGCTGATGTGATTCCATTGTTTCTTATGTGAATCCTCTTCCCTGAAGGCATGATGGCATGCATTTTAAAGGGCATTGAAAGGAATAATGCATTTGCAGCCACAGATAAAAGTAACAATGCTGCACGTAAGAACAAAAGTAGATGGGACACATCTGTGTCTCTGGGGATTAAGTGACATATGGCAGTGACATGCTTTACATTCTTAAAAATCTGCAAAATATTCAAAATAAGTTGTTTTTGTAGCTTCCAAATCATTAGACTATGCCTCATTTTCTAAGTGCTCTTGCCATTGCAGTTCTTTATGCGAATGAAATTGTCTGTGAAACAACTTGCTTTTTTCCTTACACATCTCATGTTACTTCCCTCATAATTCATTATTGGATATTGTGTCTGTGTGTGTGTATGTCTTCCTGTGATCATTCTATTTGGATTTTGAAAGCAATAGCTAAAAATCCCTACAGAAGTACAGTGATAAACTAAAAAGAAAATAAATAATAGAAGAGGAGCAGTGGCAGAGGAGTCTGAAGGTTTTAGGCAAACAGTTTAAAGTTCTAGGATTTAGCTCTGATAACAGTAGTTTGTAATGGATTTTTCCTCTGTAAATATTCCAGTTATAACAAAGTTAAATACAATCATTACACAACTAAACTTAACAATACCTCACAGTATAATGGCACTATTGTGTTTGGGTTTTTTTAAACGCCAGAACTTCACTCATTTTCTTTTATGAAACAGTAAAACAAACAAATAAACCTAAACAAAAGGTACATGTCAAAGTAACAGTACAGGGAGAAAAAAGTGATATAGATATGGTGAAATACCTGCAGAAGGTACAAGGGGAGTAAATAAATGTCACAACCACAGTATCTGCAGTTTGAGACCTTTTATGAAGTATTCAAAAATACTTCATAAAAATACTTTCCAATATATTGGAAAAATATATAAAAGCAACAATGTGATGGACCAGAAGTATGCTGTTGATTGTATCTTATCATATACTTTAAAAAGATTATATATGAAGATGATTCTAGGAACTGTCTTCAAAAACAAGAACAAAACTGAGACATCTTCTAATTCAGAGGGAAGTTAGAGTGCATATATGTTAGTATAAAGTGATATGGAAAGAATATGGTATTTTGTCTGGAAACCACTTCAGGTACCAATAATCTTGTATGAATAAAATTCTAACTTGTGTATCCAGCTCAGGTCTCTGTATAAAGAAATGAGCAATGGCTAGAAAACAGCTAGCAGCTGCCCCCCTCAAAAAGTTGAGAGATCATGAAAACAAAACCAGGGAGCAGCACCATGAAACAGAAGTGGAATGGTTGATAATGCAGGTACCATTGCTGAAAAACTAGTGGAAATTCATGGTCTGCTACCTATCATCTTGTTAATGTTTCATTATTCTTTACTGTGCACAGCAAGCCAGAATGTGTCTCACACCAGGATTCTCAGTTAAGAAGCTGACCACTTTGTGAACAGACCCGGGGAACTGGAAGGGCTGGACTCTTGCCTTATAGCATGGGGACCTTGGCGTGCAAAGCAGAGCAGGAAAATCAACCAGCCAAGACCAGACATGGCAGCACAGCTCCTAGAAAGGAGAGGGCATCTGTCCTTCCTGGGGATGCCATATGGATAATCTGGCCAGACCTAGCTGCAGGTTCCCTTGCTGTGCAATTCTCAGCAATTACATCCTGGAAAGAAAGATGAAACGCAACTGTAGCATGTATTCTCAAAAGATTGGTAGCACTTTATAGGTCATGTCATTCAATCAATGGGACTCTTGCAGCCGTCTTTGCACATGCAGAAGCACGGAGGGAATTCAGAGAGGTGTTTAAAAGTTTAATGTAGTCCATGACTACTAAAGTAACTGCTTTCCACAGAGCTCTTCATAAAACCATCAGGGGATTGGTTGCGTTGTGCCTCCCAATCGTCTGCAAACTCCAGGAGCAGTTTAGGGAACATTTTCAGATTATCCAAGAATAAATCCTGAGGAACAATCCAGTGCTTGGTCTAGTAATTCCATGTCTCCTTTCCACTGATAAGCCCCGGCACTGGATCCAGCACTCCAGGTGTGTATCACCAGTGCTGAGCAGAGAGGAAGGATCACCTCTCTTGAACTACTTGTGTGGCTCTTCCTGTTGCAGCTCAGGATGCTAGTGACCTTTGCTACAAGGGTGCATTGCTGGCGTATAGTCAACTTGGTACCTGTAAGGTTCCTTGGGGCTTTCCTGCTAACCTGCTCACCAGCCAGCAAGCCCCCAGCCTGGTACCTGGGATTACTCCTCCGGTGCAGAACAACTTCAGACTTTATTTCAGTGAACTTCATGAGGTTCCTGTCAGGCATTTTTCCAGTTTTTTAAGGTCCATCTGAGTGGCAGAAAACCATGTGCTGTATCATCCATTCCTCCCAGTTTTGTACCATCTGAAAACTTGCTAAGGGTGCTCTCTGTCACATCATTCATAACCATGTTAAATAGCATTGTCCCCAGTATCCATCTCTGAAGTACCACTGGCTGGCCTTCCGCTGAACTTTTTGCTGCTGGCTACAACCCTCTGAGCCTGACAGTTCAGCCACTTTTCTGTCCACTTCACTGTTCACTTATCTTGCCTATAAGGCATAGACAAATGTCTGTGAGAATTTCTCAGAGATGGTGTCAAAAGTCTTGCTAAACTTGAGGTACACACCATACACTGCTCTTCCCTCAAATTTTAATGAGTTTGTATGTTTTCCTACTGCTTCAAAGATATTTCAGAAATAAGGTAGACACTATCAGAGGCAGTGGGTCATAAAAACTCTCAGATCCTTTACCTACAAAATATCATGCCCTTTGCCAGTTACTTTTACTTACCAGTAATATACATAGGCAAGTAAGTCTGGCACTGGTTTTTGGAGACTGACTTGGCAGTTTTAAATATTGACATGCGTCATCTAACCTAGTTGAAAAGATGAGGTAGTCCCACTGCTTTTGGTTAAACTTCTGTGACTGAGGAGTAGTCAGTGATAAAGCTTATTCTACCACGTACTCCTGAGAGATTCAGGCTTCTCCACTGCCAGCAAGCACTCCATTTAGCACACAGAGTTGTAGTGTCACAGTGCATTAGCACAAACATTGTAGGGGAAAAAAGCAGAAATCTTTCTGGAGTATGAAACATTAAGTATTTGAAAATTACAATTTAAAGAAGAAGTCTGTGAACATACAAGTCAGACTAGACATCCACCTCAGTTCCCTTCTCCAAAGCAGCTGTAGCAGAGCAATGGCAGTGTGATTAGGCTAGCCAGCTCTTTGTGGTACCAACAGCTGCTATGGCTATTTGCCAGGACACCCCAAGGCTCCATCGCTTCTGAATCCATGTCATTTTGTAAGCAAAACCATGCAGGACACAAATATGTGGTCACCAATGCCAGCTCGGCAGACTAAGAATAGATCAGCTGCAACTATGTTAACAATTTCGAATACAAGAGATTGCAAAGTATTAGGATCACATTACAGAGGAGAGAGTGGAAGAAAGGATGGAAAACTAGGTGCAGTTCTGGGCTACTTCACCTCACAAAATTTAACAGGGAAAGGGGCTTGGCTTCAGCATGGATGAAGCACACAGTGCAAAGACAGCTTTCCAAAGAGTTATGCTCAGATTTCTGCAAGTCAGACCTCCCTTGGGGGCCCGCTTCAATGCACCATGCAGCCACCCAGTTGGGTCCAGAGACCAGTGAAGGACACTTTTCCCTTGTAAAAGCTGAGGCAGCCAGTTTAAAAGAAAGGTTAAAGACAAGTATTACATAAGTCCTCGAGATGAGAGCAATAGTTCAGGAAGTCATTTTTTCCCTAAAGCACAGGAACATGGGTGGGTAGGTGAGTGAAAGGACAGCAAATACACTCCCAACACAGAGCCTCTTTCCACAGTAAAATGTGTGGTGATTTTCACGGGTTTCCTTTCCACACAAGACTTTTATAATGCAGTCTGGGCCTGCTGAGGCACTGGAAAGGCCATAACAGAGGACAAATCACTGCTTAAATAAGCAGGGAAGCTTACTTAAGATGGTGAAAGAGAGATCCTGTGGTCAGAGCTTTTTGCCATTGGTGAAAACATAGCATCCAATACTGAGGTGTCAGCAAGGGGTATTGAAGGAATGCTTACAGCATCTGCTCCTCTGGGTGCCTATGATCATGTAGAGTATTACACAAGCAGAGAGAGGCCCCATGAAATTGATGTGTTGGTGTAATTTACCAAGTGAATCAAAATACTCTTATTTCTTGTTTACCAGGCACTGCCATGCTAGAAAGTCACAAAGCTCCCTTGAGTATCAGCAAAAATGAAGAGAACACAAGTTAAACAGACCTGTGAAGGGTTTATAAACTTAATTTATTATTAGTTTTAAAAGGCTTGTCTGCTTTGTTGTAGGGCAACTTTTCTCAGTCTTGAAGGGTTTGCTAAGCACAGTAAGAGACTGGGAAGGCCGAATGGGTTGTTATATTTTGTTTGCACTGTCAAGAAAATATTCATCACAACTTCTGTGAGAGAAGTTTTGGTCTCAATGTGCAGAGCTCTAATCAAGTGGTAAAAAACCATCACACACAGAGACTGGGAGCTGCAGTGGATGAAAAATGCTTCAGTCCAAAGTAATAATGATTTAGAGTGCAGATTCTCTGCCAGGAATTGAATTTACACAGTTCAGAGAATACACACCCATGCTGACAGGACTGGTTTGACCTCAGGGAACCTGCAGTCCATGACCCTTACTCTCTTAGGTGCAGCTCTTAAGTAGAACTCAGTCTGCCACTAGTCACAGCACCAAGATCTACACAGTTTTGGGGGAACCAGGGTTCTGAGCAGTGTATCCCAGCAAACTGCTTGCTTTGCTGAGGGAAGTTAACCAAACCTTCACCATTTACAGTTGTCATGGCAAGGAAGCCTGGTCATGCAGGTTAGATGGATGCTCTCTACACCCACCCCAAAGTTGGGAACTAGGGCATCTTGGAAATTAGGCATAGACTGAAATTCTGCTTATCTTTAACATGCTCAGTTGTTTGCATGACGGCTTCATGTGGAGTCTGTTCCCAGTGGAAACTGAGTTAAGCATGTATTACCAGAAATTCAATATCACTGTAACAGCTGTCAGATACTCTAGCCTTCATACCACCACCTCAGTAGGTGTTAACAAAGTGTGCTGCCATCAGAATGAAAAAAGTCAAGGGAAGTAACCCAAAGCCTGGAAAGACTGCTACACAAAACTGAAGAGGATATGAAGAAGGGTTGTTAGTATTTCTTGAGCATAGAAAAAAGCTTGATACATCAGCTGTAAGACATAAGGATACCTGTTACCAATACTCAGTAAAAGCACAGTTTGTCTATGTAATACCAGTGCTGGCTCACAGTAGCCAGTCTCTAGGAAATAAGAACAAGCAAATGAAAGAACTGTGACTGCTTTCCAGGAAGCTGGTGGTTTTGCAGCCACAACTCTACTGACCATCAGCAAGAGGAACTCCAAGAAATGGGAACATTCAGTCAGAGCCCCAAATTTTGTTCAGTAGTTTCTGAATGTTAGTAATGAATAAGAGTGTTAGTTGGTTGTGGGGTTTTTTTAATAATGCAGAAAAGCTGTGTCTGTCACATTAATGTGCAGAATTTGGGTGATATTTTTGGGAACTGCTTTCTAATTACAAACCTAATAAGAGGGGTTTTTCAACAAAACAGACAAGCAATGGTCACAGTGTGACCAGCTCGAATGACAGACACCTTTCTTTTGCTCTAGTCTCTCAGCAGGGTGAAAGCCAGAGACGCTTGTACAGAGAGCTGCTGAGGAACTACAATCGTCTGGAACGACCTGTAGTGAATGACTCCCAACCACTCATAGTCGAGCTCCAGCTTTCCTTGCTGCAGATAATTGACGTGGTAAGTTACTTGCCCTTCTCTGTGGCACCCATTCAGCATAACAAATCTGATCTCTCATCTAGGAGACATACTTTTGCTCTTTATCAGGCTGTCAGAAAGGAAGGCTGGCTGTCTTTTGCTAAGCATCCTCCCTAAATGCTGGAGTATGTGCTTTGACACTTTAGAGGAGTGAATATCCTCCTAAAAGCACAGCCATTTCTGACACAATTTGAGCTGCAAGGAGATTAATTATGTATATTTTGTCCATTTGTTTTAAACAGAAAAAGGAATTCAATCAATTAGAAGCTATGTGTTACTACAAATTATTAATGATACTTTCTTCTCAGGGCTGTGTGGGATGCAGTAACTCAAGACCATGTGCAGCATTCAAAGCTACTATCACTGCACTTACACTTTTTCATTAGATATTATAATGGCATTAGCCTCTTCTCCCATCATATTTTTACCATGCACTGCAGCGGAATGAGTCTGCCCTGAAATGAGCTTAGAAATACGTAAAAGCAAAACCTGGAGGCACAGCCCTCTAATTGTCTTGACTACAACATGCTTTTACAGAATTGGAGATTTGACCCATGGAAAATTTTAACATAATAATCCAAATCCTTTTTTTCATCATGAAGAGGATTCTGTATGATAAACTGTGATATATATAGACAGGATTTCTTTCATCTATATGAGAAAAATGAGCCAGGAGAACAATTTTGACCATCTTCACCCTGTCAGCAGAGCAAACAGGCTCTTGTAAACTAGTGCTCTTATCTTCATCCTGCCTTTTCCATAAACAGTGTTTGGGGCTGGTTTCTGATCCCCTGTCACTGTTATGGGGGGAATGAGGAATAGAGAGAGAGATGTGGAAAAATTTGTGCAGTTGCAAAGTAAATTAACAGAAGCCTCAAATATTTAAACTTTTTAAAGCTCTCACAGTCTTTCTGAAAATGTGTGGTACACCAGGTGCTCTCCCTGGAGAGGTAAGCAGGACCCTGAAGGTGTAGCCCCCCAGCATCCCAACATGCAAATGGCAGGTCCAGTCAGCTGTGGTATTCCTGGAGGCAGGCAGCAGCCACCCAGATAGGGTAAGCATCTTTCTGTTTTGAAATGTTACCAACTGCATCGAACTGGAAGAGAGAAGAAATCAGTACTGTGAACCAGTCCTCTACATGAATGGAAGAGCAAAGATTTCCTGCAGCTAATTTCAAGTAAATTTCAGCAAGCAGTTCTAGGTTTAGCAGAGGTGTCTCAGCTCCAAAGATCTTCCTTCAGCCCTTCTTTTTCTGTGGCATTTTCTTTCAACCTAATTTGAAGGTTGCAGGTACTAAAGGGGACTCTTCAGCCATAGGGCTGTGACTGTACATTTTCAAAGCCCGGAGTTACATAAAACCATTTTTCACCTGTGTTTCACATTCACATATGAAACCCAACCTGTAAGGAAATTGGCATTTTTTAAAAAGCACTTTATCTACATTATGTCAATGTCCCTTACAAGAAGTTTAGTTCCACTGTTCCTTTTTGTTTGTCCACAATAGGAAGTAGGTATGCTAAATGTTCATACCTATCAGAAATGAAGGTTTTCTTCCCTACATCTCTGCACCCAATACAGATGCTAGATGTTAATCAGTTTTAATCAGAATTAATGACCTGTCCTAGGCTTGTGGTCTTGCAAACTGCACTCAAGGTGTTTTAAAAAACATCCGGTGTCACCTGATATGTTGTGAAAACGTGCCTGTCTCCTCAATGGAGGACAGAAAATCACTTGGCAGGCAAGTCTCTATAGTAAAAAGGTCATTGTAGCATCAACAAGTAAACCAACCAGCCTGACAATGCACAAAACACTGATCCCCGGGTCTTTAAATCAGGAATCAGTGCAGAAATATGCCAGCAACAAGCACTGTACTTGTGAGCCCCTCATCCTCCATTGCTGGCTGGACAGACAGCAGCATTTGTTTGCCCCAGCTGCTGAAGTAAATGTCTGTTTCAAAGGAGGCTCGTTACAGCCACACTGATGTAAAGAAAAGCAGTCAAGCTAAAAGGAGATAACCTTTATCAGCTGAGACATTGTGAGGCGAACCAAGTGGCCATCTCTGTTCACTCAGATGGGAGTCTGGGGGTGAGTTGACTCTGCCTCCTCAGCTGCCCTGCCTGGCAGAAGACAGAGCAGCTGGTGCACAGCTTTCACTTGGGGAAGACATTAGACAGTATCACAGTCTTGGCAATAGTGTATGCATTAACAAAGTGAAAAGTTGCTCTTTCTGAGGACTTGTGTGTCCAGCGTGGTCTGTTACCGTAAAAGTGCAGGGTGCTAGGCAGGGTCCCAGCATGAGGGCACCTCTTACACCATGCTCCCTGGGGAGGAAACAAGCATTCCATGCTCAGTGAAGTGTCATGTGCCAAGGCATACTACAGCATTGCTGGACTCAATGAGATGCTTCGCAAGCAGTCACTGCAATGGGCATGAGACAGCGGACTGTGTTCTGGTTTCCTCGCAGGAGAAAACAATGTGAAGAAGATGAAAACAAATCTCCTTGTTGCATGGGAATGAGAAGGGGTTTGCCACTGATCCTCAAAAAAACTTGTGCCTTACCCATGCCAAAACCTGGTATCACATCTAAAGCACTTCTATCTGGGACAGGTTCCATGACGTACCTCCATACGTCTATTTTATACACATACTGTATTAAAATGTAATTAATCTTAAATTCATCTTCTGCGGACAGCCTGCTGAGAACAGCATTGGTGCCAATCTAGTTGCACTCTGCTACATAGAGAGAAAAGACTGCTCTGAGATCACTGTGGTTTTCCAAGCAGTACTACAAGTAACTACTTAAAAATTTCACCTCCTCTTCTTACAACCATTCAAAGAAAATGTCAAAGCATGACTGCTTTGGATTAGGTTTTCTGCTTCTACTTGCATGTATTTGCCTACACAGGGTATGTATGGTTTTTAGCATTCAAAGACAGCCATCATACTCAAAGCTGAGAAGAACATGTTCTCTTCTTGTCACAGCTGTGGTAGACAAATGCAAATGAAGGACTTTAGGGTTCGGACTTTTCCCCAAAATTATATTAATTCATAACTACAGCCATGACAGGCCCATTACATTCAGGAAACAAATGAGCAGAAAGAGACAGTTACAGCCCCTGTTTAACAGCAGGGTTCAGTTCAGTTTGCCTTGTCCTCTGTGTGTAAGGACAACTTCATGCTGAGCTGACTCATGTGTATGCCATTTTTGAGGGTCACTTTTGCTTGGAGCCTGACCCCCAGGCACTCCCTGTGCATCAGAAGGGCACTGGCTGGTGATCTCTCCCACAGAGCACTGTCAGGCACTGCCAAGCCCTGCCAACCCAAGCAAGGGTAGACATCCAAGAGTACCTGGAACAAAAATTCTCATTTTGACTAAGAGTGCAGTCAGTTGGTGAGGCTAGTGTAATTAAGAAATGGGGCATGACATTTTCGGCAGCACAGGAAATGCAAGCATTCTCCATTGGCACCATGTAAAAGGAACCTGCTACGTGGAAACTATTTGTCATCACGAGTGATGGTTTTCATTGCTCCTGTTGGCATTTGCAGGAGACCTTATCTGAAGGGGTGTATACGTGGTTCCATTGTTAAGTTATTAACAAAAAATACAGCTGTTGAGGTCCCTGCATATGGTGGAGTCCTGTAGTACTTTTCTCATTCATGTTCAGCCTTCCAGCTGCCAATGTCAGAGGTCATAATGACAAAAATGGGACTGAAGTGATGAGTGGGAAACCACGTCTAACAATCCATGAATCATTTTGCACTTCCGGAAGCCAAAAAATACATCATTTTCCTGTATTTTGGGCTGCAAACCCAAAACAAATGCTGTATCTGGAAAAATTTATTACAGACTGTTTTGATTCAATTGCACAGTGTGTAAAATGATTGTACATCCTAGGGACTGCAGGATTATCCCAAACCTAATCACATGCTTGCAAACAATCTCACTTTAAAACTGCAGATGTTGTTGCTACATTGTTGCTCCACATTTTTGGAAACCAGCAAGACAAGGTAATGTAATAGTTTAGTAGGACAACAAAAACAAAGACTCTGGGTTTTTTTCCTGAAAACTGGATCTGTGCCTTGCTGTTCACAGAAAACAAGGGAAAAGATCCTCACATACTTTCACCGAGCACTCAGGTGCAGTTGCTATAAGCAGCATACTAGCTTAGCAGCACAGATATTTTTGCCTTATGTACCCAGAACTTACCAAAATGTTGGATTCAAACTTAAGCTTCCACTGGTTTCCCCTAAATCAGAGACTACAGCCCTGAAAGGAGTTCGGGTTTTTTGTTATTTTGGGTTGGTTTGTGAGGTTTTTTTTAAGAGTGCTTGGTAAGAGAACAACTTCTAAATGCAGGCATCTGTTGACATTGAAGCTGCCTTCACCTGCCTGCTCATTTCTCAGGTGATCTACTGATCAAATAATAGGACTGTTGAACTCAGTCCTCAGGAGCTCAGACCTCTTTGCTGGGGAGCTCTCTATCTGAGTGAGAGTTGCCAAAGCTAGAGGCTGCCTGTCAGTATACTGTGCCAGAAGTTAAAGTTGAGAAGGCAGGACGCAAGGCTATGCCTGGCCCTGGGGTGCATCCTGTCCTCCTACTGTTGGCTTTTTCATAAAATCTTTGTCAGATCTGAATGCCTTTAGCAGTTGATATCCTTGGTTTTAAATTATTTTGTTTCATAAGCTTTCTAGGGCTGCTTCTTCAGATGTATTGAAAGGCCAGAAAGTTCAAGGTTTATTTTCTAGCTCTAATTCACCTCTTCCTTCTTAAACTGACCTTATAGCTTCTAGGTCATCCGCTCCCACCTTTCATTCCAGCACCATCAAACATACAAAAATCAATGCTGGATGTTATGTAGTAAACCCAGAACAACAGACAAGTAATTCAAAGAAACAAATAAAAATATGCTGTGCATATAAGCACCTATTCATTTGTTATTCCCAATATAGTATCAGTATTTAATGGATTAAACCATAATCCCTGTAGTACATCCCGTACAAATCTTTTACAGATAGATATCTTTAACAATGTAAGCTTGACCATTCAACTGACTCTTTCAGGCCTTCTAGATTAAAGTATCTTTTTTTTTTCCCTTTCCTAATAATGCCTTTGCATTTATTTATGGGCTTCCTGCATAGCTTTTGTGAGCGATGTTTAACTCTGTTTCTCCTTGAAAGACCTCCTCTACCAAACCATGTATACTTCCGCAAAGTTTTTTTTCACTCTCATCTTGCAAGAGCAGTGAGACTGATGCAAAATGGTGCAACTGAGAAGAAAAACAGACTGGACACCATTATAAAAGCTGAAAATCAGTAATTAGTGATCATGAATAGTAGTCATTAAAATTCCAGACAGAAAAATTGCAGAAAGGGTTCTAGACCAACAGATTCATTAGAGTTAAATCCCAAAATCTCTCTCCTGGTCACAGAACTCGCTTAGTGTGACCAATTTTCAACTCTGTGAAGAAAAAATAAAATTCCTCTCCATTAGCATGGGAGGATCTTGAAAATTGGGTAATTCAGGGCTAATTGAGACATGAATTATTATTTTGGCTGTCTCCTATGTGCGAGACATTGTCAAAATGCCAGTCTCACTAAACCAATTAAACATGCAACATGTGAATTTGCTAGGACAATGAAGTTAAGCACCATGGGTAGCATGGCTTCCTGACTAATACTACTTGCACACACTTGCATGAAACATTATGATGGAGCTTTTGTTACCTAAACCTTATTGGCATCTTTTTATTTTATTTGACTTCTGCCCCACTCAGTGCAGAGTGGGAGCAGTTCACTAGTGAGCAGCAATTCCATGGTTTGTTTTCTTTCAGCATGGTTCCCCAAGATGTACTTAGTGGCAATGGCTCCAGCAAAAGAAAGACTGATTTCCTTCTGAGATTTTTAGTTGTGGTCATCCAGCTTGGGCATTTCACGATAATTAAACAATTTTCTGTCTGTCTGGTGAAAAGACTGTACTCTGTTGTTTGTACATGTGGGAATTTAGATCTTGAGCTCATGTATGTTCCTTAATTTTGGGTAACTAATCTGAGGCATCAAGGATTTGCAATAAAGCAGTTAAGCCAAAACTGTTGGGGTGGCCTTGAACCTCATATTTCTTAGTTTCTCTGAGTCCTGAGAGACAGTGAGTTCAGCTTCTCAGTAAAAACCTTTCCTCCCATTTTCTATCCCTGATCACAGACTTTAAGAGATCACTTGAGTTTTGAAACAGGCCTCCATTCCCTTACTTTTTGCTGTCACAGCAGCATGCAAATATAGAAAGAAAAAGCAAAGGCAACTTTGCAGATAGACTGAGTGTGAGTCTCTGATAAGTATTCAGGGCTGGTTTTCTCAACCATCCTTCTACTGTTTTCCTTGTGATTTCAAATGCTGGAAAGGACAGTTAATAATTAATATCCTGGAATAACGATTTGTGTCTAGTCCTGTTTGTTGAAGCACCTGCCAACTGTGTGCAAAATACATGGAGGCCTATTTCAGGAGGAGGTATCCACCCTGGAGAATATAAAAACCATCTACATGCTATGTGTGGATCATTTTGGATTTTAATGGAGGACTGACTGCTTTTGTATGGTGACATAACACCCTTTCCCCCAGGAACTAAGCATGTATGTCAGTTTATTCAAGCAGTCAGAGAGCAGCACTGTGCTGGAAGGCCATGTGAGGCCCTCTGACCCAGCATCTGGCGTTTTCATGAGAAGTATCTTTGAAACAGTGGGACAAAGCTGGTGCCCAGGATCCCAGGATCCCAGAGAACTGTGGGGACAGGGAGTCCTACAATTTGCAGGTCTTTGTGGAGGAACTTAAACAGTCTCAAGACCAGTGTTGGTGTCTACATTGTGTCACAGTTCACAGGAGTCCTGATCTTCAGGGACTAGTGCAAACATACAACCTAGAAAAATAAAATTAGTTTCCTAAGTAAAGGACCCACAGCCCCAGGCAGTAGTTGAAAGTCTTGTCGCATGGGCAGGGCAAGAACAAGACTGCCTTTTTTCACCACAGGGAAAATTGGAAAATACTGGGGGAAAAGGCAAGTAAGACATGAATCAAGTAGGAGACTCTCAGTCACCAGTTCTGCCAGTGAGTGGGAGGGCTGCCTACTCTGAAGCCCTGACTGGCAACAGAAACTGGCATTTCTTCCCTTATTTCTTTCTGATCTCACCTTTAGGGAATGCATGGGTTCAGTACTTGCTGCAGTGGCTTTTGTATCCAGGCCTTTGCATTTAACGTCCGTATCTGGTTGGTCTCTGACATACAGGGAGCCAAGGCTTTCACAAGGAATACCTCTTGAGGACTTTGATACCCATGCATTATACAGCCTAAGGAATATGATTGGCACCCCTGTGTTTGCAGGCTTCTCTGGAACAGTCCCTGTTTCAATGCTGTGTGCTCCTCCCAGTACAAGGTTCTCTTGAACTCTCCACTCTCACCAGAAGTGATTGCTCCTGTCTCAGGGGCTTGCAAGGGGAGGAATGTATTCTGACAGTGGCCAAAACCTCCAATATGCAAAGTTCCTGTCTCAAAAGCAAGTGAGTAAACACTGCTGAAAGCAGCAGATACAGATGCAAGGGTACTCCCCCAGACTGCTCTTCCGGGGAGAGAAGAATGCAGGTGGTTACAGACAGGGGACACTGCCTTTGTAGTAGCTGCTACACAGTGGAAAGACCAAAGGCAGACTGCACTGCTTGCTCACAGTGAAAGAATACATACCTCTGCGACACAGGGGGGGGCCCAAGAAAGGCATGACCTCCAGAAGCCAGTGGCATCAGATGGGAGTGTGATTCAACCCTAGATGAAAAACACTTATGAGACATCACATCCAACCATTCGTAGGAGAAAACCCTGAGCAACAAAGGTGTTGCTGATGGGCAACAAAATACTCAGTAGGTGTTTGTTCTTATGTTATTCCTTTGTATTTTTGTTTTTCTCCACAGTCTTTCACCTTGACTCTGGGCCTTCCTGTCTGATTTCCATCTTCCTCCTGAGGGTGCTTTGTTAAAGGAATTGAGATGAAGTACTTAAACTTTAGGTATTCCTATGTAGTTGATGTTACCATGGCAAGGTTTATTCCAGCCTATTAACGAGACCCCTGAAATACAAAGGCTGTCCAGCGATACTTACCCGAATGTTGCCAAGGCAACCTGGGCACTCCTCAAAATTACTGGTTCTGTGAGCCTTCAACCATTCAACGCATTTGAGCTGAGTTTTAGATAATCAGCTGAAGATTGTGTGCAGATTGGTGGTTCAGCAATGGAAAGGAGTGCCTGTGCAGTCACAAACTGAGAATACAAGTGTCATACATGAAATCCCTAATTAGCTTGGTCTTTGCATGTTAAGTGCTTTAATTAGTTAATTTTGAGTTAAACAATTTTTTTAATTGAATGTTAAAGTTAACCCATCAGCCCAGGTACAGAAATCAAGTTCTGTTATTAATGTTTTCACTTGTTCAAAGCAGTTTATTTGTACCAGTCCCAGTTAAAATCCCCCAGTTAAAAGTTTCCCAGTTAAAAATCCCTTTTCAAACTTTAAACCACTTGTACACTGTAAGAGTTGTTTCTCCCATGTTCATTGTCTACTTTTACAAATGTTTTAAGATGTATTAGATGTATTTTATATATTTTTTAAGGGTTTCTACTTTGCACCTTAGACCCAGGACCAACTCCAAAACCCCAGTTTCTAACAGCCAACAGCTATTTTTAGCCCCATCGCCAACCTGAATCTTAATGAGGGCATGTTACCACCCTTACTTCAGCTGATACTACCCCCTGACAACGACGAGCTATAGGTAGACAGAGATGTTCTGTCAAAGGGACAGCATCAATCACTTTGGACCAAAGGGGTGTGCTGTGGGCGGGCTGTGGGTGGACTGGGGCGGAGCAAAGGCACTATAAAATAAGGGAGCAAGCTTCAGCTCAGTGTAGACCACTGCAGATTAGAGGTAGTGGGCACTAGTGCTGGGTGTTAAAGCCTTACTCCTATTAAGGAGCCTTTAATAATTTTTCCTTGACTTTTGCATTAGCTGAAAGTCAGCCCAGCACTGCAAGTTCTTCCACCAGAGGTCCAGTGCTGTCTAAGCCTGAAGATCTCTAATCCCTGCGCTCCTGGGGCATACCTCCTGAGCCACTAGGATCCCAAATTTTTATGTTTTGCTAATTTTTGTAATTTTTCAATTTTTCTGTTTTTAATAAATTATTTTAATTTTTACTAGGAGTTGTCTCATTCTTCACAACAAGCATTTGAAAGCTTGGTCAATTCCAGTGGATATTTTGAATAAGATCTCACTCAAAGATCAGTGTCTCTGCTAACAAACTTTCCAAGTTTCCATGTCAATGTCTTTGTGTCACTTGACTGTTTCTCTCCTCGTCTTCAGATCTTCAGGTACGAAAACAGTGGGGAAAAAAAAAAGTAAAAATTAACCAAAGTAGTCCCAAAGTAGTCACACATTACTTCCGAGAGTTACTTGTTCAATTTGGGACTTTTCTGATCATTGTTTTGAAATAATTCAGTGGCTGATTCAACTCCACTTCTGTGGCTCTGCGAGAGGGCAAGAATTAATGACTCCTGCTGGTCACCTGGTAATAAATACCTTGCTACGAAGATGACATGTAATCATATGATGTCACTACTGAACCAGGAAGGACTTTGGGATTTTTTGTCCACATGATATGGCCTGGGTAATTACGTGGCTAAGGGCAGTTATATTTCACTTCGATGTTGACCTGGCAAGGGAGAATCTGTTGACAGGCAGTGGTGCACAATGCAGGCAGATGTACATACACTGTAAGCTTTGAATTTATGGCAGGGAGAAGAAAACCAAACTAAAACATTCACATGTCGCAGCATGTGCACCAGAACAAACCAAACTGTCACTTTCTGTGGGTCAAAGGTGGCTGTAGGAATAAGCAGATATCCAGGGCAGAGGATTAACTGGAGTCAGGCTGGAGATAGAAAGGGGAGAAAATGACCCAGATAAATACAGGAAGGATTTAGAGAGCAAGTGTTGCACTCACTAGTGATGACAGCTTTTCCAGCGTTTTTAAATACAGGAGCAAAATTATTTGTCTGAGCTGAACATTTGCAAACCAGGAGGACAGCCAAGGGAGTGATGGAAAAACACCTCTGGGAGCTGATCATTTTCAGCCTCACCAGAATCTTTGCAGGGCTGCTTTCAGTGCTTTGCTGCACAGAAAGATGGGAGCTGAGAGCCAGCCCAATGCAGGGGGAAGGTCATTGCCAAGGCTGACAGTGCCAAGGCAGGAATCTTGAACAGAAAAAGCAGTGTGATAGGTTATTCAAGTTTTCTCCTGGGAGGAAAGTCATCCTCTCACCTAACCTTTAAACACTTCTGCATAAACCAATGACACAGAGCGAGGGAAATGCCGTCAGCACTTCCCGAGCTCAATAATTAGCTTTTACTTAGGCAAGCTAAGTGATCAGTGTTCTCCTGAGATAGAGTAAAGCACACACATGCTCCAGGTTATTTGTTTGTGAGTGTCTATGTAACAGAAAAATACATTCCTTTCTGTGCCAAGATATTTTAGAGGTGCCTACAGTACACAGGTCCTGATAAAGATTTGCAATTCTTCTGCAGCTCTGGAAAGGCAAGGCAACCAGTCCACTGCAAAGGCCAAAGTATTTCCTTACAGAATGCAAAGTTACATGGCTCAGTAAACCACCCCGAAGAGGGAAAGCTCCATAGACGCCTCGGCTCTGAAATGCCTCTTGCTCTAATAGGGGGTGGATTCAAACTCAAGATTCCCATGGCCCTCATGTCCTCGACAGCCCCAGCAGGCACTTTTTCCTTGGTTCCTCAGGGTCCTTCTCTAGAAAGGACTTAGCAAGAGAGCTACACCTGGACAAATGCCTGCCCAGTGTAAAGACTTTTGAAACTGGCCCAGCGCCAGGCACCCACGCTCACTCACCCTCCCCCGCCATAGCTGGGCAGAGAGAGAAAAATAAGTTAATGAAGGGTTCATGAGTTAAGGAGAGTGAGAAAACGCTTCAAGGGCAAAACAGGCTCAACTTAAAGTTGCAAAGTGAATTTATTACTAACAGACTCAGAGGAGGATAATGAGAAGTAAAATAAGCCCTTAAAACATCTTTTTCCTCCCAGCCCCTCCCTCCTTCCCACCAACAGTGCAGGGAGACAGAGCATGGGGATTTGGTCAGTTCATCACCCGAGGTTTTCTTCCACTTCTCAGGGGAGAGGAGTTGTTCCCCTGTGAGACCGTGGGGTCCCTCCCACGGGAGACAGTTCTCCGTGAACTTCTCCAGTGTGGGTCCACTCTCAGAAGCAGCCACACCTGCTGGGTGTGCCACACCTGCTGGGATGTGAATTCCCCCCCACGGGCAAACAGTCCTCCCAACACTGCTGCGCCGTGGGTCTCTCTTCCACGGGGTGCAGTCCTCCAAGGACAGGCTGCTCCAGCCTGGAAGCAGGGCCCTCTCTCTCCACTGGGTCTCCCACTGGATCACAGCCCCCTCCAGGCATCCCCCCGCTCCAGCACGGGCACCTCCCCCAGGGGCTACGGGTGGATCTCTGCATCCCCCGTGGATCCCCATGGGCTGCAGGGGCACAGCTGCTTCACTATGGCCATCACCACGGCCTGCAGAGGCATCTCAGCTCCGGGCCCTGGAGCACCTCCACCCCCTCCTTTTCACTGACCTTGGTGTTGCCATGTTTTCCCTCACGTGTTCTCACCTCCTTCTCTTCTCTGACTAGAAGAAAAATTGTGTGTACTCTGTTTTGATTTTCTTCTTAAATATGTAATCACAGAGGCGTTACCAACCTCTCTAATTGGCCCAGCCTTGGCCAGCAGTATGTCCATCTTCAGAGCCATCAGCGATTGGCTCTGGTGGACATGGTGGAAGCTTCCAGCAGCTTCTCACAGAAGCCATCTCTGTGATGGCCATGTAAAACCAACACAGTCATATTTGCTGCTTCTGCAAACCAGGCACTTCCGGCAAACTCAGATCCTTGTTTGAAAAATATTTTGTTCTGTTGTGCAATAAGAAGGACCCATCAGGCTGCATCTGTTGACCAGCACTGCATATGGAAGCATTTTCTGTGTTTTGCCAAAATGTCAAATGCCATTTAAGAGCTCAGAAGCCTGAAGGCAAGGATGGGAATAGTCTCTGAACAGCCAGGAAAACATCCTGAAGTGATATTTTATTTCACCCAAGCTAAGAGAGACATAAGCGGCCCAAAGCCCAAGTTAGACCTTGTGTTTTTGCTGCTATCTAAACACAAGACAAGGAAGACCATTGTTACTTTCTAGATAACCTTTTGAGAACTCAAAAAGATAAGTTTTCCTTTGACTTCAAATCTAAGCACAGTAGCCCTGTGAAAAGAAGGCAAAGCAGACCCAAGACAATAAATTTAATGCTATGTGAAATATCTGGCTGAAGAATTATTTGGAGTCAAAGCTGATTAGCCAGGTCATCAGTACCTGACACACAAATAAACAGGTAAAGACAACAAACTGTTTTGTGAAATACAGAAGTTAGCCCAAGATGTCTTCCTTTGCAAGCTGTCAAGTAAAAACTTACTGTGCCAGACAAAAATGAGTTTCCTTGTAACTCAGAGCCCCATATGAAAGGCTCCTGATGGAAGGCACCTCCACATGCTGGAAACCCACAGCCTCACAGATGTACATTGGGCTTTAATTCATTCCCCTGTGGTTTACAAAGGTAGATGACAAAATAAGGAATGTCCCCTTCCCTGTAGGTTTTAGTGTAGATGGGGAAAATCCTTAATTTTGCACAGCAAAGGCACTGGCTGACTGTTGCTGACCATGTTTTTAATCATGGTGCTCAAGCTCCTTTGAGAGTGCACAGAAAGTCTTTGTTAGGAGGACATGTGCAGGTTACAAGTATAAAGCATTATTTGGCTAATGACATAAAATATTGTTAGGATTTGATGTGCAATTCAGAGGACCGTCATGCTCACCAGCCCTACAGGACACTTCAGGAGTCATTGGTGGCCAGGGATGCATCAGTGAGATGGGCTGGCAGCTGGCCTCTCAGGATCCCTGGGACACAACCTCTGTGTTGCTGGGTTGCTTTCATTTCCTGGTCAGTGGACACAGATATCTCTGATGACTCTATCAATTATCAGCTCTGGGGTTATTCTTTACTTTAGGATTTTATTTTTCAAGATGGTGTTTGAATCCTTCAGCATCTAAAACGCTTGTCTCAACAAGCCCAGTCCTTCTGTTACTTTTCTGCAGATTTTCTTACTTGCTTCAACCACAGCAACCAAGGGAACAAAAGGGGGTGCAGATGGACCAGGCCTCTGGAGGTGGGTTGTAGTTTGCATAGAGAGAGGCATACATTTGCTAAAGCAGCAGAGAGGAGAAAGGGAAATATATGAACAGTATAACAATATAAAATCACATCTGATTTTTGTGTGGCATCTCACAGCAGCAGAAGCAGTGTAGTCAGGTCCCAAGAGGACTCGAGGTAGGGTGGTAGACAGTTTTGTGTGAGTCACTATGGCAAAGACCTGTTTCATGTCTGAAATTCACCTTTCCTGGAGACAGGAGCCTGGCGAGAGCCTAACTCTGGCCACAGTGCCGAAACAATCAGGAATCCTCCAGATCAATGATGTCTCCCTTTCTAGGTTGTGGTGTTTCTGGAACTCCAACAACCCAAATGAAAGGAGAGGAGATCATGCTACAGACAAGGCTCATGCTAAGAGTTCAGCAGTACCACTGGTCCAGTGTCTGGTGTGCTGGGGAATCAGTAATGAGGAGACTTCTCTGGGCAGTTCTCCTTCATGTATTAGCCTAGGAGTCTGGAGTTCCTGCATGGGACACAGAAGAAGTAACTCCAGAGGACTCTCAGAAGACCACACACTCCTAGGGTTGCAGCTCACTGTAAGATGTTGCAGTTTGGTTTTGAGCAGCTCTTCCCTGACATTTCTGGGGTAGTTTCTTTGCATATGTACTGTGAGGGTAGCTCAGGAGGGTTGGAGGGGAGGAAAGGCAGAAGGAATGTAGCTTGAGGTGAGCAAACTGGCATTTTTCCAAAGTGAATAAGGCAGTTTAGGTTTTTCTACCTTGTTAGAGAGTAAGTACTGCAGTAAGGACATGACAAGAGAGGGCCTGCCTGTCCATGGAACTCTCTGCATGGCTTAAATTCCTGCCAAGCAGCTTGCAGTTGCAATGTCTCCCACCCCAAACACTGCAGACAACCATGTAAGCTTCCTAGGGCATGGACACACACAGGGACAGCTGGGCATACAGTGAGCCAGTCCCCCTGAGCACCGCAGCCTCAGCTCCTGGGAAGTGCAGGGCATGGCTATGGTCGTCTTTGTGGACCTGTGTTTCTGCACCACAGTAACTCCACAGCCCTGCTTCTCCCTCCCCACTGTGCAGGGTCCTGCACCTGCAGGGTAACTGCAGAAAACTGGGCACCTTGTGACTCCCCAAAGAACTTGGGCACCAGCTGGGTGGTGAGAGCATCTTGTTTCTGTTGTAAGAGATTCTTCCCCATGGCCTCTGCAAGTGGGTCTGAACCTGCAGACTCCTGCTCTGTGCAAGTGCCGTGTGAGCTCCCTCTCAGGCAGCATCGTGTCCTTTTTTGTCAAGTGATAGCTTCTGCCCAAGGCCTGTCCTTCCTTTCCTTTAACCAGAGCTAACTACATAGCACTGACACTCAAAAGGAACAGCACTTCCAGCATTATTTTCACCATTGCTTTGCAGTGGCCGCAAATACAACGTAAAGTGTCCCAACTATGACATACAGTGTGGTACTGGAAAACATCTTGTTTTGAGCAAGTAGCTAGAAGGTAAAACTTGGTAAGGGGTTCATCCCCAGAAAAATAAGAGAAATCATCTAATACTTTCCTTTCTATTGTTAATCAGTTACGATAAACACAGGAGATCTGTGGATTTAAAGGATAGTGAAAAAGTCACCATTGTCTGGGCCAAATAGTGGTGTTCCAGTGAGCTCACAATCTACTCCATGGAGTTTGGTTTATGTACCCCAAGAGTCTGGATTCTCTAAAAGACACAGAAACTCTTCCACCTCTAATCAAACTGTTTCATCTCTTTTTCTCCTGTCTTTTCTTTCCTTCCTCCTTTTGTTCAAAGGATGAGAAGAATCAGGTGTTGATCACCAATGCTTGGCTACAGATGGTGAGTAATCTCTGTCAATAAAGTAGAGAAACTGTCTAATTGAAAACTACTGGATATGATTTCTTAGCTTAAAAGCAAGACTGCTATCTTATAGCTCGTGTGTAATATAATGCAAGCAGTCATTTTGAGTCCTTTAAAATTTCCCTAGTGCTCCTTTTAGCATTGAAAATTAAATTCAGGAGATTACACTAATCCTTTGGACAGACGTTTTGACTTTTGGAGGAAACCAACTGCCTTGTTTTGCCAGTGGATGTTGGGATCTAGTAACAAAGAGGGAGTTAGAGTCCCATCATAGCTAAGAAGAGAATCTTCAAGGCCCTCTGCATAACCAGTGATGGGAACTTACAAACGAGCCAGGCACCTAGTAAGACCCAGGCAACCTGCACTTGCCACTTCTGGGAAAATCCCACCTCTGCATGAAATTTGGAGCCAGGACACCTGCCCCTGAACACAGAAGTGGTCACTGGACCACATGGAGACTACTCGTAGTGGGTGATGAGGTGTCCAGGGACCACAGAGAGCCCGATGCTACACTGCTGCTGGCAGCACCCAGGCACCTCTCTGGGATATTGCCTTCCCTCGTGCTTTACAAACCTCTTCCATAAACATTCCTCCTCCCTCTTCTGCAACTGCTCCAGCTGAGAATTCACCTGCACTACTCATGCAGGATAAGCAAAACTGACCTTCACTAAGGGCTTTGTGGGAGGGAGTTTCCCATCAGGTCTGCCTGGCTGCCTCTGATGAGGGATACAGAGTTTTCTTACGCTGTGTAAACAGATCTCCTCAAGGGCTTGTGCTCAGGAAAGAAGCAGTTCTTGAAGGAAAAACCAGTGGGAGACTTGAATGATTCAACTAATTCTGCTTTGACTTTTGCAGCCAAACACTAGCTTATATTAGTATGTTCAACTGAAAAGGCTGTTTCTTCCCCAGCTACCTGCTGGGATTTGCAGCAGAAATGAGTATTTTTAAATTGCAAAAACTAACCCAGACAAACCTATATGACTACAGGATTGTTAAGTCAGAGCCTGTGGGTGTCCTGTCCCTTGCAGAGATGTTCTTCAGTTTTGGCACTGATAAGGGTTTCCCTTGCAGCCCTCCCATTGAGCTTCATTGTAAGTCACAAGGTTCATCCCAAAAGCTGTTCCTGCACCTATCTTGAATTAACTGTGTTGAGGTGGAGGAGATGGGATCACAAACAACTCCTTGGCATATAAAGTTCACTCACCTACCTCTCAAAGCAAGGTGGTTAGTAAAAGAGTCACCCAACCTCTGCAACAGATTAAATTATTTCCACCCAACGGGGACCCTCAGACCATGGTCCACCTACCAGTGACCACCTCAAAAACCACTTCACCTCAGAACCAGCATACCTCATGGAGATGCCTACTGCCAGTGTTTCTGCTAGCCCACCAGGAAAGGTTTGGGATGCCTGGCTTCAGGCCACGAGATGAAGAGCTAGACACTGTCTTCAGTAGTCACACTGTTATTTCCTCTATATATGCCAGCCTTTCTTAATAATTAAAGCCAAGCATTAAACTATTATCATACTGCTGCTGTTGCTATTGGCAAAACCTGTTCTGTTCCCATAATATTCCAGAGAACTTAGGAGACTTTTACAAACTCATATAATCTGATGTATGTGTTTGCCAACAGTCCTGGGTTGATGTTTACTTGTCCTGGGATCAGTATGAATACCCAGGAGTGCAGAACCTGCGATTTCCTGCTGACCAGATTTGGGTACCAGACATTCTTCTGTATAACAGGTAAGCAAGCTGTGAAATGGCCAGTAGGAGACTAGAACTAGGTGCTGAAAATCAGCTGTGCTTCACTGATATTACTGGCCTTTTGCCCTCTATGGATTTAGCTCTTACATTTAAAGAGTAACAAAAAGAAGCAAGCATCAGCTAAGAGATTTTTCTAATAGCCAGTCCAACTCTTCCTTCTGCATGTCTTCGTCAGCTTTTTCTCAGTGAACACAGAGAGAAAATTACCTATATTCTCTTCAAAATTACTGTATCTGCAGGAGAACTATTGTCATGTATCTGTCATAGTGTTTCTGATTGAAGTAAACAAATGAATTCTCACTTTCCTTATCACATATTTTATAAACCTCTCCATCATTCTTCTTCCACTCTGAACACTCTCTAATCTGTTTTTCCTTCTCCAGAGATGAATCTAGCTCTCTACACAGCATTTCTGCAGTGTTGAATGAAGTGGAAGCTCTCTAGACAGCTTAATGCTGTTAAAGTTTCCTTAATGCTTTCCAGGAGGAGGGGATTTAGGGTTTTCTCTAATAATATCTTAATTCTGTACTTATTTTTTGATCTATTGCAAACCCCAGATGTTGTAATTCAGCTCTGCTGGCTTACTAGATTTTCCCTGTTATGTATTTCTCTGACAGTTTTCAGGGTAGTGCTTTTTAATTACCCAGAATAAATTGCATTTTGTTAGTTTCCAGAGTTCACCAAGATCCATCTTTCATTCTAAACCCTCGCTACAGGATACCCAAAGGAGGCCTGGAGACACCTAGCTTGCTTAAGTGTTCTTCATTACTTCAGCTTTGGTTCTTACTGTCTCTTTGTTCCTTTTCGGTCTCTAAAAAGGCATACAGCTTGGTCGATATTACTGTAGTTTATAAGAACATGCTGAAATTCAGATAGATCACCAGCCTCCTCTTAGTCAGAAAAATAGATTGATTTGATGTGTTTGGCCCTTCACAAATCTATGCCAGATGTTTCACCCCATTTTCTTTGAAGTTAGGCTGATGTGTCTATGATTTCACCTTTAAAGGAAGTCAGAATTCTCTTTGATCTCCCCTAAATCACCATGCCCTTCCCTTTTCTCCACAAGCTCTCACAGATAATTGTTAATGCTTCAGAGGATATTTCGGCCAGTCCTTTCAGTTCTCAAGAGTAAATTTCATCACATCTGCTGAGTAGAATCTGTCTTATCTACATTTCCTTAACCCGTTCATCCCCTGCTCTGTGATGGACTCCTGCCGCTGGGTGAGAATTAATTGCAAAGAGTGAAGCACACAGGGTGCAGGATACTGCAGCTCTCTGCACCCTGTTGTTTTTTTTTTCCCTTCCATACCAAGTGATGGATCGATCCTTTGTCTTTTCATTGTCCCCTTGTATTTATAAAACCCTTTTTTGTTGCCTTTTATGTCTTTGATAATTATCACTCATTTTGGACTTAGCCTTTTGAGTGTCATCCCCTGTTTTGTGTTGGGGACGATACTGAGGACTGAGAGCTCAAGACGTGGATAAAAACCAGATCAGAAGAGTAATGGAGGCTCTGAATTTTTTACATTTGATTGAAAGACAGGGTAAGAATGGTGTAGTCGTGCAATATAGACCTGCACAAAGCCACTACAGGCAAGGCTCTACAAGTCAGGTGATCCCTCTGTGGTTAATTTTTTCCCAAGAGACCATCTGGAACAAGCCTCCAGACTTGCTTCTTTGAAGAATCATTTCCTTGTCTGATTTTATTTAACTCCTTTAATTTTCTCGGAATTGTTGGAATAGTGAAGAAATTCTGTTTTCTTGGTCCCTTTTGCTCTTGGAGTCTCAATGATTCTCCTCCTACAAGCTCCTAAAATAACTTCTCTCCAGTGGTTTTTTCCAATGCTGAAAGCAAACTCCTGTCCTCTCTGTCTCAGGAGACTGCAGAATTGTTACATCAGGCCACCATTGCTGTTACAATAGATATCTGGGTAAGGTACAGATTACTTGATTTATGTGGTGAACTGCCTCATTTTGACAGGTGCCCTAGAAAGGCCTCATTGTCCCAACTGTCCAGTTTTTGGATACAGCTAATGTGACACTTTTGCCACTTTTCCTTCTGCCTTTGTTCTGAGACATACAACACTCTGTGTGTCACTTTTTTGAGGACATTGCAGCATGCAAGCAGCCTGCCCAGGTGCAGGCCGACAGTAACTATGAGGAACTGAGATATTGGTCAAGGGTAAATTCCTCACCCAGATGTAGGAACATAATTCAGCCAAAAGGTTATTTTTATGTTAACAGTTATATCTTTACTCACAGATCAGCTTGCTTTTTCTTTCTTTTGTTCTGTTTTGTTTATACTGTATTACAGTGCAGATGAAAGGTTTGATGCAACATTTCACACAAATGTGCTGGTGAACTACTCTGGATCCTGCCAATATATTCCTCCAGGTAGGGCACAGAGAGTATTTGTTCACTTTTAATCACAATTTCAAGCAGATTTCCTTCATTAATGAAACCAAGGTGTTTAAAATCTGTCTGTGGAAATTTTGCAAGCTGTCTAATAATGGGACAGACCCACTAAGAAAATTCAAGTCCATTATCAGTGGTGTATTTCCACTTTACAAATCAGTAAAATGTTCTCCTGAGCAGTTTGCTCAGAATGTCCAGAGGCCCACCTAAGGTGTCATCCAAAGTAAGGTGGTGTGCACCATCTTGTCGTGTTTCATGTGCAGTCCAGCTGGGTCTTTGTTGTGTGGAGACGTGAGCAGAGGAGACCCCAAGAGCAGCACTCACTCAGCATTGAAGCCCTTCCTGCCAGGCTGAGGCTACAAATCCAGGTCAAAAGACGAACTGGGGTTGGTCTCAGCCAGTTGGGCCTAAGTCTCAGTCTCTTTTCACCCGTGTTGCTGATTCCAGCAGCCATGGACTCACCAGCAAACACACAGGCTATGCCACAATTGCTCACTGTGGTGGGCAAAAAATTCCTAAACTTTGTGTCATAGCATAGCAGTCTCCAAGCAGGTCCATAGGGCCCAGGGGGGATCAGCAAGGACTTTCCTGAAGGCTGCTCCACTGTTGTTCCCTACCCCTTAGACCCCTTAAAGCATCCCAGGAAGTGAACTAGACACATTCAGAGTAAAATTCAAGGCTCAGTTAGCGCACAGATGATAAAGGTCAGCACTGGGCAAAGTTTAACACAACAATGTATTGTCGAGGGACTGTGGGTCTGAGGCAGGCCTGACCAGGAACTCCTTTCAAAGAGCTGGTCACAGTACGCTCAGCCCCTGGAGCGTACTCTTTGCTTCTGTCAGACCAAGCAACACTGCCTGTACCCTGCTAGGGCCAGCCAGCACTTGGAGACAGGCTGGGCTTCTTCTGCATGGCTGTAGTGTCCTGGGCAACCTACCTCAAGGATGCAGTGACAGAGATCTTCACTGGTGGGGGAAGGGAGGTTATTCTACTCATGGCAGCATCTTCCATCTCCAATACTTGTTTGGTTACCCCATGACTGTGTCACGCAGAATATCTGAAGACAAAATTTGCTCACAATGAGAGACAGATAAGGGTAATGAAATGCACCCTGCACATGCTTGATTGTGACTGATTTCTATCTACAGGCATTTTGAAGAGCACGTGTTACATTGATGTCCGCTGGTTCCCCTTTGATGTGCAGAAGTGTGATTTGAAGTTTGGCTCCTGGACTCACAGTGGCTGGTTGATTGACCTGCAGATGCTCGAGGCTGATATTTCCAACTACATCTCAAATGGAGAATGGGATTTAGTGGGTAAATTGGCCAGCCTACAAATTTTCAATAGTCTAATTTTCAAAGGCAAACCTGAAATATATAGAAATAAACAATCAATTGAACATGGAATATAGATATTAAAAATATATATCTAAGAAGAAGCAAAAAAAGAGAAAAAAACCCCCACGTATCTGAGACAGCCGTTCAGCAACATTCATTGAACTGTGTCTGAAAACACTGTGTTCTGAAGCAATTGGCTGCCACCGAGTACATAAATGAAAGCTACTAGTCCTGACACATCTGAGCAGTTTGTCAGTACTAAACTTGGATGTGTCTTGTGTAGGAGAATGGAACACTACTGTCAAATTTACTCTAACACAACAGCAAAATTGATTGGTGTAAAAAATATTTCAGCAAAACTTTTACATAAAGGGATCTTTCTCACCCAGAAAAGCATCGAAGTGTCTACCAGTTCATAAAACCTGCAGATTAGTATGTCTCTCTTCTATGCTTTGGAAGATACCTGTATTTTCAAAAGAACTTATGCCCAGAACTAGTTATTCAGAGTGAGATTCTAGTGAGTTATTTTGAACTCACTTATGCAGCTGTAAGTCACAAGCAATGTTACGGAAATTGATGGAACTTAGACAACTTCAAGGAGAGGTTGCAAAAAAGACGTTTTGTCTCCCAAGTCTGGATATACAGATGAGGAAATAGCTGCCCTGACCAACTGCATATAAATGGCAATTTTTGCCATTTAGGGCATCTGAGAAATTACGTTCAGTTTTATGAGAAGCCAGAGGACTCCCTAGTGAAGTCCTCCTAAAGTCCAGCTATTTCAGAGCACTCCTCCCTGTCCAGTGCTCCTTTATAGTGGGTATCTTTGTCCAATAAATTTGCATACCTGATTAAGAGTTTGTGGTTTATCTGCCTTCAACCCTGACCTGGGGAGAACAAAACAGGGACTTATTTAGCTCATACAGCAAAATCATTGAGTAGCACCTCAAGCAAGCCATAGCTATATACTTTAAGAAAACTTTGCTAAGCCCCTGCCAAAATGCACACATTGTCACATCATCTGTCATGTCCACAGAAACAAAAAAGTGAGCAACTTTGGCATGAAAGATACGAGGTGCTGAGTTCTTCCAGCTCTCCTGACATTTCTAGTGCTGCTGCAGTCCCCATCATGCAGCATGTCAGGCAATCTGCTGCAGCAGGATCACCATGGGCAACCCTGCAGTACATCTGTATTGAACAGCTATGTCTCTTCACCTTCAGATATGATAGTCTTTGAGCTCAACTTGACATCCATTTTGAAAATTAAGCCATACCCTGTTTTTCCTGACAAAAAAAATCAAATAGGTATAGCGGATCACAGAAAAATAAGAAGCAGTGGCACTTGTCACACAGAAAATCTGCTGCATGTGCTAGTGAATATCACGTTAACAGTATGTCACCATTCACAGAATGCAGGAAGGCAGAATGCACATTTTTCTTCTTGAGGTTGTGATGCCCAGGACTGTTTTGTTCAGGCCCAGATGAGCTTTATTGGCTAAGCTAGGTTCAAGTGACTCAGAAGGCATGAAAGAAAACCGTAGAAAACACAGAAGGTCGACTAGAAGCGGCAGAGGTGACACACATTGGTTCATAAACCATCACTTCTTGGTCCAGTCCAGGGAGGTAACTGGGAGTCCTGCACCTCTCCCCACTGCTCTCCTCACCCTCTCTATAGGTGTCCCAGGGAAGAGGAATGAGATGTACTATGAATGCTGCAAAGAACCATATCCAGATGTGACGTACACTATCACCATGCGTCGACGCACCCTCTACTATGGCTTGAACTTACTCATTCCCTGTGTTCTCATATCTGGCTTAGCACTGCTTGTATTCCTTTTGCCAGCTGATTCAGGGGAGAAGATTTCTTTAGGTAAGTGCTAAAATATTCATTTGTTTCATAAGCATCCTATAAAATAGAAAATAAACACCTCATGGTTCTATGGTGCTTGATGAATAAAGATTTCACTAGAAGAGCAATAGAAGTACTCTTTTGGTTGCAGGAACAAGGATAACAACTTTTTGTGTGGCATTCACCCATCCTGTGCTAAGCACCTACAAAATCTTTTGGACTGGGAGGAAGCTGAACTTGTTGCTGGCACAGGTGGCAATAATAGTATTCTGTCGTGCCTGTTGTTACGTTCTTTAGTATGTCTCAATGCATTCCAGAGCTCACTAACTCTCTTTTTCAGACAGGACATATTAGGAAGCAAAGAGTGAAGGGCTGTGAACAGCAGCAGCTGGGCACTGGAATTTCACCTTCGAAGTTCAGCTCTCAAAACATCTAGCCATGAGTCCCCTAAGAACACAAGGGAGTGACAGCCATGGAAGGGCTGTTGTGTGTGTTGATAAAAATGGGAAGGGTTCTTCCAAGAGAAGATAGGGGAGAGCTGTAAATACACCAGACTGGCCCAGACGAGACCTTAAGAGTTAATTGTGCATGGTCCTGTCTCAGGACAGAGACTTTTAAATCATATGAAGTGTCCTCAGTGGGTTTTCCTTTGGTAAAAAATCAGGTATCTGAGCAGCCTGTCTTACAAGAAGTAAAACACAGGCTATTGAGGGTACAATTGCTGTCTATGAAATACAGGATGAAGATAAGGAAAAGAGTTATTTGAGCTGAAGTACAATGTTGACACAAAAACAGGAGCTGATTTTCATGCATTGACCTTTTCTCAGTACCAGGGTGGTTAGGTTTAGCAACAGCCTTTCCAGATAGAACAAAGAGCTTCTTTTAAAACAGACTCCATGGATTTGAGGGATGTTAAATAATATGCAATAGCAAAATCTAGACTCCTGTCTGTGCAAGTCTCTCCTAGCCCTTAACAGCCATTTGGGCTTTGTGCAATGTTTTGGAAAAGCACTGTAGTTCACCAGTTTTGCAAGCTTCGTTTCACTCAGCAGAAATTATTGCTCCATTACTTTGAGAGAAGTAAGGGTTTGTGTGTATTAGAGAAAAGTGAAAAGAGAGCAGATAGAGCTGCATCTAAAAATGCTCGCACTTTGTGGAAGTTCTAATCTACATTGACAGACATGAAGTCATGGGTTTGGCTTAGCTGTATATCAGGACAAAAAGCTATATTTAACAGCAAAGACATCAGAGGAGCAGCTGCAGAGTTCATTTTCCTCATTCTTCCCAAACATGTTCACTCCCTCCAGGTATCACTGTTCTTCTTTCCCTGACTGTATTCATGCTGCTTGTGGCTGAGATCATGCCTGCAACTTCTGACTCCGTCCCACTAATAGGTAAGTTGATTTTTTCTGCTTTGTGCACCATGTATGATGCCTCTCAAGAGCTGTTCAAAGCCAATTTGAGGACAGACTCTTTTTGTTACTCTAGTTTTGCATTCAGAAATGTCAGGAGTAAATGTAAGCCTGGACTTTATCATGTGCATGTATGAAAAGGACCTACATGAGGTTACAGAAAGGCACTGGAAAAAGCAGGTAACTGCAAGGATTGAGGGGACACAGAATCAACACTGCAGAAAATTCATCTTTCTTCTTCTGCATCATCCCACCTCCCTGCTGTTACACAACTCCTTCCTGCCTTCCCCCTTCTCCTCCTCTTCTATCTGTCTGAAGAGCAATTCAGGATACAACAGTCAAATTTCAAATATATCACTGGAACATTTTTAATATGTACAGAAAACCGTGGGACAGAGCATGATCTTGGGATTGTGGGCCAGACAGACATTGTTACATCCCCTGTTTTTTATAGGACCACCCCTTTACCTTGGTCTCATGAGGCCTTATTGCAGGGTAGAGAGAATAAACCTGTCCTATTTTTCAAAATAAAAAAGAATGAACGATACCTGAAAGACCTGTGAATAAAAATCATGACTAAAGTACAAATTCTAGGCAGACAGTAGAAATGAACAAAATAGTCAACAATATGTCTAGATGCTGATGGAAGATGCATCACACAACTGTGTAATGAAAGCCTCAAAAAAGTTGTATAGTGACTGGGACAAAAAATGCATTTATTCATCCAGATTTATTATCTCTCTTCAAGGATTTAAAACTAGGCCTGACTCTGGGGAAGGAGGATAAGCATGCAGCAGTAAGGAAAATAGCACACACAGGCAAGACTTCCTGAAAGCCTCCAAGAAACTTACACATCTTAGTGAAAGTCAGCAGGACTCTTGACTTTCAGTCATACAGGAATTTCCAAAAAACTAACAAAACCCCTTTCTGAACATATACCTAGGACACAACGGAGACAGAAACAATTCTAAGAGAAACTTGCGTGTAGGGAGGAGTCGCAAGCCATCTTGAACCACTGTTGATATAACTTCACTTTGTATAACGCATAACAAATCCCATTTAGAATTAGTAAAGGGTACACTTGCCTATGGCCAGTCCACTAGCTTTAACAGGAACAGTTTCTACTAATACAGTCTCCTATCACAGAAGGTAGGATTTGTACCAAGAAAAGCTATGAATAGTTACATATTTTTACAGAATTTGGTGCTGTAATAACAGACAATTTCTGCTTATCAGAGAATTGCTACCTTCCGCAGTATTCCTAGTTTAAAGGCCTGCTCCTAACTCCCTGCTCCACTCTAAATTGGCAGGGAGACTGCCTATCCACTTGGCTTCTGCACCCAAACAGCCCTTGTTCAGCAAGTGCTCAAAGCTGGGCTGTGCAGTTTTACATGATCTTGAGTTCTGAAAACCTTATCCTTACTCTGACAAAGTAATATAGCATCTTCTCTTCACAGTGGTCTTCCAGGTGATCCCAAAGGGGGTATTTTTGCTGCTGAACTGAATATGCCAGGTCATGATTGCGGTTTTTCAGTGTGATCTCTGGTCCAGTTAAAATCCTCAGAATTAACGTGAGGAAAAGGAATACCTTTGGAAAGCTCATTCAATTTTTGAAGAATCAGCATGGTTAGCAACAGGTTGCAGGAATAAACAAATCTTCTAAAGCATGTGGTTTGTGAAGGATGCAGATAATTTGATCTTGAAGTAGAAAGATCCCTTACTGATCTGCTGAAGAGTCACTGTTACTGGTCTTCATGCATGTGGGCACAGAGATACTTTGAAAACATTACTCCACGCTTTAAAAATCTGTATTATATTCTTAGGGCCTCTCTGGATCTGGATGAACCCTTACAGCCTTGCTGTTTCAGAGCCACTAATGCCTAACATGCTGTACTTTCTCCTGCTGACCTCAGCTTTAACTACTGAACTCTAGTAATATGGGAAAATCTCACAGCTGCTGTTGGAGTGCTTTATTGAGGTAGTAAAGGAGAACTGGTCTAATATGATACCAAGAAAAGTACTAGTTTTTATGATCTGGAACATATTTACAGAGTAATGTGGAAATCATAACTTAGTTCCTCTTAGTTAAGGGGAACATCAAATTATGTTAATAACAAACAAACCACCTCTCAGATTAAATAATCAGAAGGATGCAAGTGGGACAAGACAGTTCCTTTTTTGTACCTTTGCAAGGTGGGTCACCCCTTCCTTGGTATGTCCTCTGCCTTCTCTGTCTGTTTGTAAAGCTGCCCGAAGCAGAGATTCTCTTACTCCACACGTCCAACTTCCCCAAATGAGAGATTCCCATTTCTTGGTAGCCTACCAACTGTTATCTTAGTACATGTTAAAAGCAAGTCCACTTCTTTTTCTGTAAAGAGCAAGTGACAAGACTTGGCCTAGGAATCAGTAGCAGGCTACTCAGCACCTTTGAGCACCAGGTCAGGGATATGAAGACTTTAAGGAAATTCAGGCATATGTCTATTGCCTAAGGAAGGAACTCATCCTTTCCTCAGAGGTGGCCATATAACCATTACCAAAACCAGATCTGACGGTCTACTATTATTTGCTCAGAATAATAGAATCATTTAGGTTTGAAAATACCTCTGCTGCTCCTGCTGCAGAGTTGTGGGCAGAGCTTTCCTTTCCACGGTGAGCCATCCACTTTCTGTGCCAAGAAATGTTCCAGTTGGACAGGCTGGCCCCCTGCTCTCACTCAGCTTTCTTGGGGTTTGCATTCACATCAGTAGATAGCTGCTCCTTGCCCAGCAGCATATCTGCTCCCACCCTTCTCTTGCACACCCTCCGTTTTGGGGAAACTCTTTTCAAAGCCCAGTTTTCAACAGCACACATCTATGCAAAGAAAGGCACCACAATATTTCAAAAGTTGAATCCTGCCCTTCCACAGAGATGCCAATGAAAGGAGAAGGCTGAACCAGGGAAAGATGCCTCTGTTTCTGTTTAAAACATTAATCACCCATAGCACAGCAATAAGCTCAACCATTTAAATCAAAAGCATTGAAGTCCATGACATCTACAAACACAACAGTTTGGCCAGAATCCAGCACAAGTCAACTTTATGAACAAGGATTCTTTCTCTACAGTGTACTGTAAGTCTCTCCCGGCACTTAAAACCTCTAGAGCATAGCTCCTGAAAGACTTTCAGACCATGGCTATACAGCAGCAACTGTGTCCTAACTTACCCTTCCTATGGTACCTTAATTATGCCTTGCAGGAAGTGTATCTTGCTGCAGTTGTGATTTTACTTACTTTTAATTTTTCTCTTTAAAGTTACTTTTACCCAGAGTCCATATAAGTAGGAAACTGGAGTTCATTACTTGAGGAAATGCAGAGAACTCCAGATGTGCTACACAACTAAATTACTGGTCTGACTATGCTAATCACTGGGTAAAATCATAAAGCCTGTGTGATACAGCTCAGGTATATGCCAATTGTTTTTTCTCTTTCTAAAAACCTGTGTAATTATGCAAATTTATTTTGCACTATAAATGCCAGTAATTTCATGTGGATTTCATGCACCTTCCAGTCCTTATTATTGCACTTATCCAGTGCATTACATGGGAAGACATAACCATGTCCCACTGTGTTGATTTCCTGGTTCAGCAACTAAATCAAAATGAAACAAATACTGGTATTAACAAGTACCGTTATTTTAATTAGAGCTCTTGCACAAGCTCAGGCTCTGCCTTTTGAAATTTAAGGCCTAGGTAATTCATCTGAGAACTACATTTGAGGTATTTAGCTCTACACTGTAGGACTATTTCTTTTTTATAAAGACGTGATCCACGTTAGGTGAATGGTTGAACTCAATTAAATTAGAGGTATTTTCAAACCTAAATGATTCTATTATTCTGAGCAAATAATAGTAGACTGTCAGATCTGGTTTTGGTAATGGTTATATGGCCACCTCTGAGGAAAGGATGAGTTCCTTCCTTAGGCAATAGACATATGCCTGAATTTCCTTAAAGTCTTCATATCCCTGATCTGTTTCATTAAACTGTGTTTTCTATCCAAAAGCAGCCTTGTAATTAAGACTAGGAAATCATGCATTATGAAGTCACTAAGGCACAAATTCCCTGAAGTCAATACAGATTCCTAACTATAACTCTTCCCTTTCTTTACTTTGGCTGGAGCCTCCTTAAGATTACACAATTGGTGGTCATGTGATCCCACACCCAGTGATATCAAATAAAGCAGTGACCAGAATAAAATTTATCATGCATTGCTGTAGGAAAGTCTTCCATAATGCTTCTGGATAAGCTGATAGTTTGGGCTCATAGATTTAAAAAAAAATTAATCTCCTAATGTAATGTTTAGAGCCTACCAAAATCAGCCAGTTTTTCAGAAAGACAGATCAATTCACAGCCCATGTTAAAGTCAGACATGGCCAAAAGCCATTGCTCTGGAAAATTTAGGTCAAGCCAATGAGGAGCCTAACCAGCACATCTTCCTGACTGTTTTTTTCCCCTGCCTGCAATATCATCTCCAGAGGGAAAAAACTTTTGGGGCCACATGGCACTGAAAAGTCTGTAGCTGTCTGCACTTCCCCTCTCCTGCTGTGATCCTGTCTCCTGCCAGCACCAGATTCTTTGTTTTTAAGAAAACACCAGTTCCCAGCGCTAGTTAGCCACAGGTTCAGCTCTTGTTCCATTCTGCAGTGAGACACAGGCTATAAGGAACCTACTTCACCCACCCACATCCATCTTGCATTCACCTCTGGTTTACTGTACTGCATTCCAACCACTGTGAGAACAGGGTGGCACCGTGCAGACAGACCCTAAAATGCCTGCTTTGAAAACTTCACACAGCTTTTTGCACTTGTATTGATCTAAAGCTCTGCAGGGCTTGAGTTCAGGCCCCAGGTAGCAGAAAGTACAGTCACACAGAAAAACAGCCAGCAGCACCCATGGCTGGACTCTTTAAGCTTTAGATCAAAGCTGCAATAAGCTCTGACTTACCAGCTCTCTGTCCATCCTAGCCCATGCTCTGAGGATGTATCACTTTCAAAGTACTTTGTCAATGCAGATAAGGCATGCTTCTGCCCAAAAGCCAGATCTTGAAATGAGATGTTCAGATGTCTCAGGCCATCAGATGATTTGTTTCTTCTATAAACATTTTTACACCTTGCAATTCAAGGCTTCCCCTTGCACAGGAAAAGTGGTTAATAACTTCTGATTGTTTTCCATGCCAAAATAATTCCTTATTTTCTACCAGCTCCCTCCAAAATAACACCTTTGATTTTGGATCAAGAGTCTGTATTTTGTTTTAAAAGGATTTTATAGCATAAAGTGTGGAACACCAGGGAGCTGGTATGTGGACAGAGGTTGAAAGGGAGCATGAGACTCAGAAATACAAGGAACTGTCACTTCCTATGATTAACATCCATGTGATGGTTGACATTTTGGCTGGATGTATCAAATAAAGTATAGTAAAAATAAAGTTATCTCCATCTCCAGTTAGCACAACTGCATTTCTCTCTGTCTTATTTTCTGAGTTCCTCTGCTTGCTTTTTTAAAAATCACAACACTTACTTGCTGCTTAGGGTTCCATTATGATGATATTTTCCAGCTGTGTCCCCTCCTTGCTGTTCCTTACCATGTCTACGCTATTTCAGTAAGCATGAACACTTTACACTGTAAATAAGTACTGTTGCAGCAGATGCTTGGGGTGATTTCTTGCATTTAGTCATACAGGAAATGAGACTGCAAATTACCAGGACAGGGAAGCAATGTGGTGCTTTGTCACTTTCAGGAGTTACAGATTGTTTTAAGTTACAAACATAAGGCATTAGTTGTTCTGACTAGAGAGAGAAAATTAATCTCTTTTTACATTTTTTGTCATCTTCCTGCATGTTCTCAGCTGATGCCACCTCACTTTACTCTGCTCCTTTTTGAGTTTCTGGAGTGCTTTCCCCCCCTATCCTTTCATGGTCCTGCCTGTACCTTGTCAGAATCAGGACCCTGCCCAATCTCTTTCACGAAACAGGAATTCTCGTTCATGGCAGCTCTTAAAGTTTCATACCCCATGATCAGTGATGCTTTTCCCAAAACCAAGAGTCCTGAATGTTTTTTCTTTACAGAAAAAACCCAAACAAACAAACAAAACAAGACAACAGTTTTACTTTTCAAACTCCCATGTCTATTCTTCAAAAGCGTATGGGAGATGAGGAGTTTCAAAACACAAGTACCATAATCGTATGTCCTCTCCTGTATTTCTTTGCTGTCTCTGTACAACAGTAACTCACAGACTTTCTCCTCTATGTTTTGGTTTTCTTGGTCTCTGAGTAACTCTGTCATTGCCCTTTGTAGACTGCCACAGCCTCTGTGCAGCACCAGGCCTGGTCCCTACCATAGGAAAGACGGGTGTTTGGAAGCCCCTCTGCTGGTGTTTGAGGTTTTCAGCAACCTCCACAGGCTTCAGTTCATTAACCTGGACCATTTCCAGAAGGAAGAGTAGTGAATATCTAATTCTGAGCTCACGAGAAGCACAAAGCATTCAGCCCTGAATTTACTGAAATTACCGGACTTAAAGTGGCTCTAACCCAGTTGTTCATTTCACATGCAAAACTTGACGTTTTCTGAAAAGATAGAATAGAAACAGGGGGATGGCATCCAACATCCAGCCTCCAGTGGGAGGCATCCAACATCCAGTTTGATCAATGTGAATACCCGAGCACAACACTTTTCTCCATCCCCCAGTATTTCACAGGAACAACAAGACTGTAACTGATCACAATGCAGATGCTCTGTCTCTCTTGTGATCGACTATGGTAACAAATCTGGATCATATGATAACTGCTGACATGATATGATATCACTGTTCAGTAACAAAATCAAGCCAAAACATCCATCCTAGGGATTTTGTTTTATTTACCCTGTTCCTAATCAGTCCTTGAAGTTAATCCAGTTCCACTTCAGCAGTATGTCTTCCAAAACATGTCTAAAATAATCCTAAGGTGCTTCTCTAACATCAGGTAATGACACAAAACATCCAAAAATGGTACTGACTGCTCTTCAAATTATGAATTGCAAATCATTGCCATCCTTTTGATATAGCTGACGTCAGAGTATGCATGCAAGGACAAATAGCAGTTCTCACTGACTTTTTAGAAGGCCTTCTGACTATCTGTGGTTTTATTAGATCCATATTTGTTATGACAACAGCACCTGATCATCTTGTGATTGTGCTGGGACAGAGGATGACAACTCCTAGATGTTAAAACTGCTCTCCAGATAGTATGTTACGTAATGCCTCTGGCAAAAAAGGAAAGAAAATCAATTGTACAGAGCAAATATTTCATACTTCTTGAAGATCAATCAAGCATCCAAAACAGCTTTCTTGTTCACACAACTCTGCTGAAGAAAGCATCCTACAGGTTTTAAAACCTATGAAGAGCATTTAGAAGTGAGCAGTACAGACTGCAGTATCCCTGAGGAATGTTGCTGTATACGTCAGGGATACTGAGGGGCTCCAAACACAGATCTTCTGGTCCATTTTCGTGGCCTATGGCAGCTACCCAGGACAGAGTGCAAATGAGCTACTTCCCCTCCAGAATGTGTCAGTCACTTCCAAGCTGTGCCTCAGAGCAGCTGAATTAACAGCAACCAGATCCCTGGTCTTTCACATGCATCCTGATTAGGAATTGCTGTTTTCTGACACTTCCCACTGTGAAGGGAATTGTTGAAGACTCCAAGCTGACCTAGTAACTAGTAACCTAGTTACAAGTAGGACACAAAGAGATGTTTAGTGAGAGTTGCTAAGCATTTCCCTCCTGCAGTTTAAGTGAAAGGGGCTGAGCTTCTTTGTGAAATCAGATTTGCATTTACCTTTGCCAACAGACTCACATGGGTGTAAGCCCTTTGTGGGAGCAACAGCTTCAAAGTGCTGAATGGATAAATGCTATAGGATTGAGAATGGTTCCTAAAATACTGCCAGAAATGGTCTGGTGGCTACGCCAAGGCTGTTGCTTGGGAGGTCAAAGCTCATTACTTGTCTCCCCCATGCCCCACCTCAAGGAGACCATCCTATTTCTGTGCTCAGTAACATCAGTGGAGACCCAAAAATAGTTTGCTAATTCAGGGCAGTGTGGGGCTAGGGTAGAGTGAAGATTGCAGTCCTGTGGCTCCAAGGGAAGTGTTACCCATGAACATTGTAGTTTGATCCTTTCAGCAGCAAAGCTTCTCTGCTCATAGGGTTGCTGCAGAAAGCTGAGTCGTGGTCATAATCAGAGGGTATGCTAGAGGTGAACAGGGCCAGCTGCGTTGTAGTTGTCACCAAGTGATGGGTTTGACCTTGCTGGTGTGAGGGCAAAAGACTGTCAGGAACAGAAATGAGCAGACTGGAAGGTTGGGCCATGCTTTTAGGGAGGTGCATGGAGCACAGGAGTTTTCCTCACCTGTTCTCCTGCTGCAGGAAGACTATGTTTTTCTGCTGCCAGGAAAGAGAGAATGTAAGATTAAACCCTGGAAGGAAAGATCAAAAATGCTGAGTAAGTAAGGATATCATTTCAGAGCCAGGAATATTTTGCCTTGTGGGCATACCCACTGAGTTCTGGGGCCTTTCCTTCCTTTGCACAGGAATGGTCACTGAGTCTAGACATGGGATCTTGGCCATCCCTGCCTAGTTCTAGATTGTAAGGACAGTCATGGTTTCAATCAAAGAGATGCATGGGCACATGATCTAGCAATTCCTTTGTGACCAATGGCTACTCGTTCTACATTCTCCTGTCACAGAAAAGGAGGCAACAGTCTTCATCATATCTCCAGCTAGAGATATGAAAGACCAGCAGCTGTGCCAGTCATTGCTATCTTTTTCCTCCACTTTAATTGTTGTCTCTTCAGGACTGGCAAAAGCCAACCTTGGAGCAATCCTGGGCATTTCCAGGACTTCAACTTTCTCTCTGAATACAGCACCCGCACCTACCTGTGGGGCATAAATCTACCTGCCAGATTTCACAGATATTTTGTACACATTTGACTGCCTCATACTAACACACAGAGCTCAAGTACCACGCACTATGTCCTCCATCCTTACTTTCCAACTGAAGACTTCAGTGTACCTTGAACAGGAGCACCCCACTCCACCCCCTCAAAATGCAGATGACACACCCCCAGCCTCTTCCTTGCCTACCACTGGGCAAAACTATAAAATATTTTTCTTTATGGGCTCCTGGCTTCTCTCTGGTTCCCAGTCTCTTCCTGAGAGAACTGTTTTCCATTTACTAGCAGATTTACACAGCACTTTCCTGACATCTGTTCCTGGGTTTACAGCATAAAAAAAAACCTGGGAGTCTCAATTCCTCTGCTAATCATTGGCTAGGATCTTGAGACAGATATTACCAGTTTTTTTCCAAGTTTAACCAGGTGAGTAATTTTCCAAGGATATGAGAAAAATCTTAGCTAAAGCCATTTTAAATGGACCATTTCAGGCCTTTGAAGTCTGATGGCATCAAAATGCGTAGAGTTTAAGTAAGTTATTTAGTGACTTATGGCAGTAATTAAACCAAGAATATCAACACTGCTGTGTTTCTATTACATGGGACATGTAGCAGCTTCCCTGAAACCTGGTTTGCTCTGCTTGTTGACTCTCCTCTCTATGAGTAAGTGCAACAGAGACCTTTAAATTTATCTTACCCTTGGGACTGTTCTTCTAATCTAGATACATAATTCATTTTGTCATGAAAAGCCATACCTCTTGAAACAATTGCAGTGTTGTTTTCAGGAAGGCCTTATAACCTCATTATTACAAACAAGATTTTTCCTCCTGAAGCAGTGGGATTTGATATTAAGAAACACAGACAGAGCAAAACTTGCTTTGGAGCTTTGATCGAATTTTTTACTTCAAGCTATGGGCGGGAGGGCTTGAAGGGGTTGCAGTCTGGGGCAGTGTGGTATGTTCTTCCACACTGCGCCATTATGTCAGCCAGCAGTAATGCTCCCTGGTATTTTGCCACTGAAACCTTCAAATGTCATTACCCCTGTGGGTAATTCTGCTTTACACTCCAGCTTATCAACCTCACTCCTGGCATGAGGAAGCTGTACTGCCACTTAGGAGATACAGCTTCAATCCTCAGTTCTGGGTTTCTTGATTTCTTTCCTACACAGCAGATTTAAATTTAGCATTCAAGAAGGCTGTAGTGTGCTTTCACAGGAACTAGAAGAAGTGGTCTTGAAGAGTAATGAGAAATACTCTAGGAAGAGTAATGAGAAATATGCCTAGCCACCTGAAAGCAGTAGTGGGGCAAAGGTGGGGAACTGGTGACACTTTTTGAAGGGGTCCAGAGGCACCATAAGGACAGCATCTCCCTCCAGCACCTCTGCTGGTACCACAGGAGGCCTAGGACTGGGAATGCTGGTGTTCAGTGGGTGTTGTCAGTTCAACTTCTCACTGTCCTGGTAGCAGGTGCAAAGCTGTTCTGGCCGTGAGGCTCTACCCTCCTCTTCAGGGACAAAAACCAAACAGTTTTCACCTTTCGTTTGTTGTACCCCTTCCTTCAGAGGAGAGGAGGGAGCTGAGCAGATACACTCCTCAAATGCTCCAGTGCAGCAGACCAGAGAAGAGGGTGTTCAGATGTGATGCAGTGCTTCTCAAGTGTAGATCTCGAGGCATGGCCAAGGAATGTGCTCTTTGTATTTTCCATCCCTTAACCAAGTCCTCCTTTTGCTTGCAGCTCAGTATTTCGCTAGCATCATGGTCATCGTTGGTCTGTCTGTGGTGGTAACAGTGCTGGTTCTGCAGTTTCACCATCATGACCCCCAAGCAGGAAAGATGCCCAAATGGGTAAGCAGTTCTGGTGGTAAATATTCAGCAGATTACTACTGAAAGAAAAGAAAATTGTCTAAAAGCTATAGTAAGTTTCTTAGAAGTGAGAGGCAGAAGTTGTTCTCCATTAATCTGAAGAGTCAGTTACAAACAGCATAGTTGACACGTTTGCAACTGAAGGGAAGAACAAGCATACTAAATTTGCTTTCCCACTAAAAACAGTTTCTCTTATTCTCCATTAAAAATAGTTCCTCCTATTTGGCCTTTCTTTTTAACCTTAAGATGGAGTGGTTGAGTCATGACAAAGTAATCTCACTCAGCACCCACTTTGCAAGTGCTAATCCTGTGGGCAGTACCTTTGATTTCTTATCTAGCAGACACCAGTACTGACAGAATGTGCTAAACAAACATTACTCTCTACTGGGCAGTTTGTCTGCTTCCATCTGATCTATTCCCAGTGCATTAGCATGTGAACCCTCTTTTCTCTACAGCAGCACACTTTGTCAACCCAGTGAGGTCTGGCACCAATGCCAGCTGGCTTTCAAATGGAGTGTTTCCTTTAGATTTTCAAGTTAAAAGAAAAGTATGCTTTTTCTCCCCCTCCTTTTCCTAATAGATTTTAGAATAGGCAAGGTATGCTTGTGTTTACAAAATGAAAAATAACAAAAGCAGAAGCAGATACAAATAGTCACAGTCAACTATTTACCACCCTGTTTTCACAGGAGTCTGGTTGTACAACATCCTCTGGTATCTTGCTCACCACATTTGTCATGCTACACAATTATCCTGACATGCTGGATAATTGGATATCACATGGTTACCAATGTCAGCCCAAGTTCAGAACTGCTTTCTAATTCCTCTCTTAAAATAAACTGCAGTTTCAATGCAATTTTTTTTGAAGTCCAATAACAATTAAGCATACTTACAATTATTTCGCAAAGTGCTGTATGATCTAAAAACCTCTTATTTTCAAGGCAGCAGAGAATGTGAATTCTGGATGAACCTGCATGTAAGCAAAACCTGAGGGCACGACTCTGGGGAAACATGCTTCAGATGTCTGCATGAACAGAGTCTGCAGCAGTGTAACAGACCCCATTTCATTGCTTGTCTGCTTTTTGAGGAGCCCAAACACAATGGCTCATGTTAGACCTGCTCACAGGCCCTGCAAGTCAGCTCTTGCTCTCTACCAGTCTCTTGTTTTCTTGGCTGGAAACACAGTGTGCTCCAAATTCTCACTCAGGAAGAACCTTGTTCAGTGGCCTGACAGCTGAACTGGCATACATTACAAAACATGCCATCAGGAAGCAAAAACTGTGGAAAGCATTACTGGGAAGTACAGATGATAGACTGTAAAAGTTGTAGACCAGACAAGCTGACAGGGCTGAGGGATCTCAAGAGGAAAAGAGTGAATGCCAAGTGTGGACAGAAGAAGCTGACCCCACAAAAGTAGGCATTTTTACTCCACAAGACTTAATTGTTAGAAGGCTCAGTTGTTAGAATTCATGGCAGTCTCTATTTTTACTTTTTTTTCTATTTTGCCTGTCCACCTATGTCAGGTGTTTTTTAGAGAGACACCTTGGATGACTTTCGCTCAGGAAAAAAAAACAATGTGAAGTGAAGAAGTAACTTAAGAAAGAAGAAAATTTTTGCATCTGCATTTCCAGTACCAGCAGCTGCCCTTACTTGCTTCCCACAATGTCCTCTTACTGTCAGAGCCAGGCATCAGATTATTGCAAACTCTAACCCTGATTAATTGGATATTGTTACAGGATTATTCTCACCTCCTGCTTAAATGGATTTGTCTGCTGGAGTCAGTTTCAGGGAGAGGCACTGGACAATTGGGCGTGTGTGGGAGCTTCTGCAGACCCAGAAGATTTGACTGAATGTATTTCCTAAACACCTGCTTTCTAAACTATTTACAGTTGAGCAGTTTATTTTCCCTGCCTGTCTCTCAAGGGGTCTGTGCTTGCACTTTGCAACAGAAGAGGGAGGAGAGTGCCTGTTTGTGCAGAGTTATCCTTTCTGTAGGTGTTCACTTCCCTTATGCCACTGCTTAGAATTGTGGCTTCCTTTCTATCAATCTTTGATGACTTACAAACCAGCTTTTTCCAAGAGAGGAATTTAAATCCAAGGTGTTCAGCCAGGGCATTTGTTGGCTACTCAGTTGAGAAGTGAGAGCTGCTGGCTGATTGACACTTTTGATAATGTCTGCTGAGCTAGCATGGAAAAGAACACTAAAGAAGGCCCAGCTAAGGAGCTGGCATGGACTACAGCTCAACTGATCTTTCTCTACTGACATCCAAGACTGTTGTATAGGAAAGAGATATGGAGAGACCAAGCACTGCGGGAAGAAGGGGTTTTGTGGGAAAAGGCAAGAGAACTCTAGCTCTTTGCAGTGCCTAAATAAGGTTTGTTATGTTTCAGGCTTCTCTTTTGATATGTTTCAAACCTGGACATGCACAGTTTTGCTCAGGTTCAGATACCCCTTATCAAGAGAGCTTTAATTGGAGACTTTCTGCTCTGGCCTAGGCCAGGCAGGTGTCTGTGATGGGGAGCTAGCAGTACAGCTGCATTATAATTAGGAGAGGCTCACAGAAGGGTTGCTGAGCTCTGAAGGCATCTGTAGCTGTGTACTTCCTTCACAGAAACCCATATATGACAATGCAGGTGAGAGTATAGATTCATATTATCATAATCAGCTGTTTTCCAAAAACCTGTATCTTGCAGCTGTCTCTTGAATTAATTGGTATGACAAGAACAGATTGATGCCTGAATGTCTGTGTTTTCAAGGAAATAGGGCATTTGAAATTCAAGCTAATTAAAAGCTGTGTTACTGTCTTCTGGGTATTTATTTTTCTATGGGAAATGGGTTTGACTGTAGCTGTAAATGTAATTTCCCTAAGGAGTAAAAACTCTGCCTTGAAAAAAAAAGCAGCATTCCTATATAAAAGTGCTTTTTCACCTCACATCTCCTTTCAGGGTTAAGGCAGACATATTAACATTTTCTAATAAGAAAGTTTTTCTGACTTAGTGTTTTGGAATTTCACAGTCCTGGAGAGCTAATTTCTCTCTCCCCTTTGGCGCCGACACTATTGATACATCGCTAGCAATTAAGATCTTTATTTTGTTCCATGTTGTCCCATTTTGTGTCCGTGAGCAGTCTGAACACATTGTAATTAAGTAAGTTCAATTAAAACCAGAATCAGTTTTTTAGGCTGCAACACTACAGGTTGCTATTTGTTTGTGGTGGCTATGGAGGAAATAATGAAATATTTAAGCAACATAATAGGAATAATGGGAAAACAGTCTTTAAGGACTGTCGTAATTTAAACCCAGCCGGCATCTAAGTGCCAGACAGCCACTTGCTCACACCCCAGCTCCCTTCCCTCATGAGGATGAGAATCAGAAAAAAACTCCAACACTTTGTGGGTTGAGAGAAGAACAGCTTAATAATTGAAACAGAATACAACACAATAATATGAATAATATTAATTATAGTGATGAATAACAAAAATATAATAATAACAGCAAGGAAAAGAGAGAGAGTAATAAAATGCAAGAGAAACAAGTGATGCACAATACAATAGCTCACCACCTGCTGACTGATGCACAGCCTGATTTTGAGCAGCAATTGACAACCTCCAACCAGCTCCCCATACTTTATATCTTTTTGGAATATCCCTTTGGCTAGTTTAGGTCAGTTGTCCTGGCCATGCTTCCTCATGGTGTTGTGTGCACCTGCTCAGTGGCAGAGCACAGGAAACGGAAAAGTCCTTGATTCAGGGTAAGCACTACTTTCCAACAACTAAAACATCAGTGTTTTACCGACATTATTCTCATATTGAATCTAAAATACCACACTGTACCAGCTACTAGGAAAAAAATTAACTCAATTCCAGCCAGAACCATGACAATGATGAAGAACAAAACATTCATTAGTGGGAGAGAAGAAAAATGGCTCACAGAAAATGGCACAGGGCTGTGACCTAGAAGAGCTCACACTACAAAATTAAAAAATTGTGTAACTGCCTTTCACTGGTCATTGGCTTTGGTTGTTTTTATTATTACTATTACTATTATTATTATTATTATTATTGTTATTATTATTATTGTTCCTATCTGTTTCTGAGGAAACATTATCAATGTTTCCTTCTTTCTGAAATTATGCTCGCCATTACAGCAGGAACTTGAAGTGCTAACTTCAAGTGTATCTGTACTGTGCAAACACAGGAGTCAACTTTTCCTGCATCTAAAACAGCTTTGGAGGCAAAGTGTGGTCCCAAGTTGTACATGACCAAAGTAACAGGAGCAGGATTACACAGGGAGTCCTTCTGAGTCAAGGCTCAGGAGGGAAACCAGAAGCCACATCTGTTCTCTCCTTAATGTCAGATTATTTGGCTTGCAACCAGGATGGTAAAGTCATCAAAGAGGCCTGTCTGCATGAAGAGTCCCTCTCAAGCACATTGCAAATATCCATTTTGTATGTGTAACACGTGGAGGGTCTTGTAATTACAAGATTTTGCTGATTTAGTTGGCTGCTCTTCACACAAGACCTTACTGAATACACAGCCTTTTTCCTGCCTTTCGCAGTTAACAGTGTTACCAGTAGGAATTCTAGCAGGCCCAGATTTCAGACAAAACATCTGAAGATCAGTTCACTGGAAAAAAAGTCTGGATGCACTCTCTGGAGTTAGCTCACTTAATGACCTTGACAAGAAACATATGAGGCACAATCTGCCATGTGCAAGTTAGAGCACTCTTGTGATACACCAGCGCACAGGGAAATGACAGCAGTTGATAGTGGCACTCAGATTTTGAACTACTAAATGTAATTGATTTACTCTTTTGAAAAAAAGCCTGCTGTATTATGTGGTTGAACTCCTCAAAGGAGTATAAAATAGCATTCAAAAAAACCACTAACACATAACCAAGGTCTTTTATTTAGATGTAAGCAATAGAAGTGGGGGTGGGAAATGTTCTACAATCTGCCATATAGGGATTTTTTTCAGAAAAATCTCAACATTGGCCCCTAAAAATGTTTAACTGTATCTCTTTTCTTACAATCTGAGAAATGTTTGAAAACCATACAGCCAGTTTTGTGCTGCCTGCTCAATTGCAGAGATCTGGGATTGTTTGATAAAGACGGGTCTTCAAGAACCATTTTGTGAAGTAAGATTTTACATCTCTTTTGCTTGATAAGTTGAGTGTGCGCTGAACAGCCCTGTGTTCAAGACAGATCCAAAAAAAGGCCATCCTTGGTAAAAAGCAAGTCCCTCAAAGAAAAGTTTTGAAAGAAAATAGCTGGAGAACACAGAAATCCATCCATATTTCGAAGAGACTGTGCAGCCTAACTATAATAGTCACAAAATGTTTCAAAAGCATTTAAAATGCCAAAGAGTCTTCAGTATTCCTGCCATGGTAACTCTCTTTCAGGTCCGTGTCATCCTGCTGAATTGGTGTGCTTGGTTCTTACGAATGAAAAAACCTGGGGAAAATATAAAGCCCCTCTCCTGCAAATACAGCTATTCCAGTCACCACCTGAGTGTAAACAGCATGGAGGTGAACGTCCTTCCCGGGCACCAGTCCAGCAACGGCAACACCATCTACAGCTACCACGCCATGGACAGCCCGTGCTGCCCCCAGAAGAATGACCTGGGCAGCAAGGGTAGAAAGATGACTTGCCCCTTAGCAGAAGATATTGAGCTTGTGCAAAAGAAGGCTTTAATGGATACTCTTCCAGTGATGGTGAAGATCCTGGAGGAAGTCCAGTTCATAGCAATGCGGTTCAGGAAACAAGATGAGGGTGAAGAGATCTGCAGTGAGTGGAAGTTTGCAGCTGCTGTCATAGACAGATTATGTCTGGTTGCATTTACCCTTTTTGCCATCATTTGCACATTCACAATACTCATGTCTGCTCCAAATTTTATAGAAGCTGTTTCAAAGGATTTTGCATAAGGTTTTCAAAGATGAGCATGATAATCAAAAAGTGAATATTGCCAGTAATTTTACTAGATAATTTAACTCAAATAGAGAAGTGTACTTATATGTGCTATCATACACAGAAGGGGATTAAAATAAATTCAGGGCATAATTATTCCTGATGTTAGTGATTGTAGTTACTGAATAGTAAATATATTGAACTCTGTTACTTATTTCATAGACTAGTGCCACATGTAATTATGTCATGATCTGTGGTAGGTGATAGACAAGAATTCAATACATTAAAATACTACAATGTATTTATTACAAATTAACATTAGTATCAACGTGTTACTATGAATTTGTGAACCTTCAGATATTATTAATTTAAATAATCATTGACGACTATAAGTTTTGCATAATTTTGTTGATTTCAGTACGTTTGTGTTTTATAATTACTTGGTGTGGCTGTGACATGCACTTCTCAGATTTGAAAGACATATCTCCACAGTCTCATGATGCTGTATATTGTATTTATGAAAATAAACTGTCATCATATTAGCTCAAACTAGCACAATGACTGGGATGTTTTCTTGGTAAATTTGTTAATAATGTATCTTTCTCAGAAAATAACATTTTTTTTCTTTTAATTAGGACATATTGGTTGTGACATTGAAAAGAAAATTCTTTCCCCTTGCTGACAATCATATATATCGTTAACAATGCCTTCTTAGCTGTCTCACTTCCTAACTGTTTCTGTCACCTTGAAACTTTAATTAATTTAAAATACCTCCGCTCTCTTGGAACACAGTTGCCAACCTAATACTGACTAAACTCTGTGCAATTAGGGCAGAATCTTCTGTCTCCATAACATGTAGGAAATGGTCCACAAATTTAATTTGGCTCAGATTTCCTACCTAGTCTATACCACCAAAGCAGTATTTTTTAAAAATTCTATTAGTACAGTCTCCTTTCCTTGTGGTCAGTAGGCTTTGTTAAAAGGACTGTATAAAATACTAATTCTATTTTGCTGAACTGTAATGTATCAACATTTATTATCAATTTGCTGTCCCTAAATATTCTCTAATATAATGGCTTTGTATTAATAAAATATAATTGAATTATGCCACTTCTTGGAATATAAGGGGTAAAAAGCACTATTCTCAATAACAGCTTTTTTCCACCCAGTACTGTGGTGGGAATGACACCTCTGTGTGATTTTATTTTCCCTGCTGATGACAGCAGAGCTACAAAAGAACATGATGGTCTGATGTAGACACTTTTCCTCTTTGGGGGTAACACAGCAGTTCTCTGTTCTTCCAGGGTTAGTAAAAAAAACATTTCCCCTATCTACATGATGGGATCCTTCCCACCATCACTGTTGGAGAGAAAGAAGATGATCATGATTTTACTCAATGGAAAGTACTTCCATCTAAAAGGTGGTGGTGAAGCTGGTAATTCTACAGACTAAAGCAATATGCTACGATTTCTTTGAGGAAAAGGTCCCTCAGCTTTTCCACTATCACCTTTACTAGGGGGTGATAATTGACTTTAAACAGAGACTTTACTATTTTGAATGTTAAACCTCTGTAGCTATAAGATTAGATCATCACAACCATGGATTTATCCTACTTCTTGGAGTTATGTTCAAAAAATCACCGAAGAAGGTCGACTTAAGAAGGTCATGACTACTGTGGCCAGTTTTGTATTTCACATAGCTTTTGTGGTTACTTCAGCTCCATCTGCAACTCCAAGTGGTAACAATGGCTGATAGTAAAATCCCCTACTGAAAATTCTATCGTATTTCAGAGAGATCTTATTTTCCTTCATAGAGCACTAGTGCTCTAACTCTTTCCAAGCTTGCAGGAGAAAAATCCCTTTATATCTGGTTCTGTCTCCTGCCCATTTTGCTGATTCTGCTTACAAAATTGTCCTTGCTGAAGTACAGAATGTAATTCAAGAGGGTTTTTCCTAACTGAAACACCTCAATGAACAGCATAATTCGTTTGGGAGTTTGTGTTAGTTATACCAGGCTCTTCTCTTGGACAGCAGCTGAAAGACTCATTTCATTTTTCTGTTAGTTAGAAGTCTAAATATCCAATTATTTCTGCAACTTCTGATGAAGGACGCTAAATGAACTTTGAGGCATTTGTTCAAGGACAACTAATATTTTTGCTTGAAAAGCATTTTTTAAGGTAATTTCCAGTGACAGGATAAAAAAGGTAACAGCTAATGTTAAAGCACACAGTCACAATACCTTAGCCTCCTAGTGCAAAGCATGTTCCCTTACATGAAACGAGTTGTTGTATAAGAGTATTTTTAACTGGCTGCGTACACCTTCAGATCAGAAGGAAAACTATCTGAAAACAACAGTGAAAAATTAGTTTAAATAACTTTTTTAATATCTAGAAGTTGGTGCAAATAAAAGAATTCCATTTATAGGCTATGACTTCATACTGTTAGATTGCCAAGGCTGGATTGTCTCTCATTGAAATGTCCTAAAACTCAAATTCTATCAGTGGTATGCAGTTTACAACTCTTTACACTGGACTGAAACTACTTGCTGATTACTTTTTAGATTACATATGGGGCAGATTCTTTTCCTATCCACTTATCACTTGGCCTTTTGAAAGGTAATAACATTGTTACCACAAAATTTGTAGAATGAACTGGTGTAGAATAGCACAGAAAAATGGTTACTGTACATAGAGAACCTTGCAGAATACAGTGTGAACCAATATAAGATTTTCCTGAGAGTTACAGTGCACTTGTAAAGATTGATACATACTGATTCATGGCTCTCCATGGCATCACCAGTTAGTGTCATGGTGTATTTAATTCGAACAGAACGAAAAAATCCCAAATTGATCACAAAGATTAAATGGCAACGAGAAACTAACCCATAATATCCTTTCCAAAATCCAGGCACTTACAGAAATGTTACACAAGGAGTAATGACCTTACCATCCCCTGGTAACACAGGAACGTAATTGTAAAGGTCCTTGTGCACTTTATCTTGCTGAGGAGCACCTTATTTCCCAGAAGGCATGGTGGGTTTCTGCTGTGAAGTTATTCAGCATAAGAAGATGAGAATCTGCCCTGGTTTATTCATCAAACGTAAAGAACTGTTCATATAATCAGACATCATTTTTTCTTCGACTCTTGAGTTACTTTAACATATCTTGATATACCCAAGGCAGTGAGGGTTTTTTTGTTCTTGTTAGAACATTTTTGTCTTGCAAGTTTTCTATTTTATCTGCCACCATGAGAAATACAGATGTATAACTTCCAACAGCGAATATCAAGTATTTCTATATTACAATAAAGCTACATACTTCTTTCATTTGAAATTAACTTTTCAGTATTGACGATAATAAAGAAGTAGAGGATCATCATCTAAACCCATTACTGTAAATTACCAAGTGTCTAGGAAAAGAGGATGCTATGAATCAGAAAATAGTTAATGAAGAACAGGACTAATCTGGGATTTTAGACAATGAGAATGTCAAATACTCAGAAATCCCCAAATACTGTGAAATCCCCACAGATACAAATAAAGGCAAAGCCTGCTGAAATGCCTTCCCTTTTGTGAGGCTCCTCTTGGCAGAATTCGGAAGGAAAATTTAGAACTCTGTAAAACACTTGGTGAGGTTACATCTAGGTTAAGAGATTGGGCTGAGCAGTGATCCTCTGGCTGAAAGGCTTCCCAGAATTATATATTTAGTTTGGAATTAGATGCTAAGCAAGGATTTCCTGGTGTTTTGGTTTCTTTTCTTGATGACAAACAGGCTAAGGGAGAAAGGACATGAAACATTCAAAACTCCAAGTTTCAATGTGGGTAAGAAAGCACGGGCTCAGAAAGCTGTTTCCTTTTCTTTCTTGTTGAACGAGCTAGAGGATATGAAAGGCTTTGCACCGTCGAGAGTAGAAGTGCATCTTTGGTTTGTGTTTGATAACACAGCTGTTAAAGCTACACTCCATCGCAACTGCTTTCTGCCACCATTCAGATGGTCTTCAGATCTCTAATTCTGACTCCTTGACAAGTCTGCTGAATCATACAAATAATTCACACCTTTTTTCTTCTGTCCCAGTATGGGAGCAAGAGTGGCTGTGTCTCAAGTGCTTTCAAAAGGTGCTTAATCTTAACATCCAATAACAGAGAATTCAGTTTCCCTAATATATCATTGGCATATTTATTACTCCTTGTTAATCTCTAGCATATAAATGAATCTAGTAGTCTCAATCACTTTAAAAAAACACCTTTCATGTGACAAAGCAAAATGTCAGGATTGTTAGCTGATTAAGTATGAATAAAAAAAGTCTTTATAGTGATAATCATGATCATTATTAGCAATCAAAGTCCTAATCATGGCACAGTTATTTTAATATTGGGGATATTTTGATCATGTCACAGACAATTTTGGAAAAGAAAGTTTACTAGTTCTTCAACACATAGAGAATTAATTTTGTGAACAGAAGCCTCTGAGTTACACAGGCTGTCAGCACACTGCCCTGTAGATTTTCATTTAATGGAAGAAACTGATGAAGGCCTTCCCAAGTAAAACATAGTTTTGACACAAACCAGATGGACTTGTCTGACTAAAGAGAAAAAAGTGTTGAACAAAAAAAAAAATGCAAATACAATTAGAATGCAGAGGAAAAAGAGCTGAATGGTAGTAAAAAACCATGCATTCATTCTGATGGCAAGCTCTAAAAAGAGATATTACTGAAAAAAAGAGAAAGTTCAATGTTTTTGGTTTTCAAAACACATACTTAGCTCATACAGATATTATATATTCTTGGGTTTTTAAATCCATTTATGAGAGAAAACAGGATCTAAATTCCAGACCAAGGACAGGAATATGGTACTGTGATTTTAGGTGTGTCTATTTCCCTATACAGAAAATTATTTTTGTTGAAATAATTTGCATGGTTATACAACATCCAGAAAGGGAAAGTATACATGACAAGGTACAGTGAGTTCTAATCAAAATAAATTTAAAGATTGTATCTGTGACACTCTTGGCTTTCAGACACATGACATTGCATTCCAAAATTTTCAAGGCACATCCATTATTAACATTCAATGATAGAACATAAAAATGGGTAGGTATCCTCAGGAATCTCACTATCCTTTAACTGGCTGCATCCCTCAAGGTTAAAGCTGTACATTCAGCTATTTTTGTCAACAAATATCACTGGGAGTTTTTTCCCAGAAATGTCATGCCAAAAAAAAGGAATGGAAAGACTTTTTTCACTGAAAAAAAAGCATAAAAAAGCAAAACAAAAAGGCAAAATAAGTTTCTTGTAATGTTTTGTGAAATTGTGGAGGAGAAAAAGTCTTGATGGTGTTTCAGGTAGAGATTTCTGAAATCTATGAAGTACATTATAGTAGGGCAGATTGTGTAGGACAAGGGGAAAGGGTTTTAAACTACAAGAGGAGAGTTAAATTAGATGTTGGAAAGAACTTTACTGTGAGGATGGTGAGACACAGGAACAGGTTTCCTAGAAAAGTTGTGGATGATGCCCTGTCCCTGAAAGTCTTCAAGGCCAGGTTGGATGGGGCTCTGAGTAACCTGGTTAAGTGAAAGGCGTCCCTGCCCATGGCAGGATCATTGCAACTAGATTGTCTTTAAGGTCCCCTCCAACCCAAACTATTCTGTGATCCTGTGATTCTATGGTTCAGTGACCCTATGTCAGTACACACTGACATAGCTTTTCACTTAACATCCTAGCAAAGGTTTAGATTTCATCTTTTGTGCATTCAAATGTTCACTTTACAGCTCAAACAAATAAAGGATTTGAACAGAAAAATGGAATTTTGAAGAAATCCTTACCTGTCATTGGCAAGTGCCAGTCCTGGTTATGGAGAGCTGAATGTTACAGCTGGAGATCAGTTTCACAGTTCCTCTGCAGTTCCGACTAAGTCACTGGGAACAATGGATTCATTTGCGTAGATGAGGAATCTCTGTGACTGTGTATTGTGGTTCAACCCCATCCACCAGCCAAGCACCACACACAGGCATTCTGGCTCCCTGGGGAGACAATCGGAAGGGTAAAAGCTGGAAAACTCACAGGTTGAGATCAATTCAGTTGCATAGGGAATGCAAAAGCCACACGCACAAGCAAAGAAAAATAAAGAACTCATTCACCATTTCCCAAGGGCAGGCAGGTGTTTTGCATCTCCAGGAGAGCAGGGTCCCCTCACGCCTCACAGTGACTTGGGAAGACAAATGCCATCACTCCAAACGTCCCCTCCTTCCTCCTTCTTGCGCCCAGCTTGAAACACTGAGCAGGATGTCAAATGGTCTGGAATATACCTGTGGCCAGTTTGGGTCACCTGCCCTGGCTGTGTCCCCTCCCAGGCTCTCATGCAGCGTGACCCCAGGCCAGCTCTGTCTGGGCAGTTGCGTCCCTCATGGTGGGTGCTGAGCTGAGAGAAGCCGTGGCTCACGCAGATCCAAACTGCACAAGTTGTCACTCCCTCACGTCAGCCTCAGTTCCCGTGGCAGAACTCGCGTGCCCGCTGGACGCTCACCTGCGCCCGAGCCTGCGAAGAAGCCCAGCTCCCTGCCCCTCTGCCCAGAGCAACACAGACACTCCCAACCTCTCCAGAAGCTGCGACACAACCAGGGCCACGGCGCCGTCGCCAGCAGTGACACCACTGCTCTGCCCTGTTTTGCCCTCCTCTATTCACAGCTGTGAGCCTGTATCTCCACACGAGGTTGTGGCCTGGAGATAACAAAGGAAGCAGACTTTTGCCCACTTCCAAACCATGCCACAAACGCCATCCATGGGTCTTCCCAGGTTTAAGCAGCACCTGACCATTCAGAAGCAAATTTAGAGCCTATCCACAGGGTGAGAACAAAGTGAGTCTTCCAATGAAGGTTTTATAGAGTATTTATTTTGACTATCAATCTAAACAAATGAGAAACTACAAACTATGAACTGTAAACTACAAACTACAAAAAACTACAGACTACAAAAAAACAAGTGGCCTCTTCCAGGGCTAGTATCTCCTGTCGGCCATAAACTGCTGCGCTGCCATGATCAGAGGCGTCAGGCTGGAGGTCGGCTTGGCTGAGGTTACAAACGGATGCTGCCCAAAGAGAAAAGGAAGAAATTAACTTCTGCTTTCCCAACTCCACTCCTCACGGGCTCAAACAGGCTTTCTCTGGTTACCAGAAAGATGTAGAAATGAGGGCACTCTCTGCACCTTTGTCTCCACGTCAAGGACCTTGCTACCATAGGAAAACATGGCTCACAATCCCACAAATCCATTAATCCTGCAGGTGTCTGCAGCTTCTTGAGATTTTTGTTGTGCCCACATTGTGGGAATGCAGCTTGCATGTTTTCCTTTCATCAGGACACTCAACAGGCTTCTTGAGGTTGCCCTTTTCTAAGGTCATGGGCTATTTTAGTTGTTAAAAAAAGGTGAGGAGTGTAAGGCATTCCTCAGGAAACTCCAATCCCTTGGAGAAAGGCTGATCCCCACAGGATTTTGGCCCATGTTCTGAAAACCCCTGACACAAGTGGCTGACAGATTCAGCGCTGGCACCTCCCTCCACAGCAGGGACAGCCGAGCGGCACTTTCTGCCGCTCCCTTTCTGCCACAACGTCGTCTACATGGCTGTGCCAGGCAGCAATGGGCCAGCCTGGCCAAGTCCTGCTCAGCTGTCCCCACCTTGGTGGCACAAACCTCTACAAGCGGGGCAGGAGGGCCAAGCCAAGGCCCCTCTGAGGCTCACTGGGAGCTCCCCAAAGCCCCTCCTTCCCTTCCTCCCTCCCTTCCTTCCTTTCTTGCTTCCTTCCTTCCATCCCACACCCAAATCTCAACATTTTTGCCAGGGGCTGGTTTCATTGGCTTCTTCCACCACCTTTTCAGCCCTCCCTACCTGCTATTATTCTACTTCACTTCTTTTGCTACCACATTAAACTGAGTGTGTTCCCAAAGTACAAAACTGGGCCACAGAAATGACCATCTCAGCATGGAGCACCTCTCCTCTGAGGAAAGGCTGAGACACCTGGGCTTGTTCTGCCTAGAGAAGAGAAGGCCCTGGGCACATCTTCTTGCCACCTTTCAAGACTTCCAGGGGGCTTCACAGCATGCTTGGGGACATGTTTTTTTGCAAGGACAGTTGCATTAGCACAAGGGATAATGGCTCTCAACACAAAGAGGGCAGATTCAGATCAGGTCTAAGGAAGAAACTCTTTGCAACGAGAGTGCTGAAACACCAGCACAGGTCGCCCAGAGAGCTGCTCGCAGCCCCATCCCTGGGAACATTTGAGGTCAGCTCAGATGAGGCCCTGAGCAACCTGATCTACTTGACGACGTCCCTGCTCCTTGCGGACCACTTGGTCTGGGTGACCTTGAAAGGCTCCTTCCAACCCATCCCCACCCAGGATTCTCCTTCATTTTTCTTTGAAAAGCCCCGAGACTGGAGATTCTTAGGACTGGTGCCCCTCTGATGCCTTGGATTGAGCGGATGAGAAGCACCTGGCTGCGGGCAGCTGGTGCACCCTTTTAGTGCTGTGAAGAGCTGAAAACCTGAGGGAAGAGAAAGAGGAGATGCTTAAAGCTGAAATTCTGTTGTGAAGCTATGATGTATCAGAGTACCCATTGTAATTTCATGAAGGCATGGGGGGTGGAGCGTTCAGCTTGTACTTGTGAGCAAAAGCACCTGCGCTGAGTAAGGCAGATGCTGACGCAGCTGTAATTTCATGAGAAGTTTGAACAGGGAGAGATGGAAGCAATGAGGACTTTTGCTCCAAATGGGAAAGGAGAAACCTCAGTTCCTAGAGATGCTCCCAGAGATAGTCCTAGAGATGAAGATGAGGAAGACCCTTTGCTCCCAGGGAAGGCAGAGGGCCTCTGTTCTTAGAGATTAAATGCTCCCAGAGATGGGTGAAGAGAACTTTTGTTTCTGAACGGCTCAACCTTAAAATTGTACCCCAAAAAACTTCAAGAGTGGACCCTCAAAAGCAGTTGCGGGAAAAGCTGCAAGATGGGGGGAGGGACTCACATGCGAGCAGAGAACCAACCCGGGCGGCTGTCTCGTTGTGATAATGTTTTCATAGCATGGGCAAGAGAGACTCCTCTTCTTAAATGGACTGAACAAGGTTATTATGGAAGTGGTAAACAGACTGAACATCTCAAGGGTTGTCTTTCTACATTGTCAGTGGGAGAAGGGAGAAAGGTGGGGGAGGAGAAGTGTTCTGAAGGTGTGGTATGATTTTTTTTTCTTTCTTCTTTTAGGTCTGTTAATAAACTTCTTTATAGTCTTTCAAGTTTGGTGCCTGCTTTGCATTTCTCCTAATTCTTATCTCACAGAAGGTAAACAGTAATGAGTATTTTGGACCAAACCACTACACTAAATTGGTGTTTCCGCCCAGTTACAAACCGAACCCCCTACAAATAAAAAGGCTACAAGTGCCAAGTTACTTTTGTTTACTGGCTGAAGGAATGCTTAAGCTCTCAGTACCAGTTAATTTATTCCTGATCTGCTCTATTCTAAGAAACACAGCCAACTTCTCTACAATTCCTACCAATAGCATGGATGTAATGAAATACTCATGGTTTTGTTGCTTACAAGCAGGTTTGCTGAAGCAGCATGGAGATCGAGGAGGTCTAGATACCAAAGCACAGTCATATTTTGAGTGAAATGTGGATCCTTGCTCTCCTTTCTCAAGGGCATCTGAAGGGTGATTGAGAGCTTTGAGTCAGGTGTCTACATTCACACCTCAGCATCTAAATGCAAATTGTTGCTGTTTTAAGTCATCTTCAGAACCTTTGCTTTCCACAGACATAAACTAATGGTTCAAGTACTTTGACCTCCATAAAACACACTGGAACTCATTTATAGTTTTGTACAGAAACACTCATCTTGTGTTTTCAGCAGCAACTTACAGACCCCATGCTTGCTCACCTTTCTAAAATTAACTTGGAGCATTTGGTGATTCACTGCAAAGTACAAGTTAAAGTACTTATGTAATATGAAAACAATAGACTGAACTCTTCCAGCACTTGTTATATGGACTGGCTGAAAGAACTCTTGATGTATGGTGGACATATAAGTTGCTGAGACAATGGCTTCAAGTTATTATAATCAGCAGAAAGATTTGTGTAATAGCAGGATAATACAGAAGTAACTTCTACTTTCTGTTTTGCTTTTCAGCTATTTCAGAGCCACCATGAGAGATGTCCTAAATATTCAGAAACATCTGTTAAAGAAAAAAAACCATAATACGCTTCAGGGCAATTAAGATTTTCACTATAATGTAGTAAACATTTCTAACGTAAGGATTTAATGAAAATTATTAACTGTGTGATTAAGGGTAGCTTAAATTAACTGTTTAGATTACATCCTTTCAAACTTACTACAAAACAGAAACAAATTAAATGCCTTCAGAATGATGGTCAAACCAATAATAGCATTCCTATAGGCAAACAGGGGCAAGTGTTTTTGAGAAAAACATGGCATGAGAGTGAGTGTATTGATCTTGCTTATGTATCAAGTGCACATTATTAACTGCAATTCCTATTTGGAAACATAAAGCAGTATTTCTAAATGGATTTGGAAGTCTTAAGTGATTAGAAAAATCATCTCTACAGCTCAAATAAATTTTCCTGATGAGGTATTGTAGCAACAGTATGCAACTTTTGTTCCACTAGGGGAAATACCGTGTTTCTGGTGAACTGCTTAAATTACACATTCCTTACATCTTACCATAATTTATTTTCTGAAAGGACGTTTTAACACTCATGTCACCTAAAATGAATAAATCTCACAACTGGTTATATGATCGCCCATAACAGAGGGGCCAGTGGAAAGATTTGTCTGCCTTGATTTACATCGAAGTATTGAAGAGGGTTGGTGTTTGTCGGCATCCAGTCTCATTGAACTTGGTGAGAATAGTTCCACTGGCTTGTCTGTATCTAGCCATGAGATCAGTATTTTACCACAAAATGTCCAGCACTTGCTCTGACCCCAGGAGCCTGGTCCCTCTTCCCTGTTCCCTACATTTGGAAACAGAAGAACTGGGAAGAGCTCAGCTAGAGAAGGAGCTGAACCCAGCTGAGCTCACTGTTCATGCACTTCATTTTTCTATTAAACATTTTCTCAAACGCAAGAGGTTGTGGTTTTTTTCTGATTAGAGAAACTGAGGAAATCCTGAAAGAAAGTGCTTAACCAGCTGAATTTACCACGACCCTGGGATTCTCTCCTGCTGCTTTTCTGAGTTGTGATCTGTTGATGACAAAGTGTTCCCCGCTGTGCCTGCAAAGGCAACAGGGCAGCAGGAGCCGACCCAGTATTTTATCCCACCCTCCTGATCTGATGTCTGGCCAGATCCACTGTTCGCAGCACTGGCCAGCGTGGGGCACTTGGAAAGGTGCTGCTAACACTGTCATTTGTCCCAGCAGAATGTTTTTAAGCATCAGTCTTAACAGTGATTACTGCTTAGGGGTCTTACTTCTTTAGGCACTTGAGTTATAAATCCCAAATGCTTATGCTGTGTTGCACTTGTCTATACTTAGCAAAAGAACTTTACTTCAGAAGGAAAAAAACGTGTTTTGCTTAATATCATGTGTTTTATATTCACTAGTCAAAATGTCTTTGTGAAGCTGTTCAAAGAACAAATGAGAATTCATTGCTCAATGATGCTTTAAACAAAAACTTCCATTGATTAAATGTGATTTATGATCAGGATTTTTACTCTTTTTAATATTAAAGTACAAAAAAAAATCATGAGTATTAGAAGCTTTGGCTTTTAATGCTATATGTATATTTAGTATTTCATTAGGTGAGCTCAGGATCACCACAAATCCACTTTTGTTAGAGGCAAGTTTATCAAAGAGAAAACCAATTTTCATTCTTTTTAACCAATAATCTTCACAATATAGAACAGCAGCACCAAGAAGGACAGAAGCAAACCTGTCATACCAGGAAGTTTGGACAAGATGGTTCTAACAAGTGCTTGAACAATTTCATCTCTGTTTTTTCCTGATCCATATGCTTTTGTTCATGGCTGCAACTCAAAGATTATTATAATTAGGGTATTTATCTCTTTATGCTCTACAGAGAAGAGAAAAAAGAAAAAATAGGCATCCTTCAGAGAATTTTGCAGAAGCCTCATCCTGCCTTTTCTTCTTTTTTCTTTGTTCATAGGAAACACTTCCATGGAATATTTGGGATTATGATCCTATTTACATGGCTCACTCCAAAGTTTAGTTCTGGTATTCTGCACCAGCTTTCTAGTTACTCTCAGCTATTTAGTAAAAGAATAATTACACTGGAAAAATGCATTTCCTAAATTTCATTCCCAGAAATATACTGTATATTTTTTTAATTCTGTACCATGTCTATTCCATTGAATAGCAGACTATGAATAATATTTAAATTCAAAATAGATGCTTAAAATCAGGTTAAAGTGTTTATTAATACTTCAAGCTGATCATTCTAAAGACAATTTTCACTGATTTCTACATAAAAGAGCTTATTCTTCTCAGTATGTTTCTAATTTGACCATTAAACTCCTTACATATATTATTAAATGAGACCTTAAACATGAGGAAATGAGTTAAAATTCTAATGATTTTACTTCACTATCTTAGTACTAGATGTTATTAAATCCTTGCTGCAAGCCCAGAGGAACAAAGTTTATTAAATATTGTGTTATTTATATTCCCTATTTTCTATGAGAAGAGTTCTCCTTTATTTTGCTAATAATTCACCTTATTGCTATAGAAACCCAGTTTGTGTAACTAGTTTTAATTTTTGGACACACACTGGAGCTTTTTTTCCCCAAATAGAGACCTATGAGACCAGTAAATTGATTTGGTTCAAAAACTGCTTCTAAAAGCTGAAGATGATACCATCTTCACCAAGGGACTGGTATGTGTTTTGTTGCCTAATGGATTTAGAATAGATATTTAAATAATTAACAATCTTGTAGACACTGTCAGACAAATGGCAGAAATATAATTTACAGGTCTGGTTACTCAGAATGAGACAGGGTAACAATGTTTCTAAATTCAAAAGTGGTCATCATTAAATACAACAGGTATAGGAACAAAGTGTATCTTATAATCTCCTATGACAAGCAGAAGCAAAGATAAAAAGAGATGAGATGAAATTACCTGCCCAGGGGATCTGTGGTACAATCAAGAACTGTACAAAATCACTGCAATTCTACCCAAAAGCCTTAAGCATTAACTAATATTTTTTCCTTCTTGTTTGTGTATCCATTAGTTTATATTTAAGGTCTCAAAATTGTTATCCTGTGTGTTTCTAAGCATATAATATTACTTTGATTCAGCTGCTATAAATGTCCTGCTTAAGAAGATTTTAGAGGATTACTATGGTCCCCGTAGGAAAAATGAATAAGATTTAACAAATATAATATTGAGAACTTGGATATGAACAGCTTCTTAATATTCCTTCAAAGTGTTCCTTTGTGAAATCAGAAAGTATAAAACCACTATCCCGTGAAAAGCGATTGGTTTGTGCAAAGCCATTGTATACATATATGCTAGCATAGAACATAAAATGTATAAATATTAGGAAGTTATTTATTAAAACCTGAGTTGATAGGAAATGGGCGGAAGAGAACATCCAAGGATCCTCTGTTATGCAAGAGAAGCCAGATCTAACAAGTAGTACAGCCATTTCTCATTATTATTTTTGCTTAACAAACTGTGATTGTTAAATCAAATTTGCCCTTTAATCTACAAAGTGTAATTCATTTAACAAAACTATTTTAGAATTGTATTTAAGAAAAACCTACAAACCTGAAATATGAAATTGGTGCTTCTTTGCATTCTAAGGAATTCTGCATCTGCAATCAGAAGAAGGTTTCAATGTATTCTTTAAAGACTTGCCAATTGCCATGCGCATGAGAAAGGTACACTCTTGTTGCAGAAACACATACATGCAGATATATATATGACATCCATATTAAAATATTTTCTTGTGAATGAAGTAGGAAAAATTGAATGACAGCCTATACATACAATATGTTATCAAAATAAACCAAGGATTTTCCTTAGAGTATCTGAAGATATACATAATTCACGATAAGAAAATATCTGTGGGAAGACACTTGCAACTGCACATGGATGGCAAACATTTTCATAGGTAGTGACAGATCACGACCAGCTTTTGCTAGTCTCAAGCTACCATAAGCAGCATTTTAAACAAATCTTTTTAAAAGTTTAACTTTCACATGTAATATATTTCCAAGCATTATGATTTAAGTGAGAAGATTTTAATATAGAATAATTCCTCACTCAGTTTTACACTTGGAAAAGATAACCATATTTTCTCTTGATGGAACAATGTAAAAGTAGTAGCTGCATGCAAGGCAGCTATTTGAATGACAAGTGACTTGTGATACCAGTTACACAAAAGAAACCAAACAGAAAGTAAAAAACAATACAGTTTTCCAAAGCCTGACTCCTGAGCCAAAAGCCTGACAGGAGACTGCTTATATATCTTGATAAAATATAACATATATATAAGCTATATATGTAAGCTATATATGTATAGCTTATATATATAGCTTATATATCTTGATCTGCTCTTACATACCATGTCATTGTTTGGGGGGCTCTGATGCTTTAAGGGTATCGTCCATCTCAGTCAAGGAATGGACTAATCAAATAAATGCACAGGTATCAGGATTCAAGGAATTCCTGAACCTTGTAGGAATACATAAACTTTTTAATTGTGCTAAATCCAGCAGGACCTCTAAGGACTGAAAACTACATGTAGTATATAATAAACTCTTTATACAGCCTGAAGATCTGTTAATTTTTTCCCTGATTTTCACATCAGGTTTACTCTGATCTGGAATGCTGGTCTGTAAAACCACTGGAGCAGTTTCATACGTGCCACATACTCTTTTGGTTTTTCTAGAACAGATGGTTTCAGAATGAACCCTGAAATTGAGGGGTTTGTTCCCATTTAACAACCCAGATGTTATTCTGGCATACTCTGTCTTGACTATGGAGGACAATATGAAGTTTGACACTCTGTCACACACATCCCCCAACTGCTCTGCAGACAACACACAGATAACAGAAAAGATTTAGAAATCCAAGATCTGTTTCAAGTTTGAGCACTGAAAATTAAATCCCACAGCTAAAGTGAGCCAAATGAATCACCTGAAAGGGAGGGAGTTCATTTATTGCTCTCCTGCTCTCTGATGTGAAAAAGGAACTAAATAAAACAATTAGGCCAGTTTATCTATTTTCAGGTAATATTTTATAAAGTAATGCTCTAAAAATCTACAAGCAAGATTCATGATAGAATATTACTAAGTAATGCCAAGCCTGGGTCAAGAATATCTCCCTGCAACTCTGCCTGCTGATCAGAAAGTTTTGCATGTTGGAAAGGAGGGACATCAGCTATATAATTCACCATAGAAAATAACAGTTTTCTATAAAAATACCTGTAAAGACTAGAACTGAATTCTAGCATATTGCTCGGATGCATTGACTAAGCTTGATCCTAGCTGAAGATCATTGCTTCTCTGTATCACATAAAAGAGACAAGAAAAACACAACTATTCACATTCATGGAGTAAAAATATAATACCTGAGACTGAATAAATTATTCTACTCAGATTGTCGGATAACTGAAAATTTTTCATCCTTTCCTTGAAATACACATACCTGATTCTGTATATTTGTCATGTTTCAATGTGCCAGCAAAAAAAATCTTCAAGACTTTACAAAGGCTGGGGCAGTTTCAGATGCAGTATTGACAGATTTCTACTGAATGTAAAAATGCACAAATAAATATTATTTTATATTTATAAATATTATGAGTATTCTGATTGATCTAGGAGATTTTTGTTATTGTCATGTACACAAAAGTGGAAGTGCCTTCATATCATAATCAGTTCTTCTCAGTTGTCAAAGTATAAACCAATATTGGTAGTACTATAAAATATCTATGACAAGCAATAAAAATGATGTAAATGTTGAATATTTGACATCATATATAAGAAATTGCATACCTGATTTGAACATGGTCATTGGTGCAGCTGCATATTTATGCTTTATTTGCCTCGTGACCCATGTGAACAAACAACAAATTTGGGTCATCTACTTGTATATGTGCCCAATTTCATATATAAACAGAGTCGATGCATGTGCAAAACAAACACTTGTTTTCACTTTCTTCACTTGCGACTTCAAATTATGATCTTTAGTGGGATCATCAATATACATTAACTATTTTTGTCTTAATTTAAGATAATGATTGAAAGGGTTTTGAATTCTATATGGAAACACTAGTTTCTTAGTAAGAGATAAATAAAACGTACTAGACATGCAAATCTTCTAAAAATAACTTGTATCAGCACTGTTTAATTACACATGTGCATGCAAAGAGACTCAAAGACACAAAAAGCATTTTCATTTGGCTTATCAAATTAAAAGTGGAAACATTCTCAAGGGAACAAAAAAAATGATGTCAGATATTATTATGTGCTCTGAATTTTATCTCAAAGGGCAAGTATCTGTGATACAGTAAACAAGAAGTAGAGGTTAATAAAGAAGTGAATATGAGAGGGGTAAAGAAATGTTGTGTCTCTTAAATTTAACAGAATTCAATTTTTTTCATGACAACTGCTAGAAGAAGAATTAAAAAAGAAATCTTTATATGGTCTGTGCTGAATGACCATGAAGATGTTTTGCAGAGTTTGTCTTCAAGGGCTGATACATCTATTTCTGAGAATCTAATTCTACGTTACCATGTGGTTTTACTTTTCCACACATTTTTTCCGTCATCAGTAGCTTTTTAAGGGACTGGCAATTAATGGAAAACCAGATTAGCATAGCTGATATTCTCCTGGATGTTACATTTCTTTGAAATCCTTGGGTAAAATCTAAGAAAAAAATCTACGTTTTTTCTCTAGAATGATAAACCATTCAGGAGTCAGGGCTACAGAATACCAAAGTAATACAGCTGGATCGTCATATTTCATAAGGGAAAGGAATGAAATAAAAGGAAACAAAGAAAAATTATTTGAATGGAGACAATTCATTCTGCACAAAAGGTATCATTAAAATAACCAAATATTAATGTAATATTCTCTAATATAGTAAAATGTTTTCAAAGGCAATGTGATGGCCTCTTATGACAGTGTAGCAAAGCTGATGGATGAGGGAAGAGTGACTGACATTATCTGGACTTGTGCAAGGCATTTGACGTGATCCCACACAACATCCTTGTCTCTAAACTGGAGAGATGTGTATTTTCCAGACAGAGCATTTGGTGGATAAGGAATTGGCTGGATGTCACACTCAAAGGGCTGTGGTCAATGGCTCAATGTCCAAGTGGAGACCAGTGACCAGTGGTATCCTCAGGGCTCAGTACTGGGACTGGCGCTGTTCAACATCTTTTTTGCCCCATGGACAGGGGGATCGAGGGCAAGTTTGCCACTGATACCAGGCTGTGTGGGGCAGTCAACATGCTGGAGGGAAGGGATGTCACACAGAGAGACCTTGGCATGCTTGGCAGGTGGGTCTGTGCAATCCTCATGAACTTCAATGAAGTGCAAGGTCCTGCACCTGGGTTGGGGCAATCCCAAGTACAAAATCAGTCTGGGTGGGGAATGAATAGAAAGCAGTCCTGAGCAGAAGTACTTGGGAGTGTTGTTGGACAAGGAGCTTGACATGACCTGGCGATGTGCACTTGCAGCACAGAGAGCCAGCTGCATCCTGGGCCACATCCAGAGAAGTGACCTGCAGGGCGAGGGAAATTAATCTGGCTCTCTATTCTGTTCATGTGTGATCCTACCCAGAGTGCTGCGTCCAGCTCTCCTGAGATCCCAACAAAGGAAGGACGTGGACCTATTGGAGCGAGTCCATTGGAGGTCCACAGAGATGATCAGAGGGCTGGAGCACCTCTGCTGTGGAGACAGGATGAGATAGGTGGGAATGTTCAGTCTGGAAAAGAGAAGACTCCAGGGAATCTTAGGGTATGTTCCAATGCCTGGAGGGGGCTACAAGAGATCTGCACACAGACTTTTTACAAGGGCGTGGTGTGGTAGGACTAGGGGGAATGGCTTTGAACTGAAAGACAGTCGGTTTAATGGTAGAAAGATGGCAGAAGTATTTACTGTGAGGGTGGTGAGGCACTGTGACAAGTTGTCCAGAGAAGCTGTGGATGGCCCATCACTGAAGTGTTCAAGACCAAGTTGGACGAGGCTTTGAGTAACCTGGTCTTGTGAAAGGTGTCTCTTCCCATGGTGGGCAGCATTGGAAATAGATGATCTTTAAGGACCCTTCCAACCCAAACCTTTCTGTGGTTATATGATTGTAGTGCAAACCAAATCTGTCATCTAAACAAGCATTTACTGTCTGATATCGAAGAACGAATCTTTTGAAACTCATAGTGGGGTGCATTCTGCAGATCAAAATGGATTGTGCTTAGGAGGGATGCTTGAAAACACTTATTTCAACAAATACATAAGGGACTTTATCTTAAGCTTTGCAAAAGAGTTCAGAACAGTATGCCCAGTTTTGGTTTGCACCTTCTAATGTATGGGGAAGGTGACTATATAAAATATGCAGTATTGGACAGGGAAAGCCCTTTCATATTTCAGCAGAAATGAGACATTTGAATAGAAGCTCTGTCTCATCTTTGCAGCCATTTTTCTCTGTTATACTATGCACAGTTAGCTTGGTTCCCTTACCATTACTGTCATAGGTGGAAGCTATGACTCCCGTGGAATTTGGGGCAGCAGTGATGCAGTCTTCAGCAGCCTGAATTTAGTACCAGTGTTGACAGGTATGAAGACAATGATAATTGAAGTGAGTAATACATCACCAATTCTAGAGCAGAATGTAAGAGAGGTGTTTGTAACAGTGAAAAACTATAATAACCTTGCAGAAGAGACTGCAGTATTGTGAATGCCCTGTTCAGTAACCTGTGGTGCCAGAAATAAATTGTCTAAATCTGTTCACTGATTCCCTCAATACATTGAACAGATGCCTGGTCAGCCTTGGAGGGAAAATTTCAGGCCTAAAAATAAGCAGACAGTATTTCTTTGCAAATGTGATGAAGGTATGAACTCAAGCTATTGCGTATTGCTTCCGCTGCAGAGGGTGAGAGTACACATCTGCTCCCTTCTCTGCAAAGGCATGAAGATTCTCTCTATGGAGGGTCTTTCTGTGGAAGCAAGGAGGAGATAATCAGCTGGGTAATGGCTAACACACTCAGTAGACAAGACATTGGTAGAGTTCAAAGAGGACAGCAGTAAAGCAGTTGCATAAGCCAAAGACTCTATGACTGAAAATGGTGAGCTGTGAAAGCTCCTTACTGTAAGAAAAAGACATGGCATTTTGTGTTAGAAGATAAAAATTGGAAATTTACTTTTCATCTTGGAAAAGGGATGTATGGGGTAAATGGTCTCTGTTAATATGAGAAATATAGCTTTTTTTATATATACTTTTTTTTGGATAGGAGACTTCAAGAAGATTACCTATGACTTGATAGGCAGCATGTAAGAATCTTTAACTACTCTGTATATGAGGACTATATGTGGAGCTTTTAAGTTAGAAAGTTCTTCATCTTTCTGAGAAAAAAGAAAAAGAGGTTTAAAAAATCAAAACCTCTGAGTCATATTAAGAATATTTCAAAGGCACCCAATCTGTACTCATTAATCTATGAGTCTGAGGTCAGTAGTGACCTCAGATCCTGGACTTCAGTTACTACATCCTTTGTTTCACTGGGTGCTTCAGTTTTAGACAGTATGTGGAATTCAGCCCACCTAATTTTAGCTTTCAGAAAGAAAAGGGCATTTCTTGAACCCTCCCCAGTCAAAGGAATGAGAAGGGCACCTCACTAAAGTCACACTAAATCAGGAAGAATATCTAAAACAGATGGAATAAACATGTTAAACAGATGGAATATGCTGTGTCTACACAGTACGTGTTTTTCCTCCTTCACCTCCTTCTCCTTGCTTTTGTAATAGATACTAGAGACAGCTCAGAGAATAGACCAATTAGCTTTATGCCACAATTAAGCGAAATACTTCTGTCTGTCAGTAATGAGCACTCACACTACCTTTAGTTTGTCACAACAAGCCATATTAACAAGAAAAACATCTTTGGGTTCTGTAAATGCTTTGCAGCTTCATCCGGCAGCTGGTTGGTCATGTCAGTTCTGGGCCATGTTACATAACCTGCCTTCTGCAGAGCTCCTCTTTTCTGAGAAATGCCAGAAGCAGACAGCCACGACACCACAGTGTGATTTGCTGTACTTGTTATCTAACTGAGGGCAGCCCACGGCCTCTGCCTGCCTTGGCAATAAAGGCTTCAGGACAGTATCACCATCATTAAATTCACACCAGATGTTCCAAACGAGATGCAAATGTTTTCCTCTCCTTCTCTGTTTAAAGTAAAATGTAGGATGTCGTTCTGTGGACTGGCTGTTGTGCAATTCTAAAAACATATAATAACCAAAGCACAGATCACACCTTGTCCGCTATGGCACAAAGAGGTATATCTGATGATCTCGCTATGTGCTATGGCTGGAAATAGCAACGCTCAGAAAAATTCCTCTGGATTGCCACTACATTAATTCTTGGAAAAGCGGAAGCTGTCCGTTCAGCACTATAAAAACTGTTTAAATGGGTCATTGAATTCTGGAACCCCTCGATCTCTACTTGAATGCTGGTCTCTTGATTTGGACTCTAAAACAAGTTTTCATAACTTTTAACAATTTTTTTTTCCACAGCTTCTAATAGCCCTTGTTAAAAATTTTCTTTATAGATGTATATATATTTTTTTTTTACACAGATTCTTCCAGATTTTTTCCTAAGTGGAATGAATGAAAAGGGTCATGCAAGCATTTTTTAAGTTATACCAGCAATTTTCTCAAGAAAATACTTTCAAAATCTAAAAAGAAAACAGATTTTTGCTCCCAGCTTTTGAAACCTTTAGTGTACAGTGATATAAACAATGGGAAATCTTGTAAAAACATTTAAGCTGATTTAAGGATTTAAGCTGAAACCAGTGGCTCTTTATTATGTATTTGTCATCTTAAAACACATAGCTTGGCAAGTTGTCATTGCATGACTGAAGAAATATGACGTTGTATCTATGAGAATTGATATAAAAGAGAAATTCCTGCCACTTTAGGATGAAGCTAAATAAAATTTATAACACTGGTAACAAGTAAACTACTGCTGTCTGTAGTGGAAAATAGGATAAATATTGACTTACTGCAAAATCAGTAAAGGAACATTTATAGTATTTTTATTTAAAAACACTTTCAACAAACAGGATGAAAAGAGACTATGGAAGCATATCTATCCATGTGTCCACTCCCAGTCTGTGATCTTATGCTTCAAAGTTGTAGTATATTAATTGAACTGCTTGGAAACACAGAGATGGCTTTTTCTTTATGTGTTTTCTTCCTTTGTCTTGTAATTTTTTAAGTTACTTTCAAGTAGTATCAAACATTGTGTGCACCTTTCTGCAGAATCATAATTAATATGATTGATGAGAGGCTTCGTAGTAGGGAAATAAATACTGTACTGATTCCTTTAAACTAGTCACTATATAAAATCTGCAGAAAATGCTATTATAATTGCAAAACTCTCCTAAAAAACAAAAATCCTAAGTATGTAAGAATAGCTGTTTTAATGACTGCCTCTTCCTATGTGCTTCAGTACCTTCAGACACACCTGGCTAACAGCACTAAAAAATACCCCAAAAAGCCCCACAAATGCCAAAAAATATTTTCCTTTGTGTTTTGCCAAAAATATATTCTTAAAAAAATGTAGCTGTCATTTCTGTGAATGCTGGCCATATGTCTGCATGAAGTCCTTTTGCAGGTTCATTAGATATATGAATTCAAAGAAAAAACACTAACTGTATATTTAAATTTTCTTTCAATTTTTTTACGGTCCTTTGAAGTTAACAGATGGGCTCTAGCAACATGGAAACTAAATTTCCATTTTCTGAATGGAATAGATTTATCTACAATGGGTTTTAGCTTTAGTCAGATGGACATGCTGATTATATAACAAGTGGCATTAAAATTTTGCAACATTTGAGTGTGGAAAAGAAGTGATTTAGAGCAGAAAAAGATGTAAAATAATGGTCTTGCAGAGACGGGCATAACCGTGCCATAAATTAGCTGGAAGTTGACTGAGTACATCCTATTATAATTTAATGGTCTTGTTTAGCTATTATAATATCCCATTTTCAAGCAGCAGTTACCTTTCCTAGTGGGCAGAAAGAATGGCCAGGCAGGAGAGCCAGCAGCTTGATTAAAAAGATAAGGACTGTAAAGGTAAGCAAGTTCAGTAAGCATGAAGAGAGAGGATAAAATCAGAGAGATCATACAGTGTTTATTCTTCAGAACCTCTTCTAGGTACCCTTGATTTGTGGCTTGTGCTTTCCTAATCTAGGGGTGTTTTCTTTCCTTTTAGATTTCATATAGTATGTTTTTTCAGTTTGCTTAGTAATGGCTTAATCTGATGCCCATCCTCCTCTTTTAAGGTACTCTGTTATTTCTCTTCTGCATTCTTTTGATTTTCTCAAATAAAGCCCCATTATTTCTTTCTCATTTACTTCTTTTCCAGCATGAAGGTTTCTGGTCTATTTAATTGTTCCTCATTTGAAAAAAAAAAAAAGAAAGTTGTTTTACACCTGTGATGATGCTTATTGCTCTTTTCTAACCTTTTCTAATGACGCAGCTTTTGACAGAGGAGGACAGGAACAGCACACAGGACTCGGGAGGACCAGCACTGATTTGTACAGAGGAATGGTGTAGAACTCTGCTTCTCTCCATTACTTTCCTTCAGCTTTTTTGTCCTTTCCTTACTGCTGCTTTTAGGTTTTCATAGAATTGTGTGTCACAACTTCTCAGATTGCTTTGTAGGAAGAATTAGGATTTTTTCCCACATGTATTATTTAAAGTTTATCTACATATCTGCCACTTTATTATTCATTTTACTGCATGAGATTCTTCAGCAGGTCCTCAATTTCCTTTTGTTTTTACTCCTCTGTATATCTTCAATGCTGCCACCTCATTGATCATCCCCTTTTACAGGGCAGTTACAATTGTAAGGAGCACAAGTCATCTTAGCAAGGAGATTAATGGGTTTTCACCTGTTACTTGCACCTCCATGAATACTATTCCATCTTTGGTTTTGTGTTTAACCAATTACAGACACTCCTTCTTATTCAGTGGTTTGCTTTACCACTCTTTCATTGGAGACTTTGCTGAGTACTTTGAATGCCAAGAGCATTACCACCCAACTGGTTTGCACCTTTAACTCTTTCAAAGACCTGCAGCCAATCTGTGAGCCCTGACTTCACTTTACAAAATGGAATTCCCTTACTCTATGATGCTTCCCCAGAGTACTTGTTTATCCATTCTTAGGAAAAATGGGTAATAATATGCTTTAGAATAAATTGAGTCATAGAATGAATCGTAGAATGAGTAGTAAATTCATTCTATGATTCATAGTTTTTTCAAATTCTATCAGTCTCAGCAAAGACTGTTATGTAGCTTCCAAGAACGCCTCTTGAATTCTTTTTAAAAACTGGTGTCACATTTGCCACAAAGCAAACTGCGGATGCCAAGGCAATTTGAGCTGGTCTATTTACACTTGAGTGAGTAGTGAGTTTCATCCTTGCAATGGCCCTTATTACTACTCTGTTCTTGTTACTTGCAACTCTCAAATATATCAGGTGTTCTATCCACATCACTTCTGCCAAAACTAAAATTTAAGACAGAACAGAGAGGTTCTGGCTGGGAATTACTCAAAGTTCATCCACCAGAATTAAAAATGCAAACTGCAATTTATGCTTTCTGTCATAATCATTTTGTCCTTTGATCATTTATTTAACTGGAGATTTACACTTCTGGCTTCTGCTACCATTGGAAAAGATCTATTTGTGATTTTTTTTTTTCCCCCGCAACCTCCTCTCTGGGATTTTGAGTCAAATAAACCACATGTTTTTGAAAAGCAAGGGAGGATAGGAGTTTATTCTGTGTTTCCTCAGAACCTACATTTCCATTCCTGAGACTTGATACAGGTACCTGGCTAATTTACACACTATACCACACTATAAACTAACACTAAACTTACAGAATGTCACAACTTGTTGGAACTTGGTATTCTTCAGGTCTTCATTACCTGCAGTGATGACAGTTCATCCCATTTCACGTAGTCATAAATAAGGTGTGTCTTACAACGTAAAGGAAAATAACTAAAGACACAAATGCATCAGTGCATAAAACCAGCATCCACAAATATATTTATTAGAAAACAACATAAATATTTTATCTGAGAGATTCTATATGGAAATGGTTTTTTATTTCATTTTGTGTTTTCTGAACATATTTCATTGGCAGTATTTGGCAGCACAGGGACAGGACAGGTTTTACAAAGCAGAGAGCTTAAATGGAGATGGAAGTTCCCATGAACTGAAATACCTGAGAAACAGCTGCTGTTGTTTAACCCCAGCTGTTAACTAAACACCACACACAGTCACTCAGTCACTGTCCCCTTGGTGGGTTTGGGAGAGAGAATCAGAAGAGTAAGAGCTGGAAAACTTGTGGGTTGAGATAAAGACAGTTTAATAGGGAAAGCAAAAGCTGCACACACAAGCAAGAAAAACAAGGAATTCATTCACCACTTCCCATGGGCAGGCAGGTGTCCAGCCATCTCTAGGACAGCAGGCCCCCATTACATATAATGATGACTTGGACAGACAAACACCATCACTCCAAATGTCCTTCCCCTTCCTTGCTCTTCCCCCAGCTATTATTGGCTGAGCACGAGGCCATGTGTTTTGGGACATCCCTTTGGTTAGCTGGGATCAGCTGTCCTGGCTGTGTCCCCTCACAATTCCTCATGCACCCCCAGTTCACTCACAGTGGGGTGGTGTGAGAGACATGAAAGGCCTTGGCTCTGTGTAAACACTGCTCAGCAACAGTGAAAACATCCCTGTTATCAGCACAGTTTCCAACACAGATCCAAAATACAGCCCCATACTAGGTACTGTGATGAAAATTAACTATACCCCAACCAAAACCAGCACATGTGAATAGCTTGTTCTCTTGTTAACTTTGGCTTAGTGCACTAACCCAATTTTAGCCGACACGGTATCACAAAACTAATGAAAATGAGCACTTCAGTAATATTTGCTAATTCCTATATCTGTGATTTGGGAGACAGAATAAGCAATATTCTAATTGCACTTAGGAAACCTACTTGGAATTGGGGACTTTGGGGTTGGTTGAAGGTCCAGAAGAATGAACAAAAGCACAAAAAACACAGAAAACTTATGGGAGATAACAGTTAAGAATTAAAACTAAAGGCAGAAGATAATTATTGAAAATTGCAAAGACAGTAATTATGGGTTGTTTGTGCAATCATATCATGGCAAAAACAATCTTCTTTTTTTGCATATAATTTTATCACCGTGGCTTGAATACTAACATCCCTTTCAGAATCACTGTTATCTATTTTAAAAAATTACAAAAATATCAAACTAATAACAAAGAAATCGGAGATTATGGATGTGTAAGCAAGGTGAAGTGGTGAGGGCTGTCAAAACGAGCACCTGCTGCATTAGTGAAAGAGAATACTGGTAGAAGAGTGAATTTAGCAAAAATGATGGTTTGCCCATATGTCACATAGACCTTTCTCTGATTCCACTCCCAGGCTTTAAAATAGGATAAATCTACAGTTTTCCAGTGGATTGTCATTCGCTCTTCCATAAAATAACCACATGTAAGTAACGTGGTATATCTTAAAAAGCCATAAAAATGGGAATGGCGTGAAGGCTACTACAGCGTAGGTTACATTTTGCATTACAATACAGAACATTTAAACCTTAAAGCATCTTTCCATTTATCCCAAACTGTAAGTGAGAATTGCAAGAGCATAACTCTTATCTGACATCAACTTTGTGAAAATACACTGTAATGTGGCATGAAAATTACATTCTTGGCTGGGTTAAAGATTTTACGAGCTCCTTTAGAGCAAACTTCCATGTAAAGTTGACTTGACAGTTTACCAGAAATATTCCATTTCCTGGTTTTATTGCATCCTATTTAATTTTTTTCTGCAATAGAGCCTTGGCTTTATCCCAGTGAAATTGACTCCAGTCTGCAATACAGCAAAAGTTTTATGAGTGCTCGTAGTAAGCAAAATTCTGTATCTGGTCCCTTTTGAAATAGCAGAAGCTTTGGGATTTGCCGTTTTGAAAACTCTGGGTCTTAAGTGTTGAAATCAGGGTTTTCAGTCTAATAATTTAGACCTAAAATGAAAGTGACTTAGTTTTCCGAAGAACTAAACACCACCAAATCCGTTTGCACATCATTTTGGCGGTAGCGGCTTAAAAACCAGAAATCAAGGCATCATTAGGCATTTAGTTGTTGTATATTACTTTAGACACATCGTTCAAAAACTGTTACTGTTCTTGTAAGTGTGAAGAATTACATAATATACAAAAAATTTGTAGAAATATATAACTATACTTACACTATGCAGATGAAATCTCACCTTCTTCTAAGATGGCAGTAAAATTTTGTCAGTTGTTGCGCAGCTAAGGTTTTGTGCATGGCAATGTAGCATCAAGTATTTTGACACAATAAGGATACATTTAGAAGAGACTGGTATCTTAAAGGGACCAAGGAGAATTCTTTTTCAAATAAGCCTAAGGAAATCATTTCCTAAATATCATTAAAATTTTTTGATATTTGATATTAACATCTGTAAAAAGCTGCCTGACAGCATGTGCAATCAAACAGTGTAATCGATAACTTTCTGAACATTCCTGCTTTTTGTGAAATTGCAAGAAACTTCAATTGAGTCAGGACCTGTGCTCAAGACAAACACTAAAGCAGCTGAGGAAGACTTGTCTTTATGCAGAGGTCCAAATCCAGCTTGAAGATTCTCTATGAATTTTTCTCCAAGATTTGCTATTACAAACTCAGGAAGTGCAGAGGTGATCAGAGGAAATAATGGTACAGCTCTATATAAATGCAGAAAAGATGAGCAAAATTAATTGTAACTTACTAGAAAATCCATTGCTTCTTGAACAATACCTGACAAAATCAAATGCACCCTATTTTTTCATCATGATACAAAGAGAAAAATAATTAAGAATTAAAAGAAAAATCAATCATCTAGGATACTAATTAAAAAATTTATCCTGTTTAGAAACAACTGCCTCAGTATATCCACAAGCAAAAGAAAGAGCTCTCTTCAATCTACTAATTCAAATAATATTATCTTTAACTGTCAATGCTTCAAGAAATTGAGGTCAGCTTCTAGAAGCTGGACCTGCTCCATCTCACAGGAAGGAACTACAAAAGAGCAGTCTTTCCAAGTAGTTTCACTGAAGCCACTGTTCCCACTGTGTTCACAAATATAGACTGTAAATGGCACTGTACAGCTCTAAAAGGCCTCTAAAAAGCAGGAAGAACAGACAGACAACCTTTCAGATCTATGTTCCTCCGCAACAGCTATGAATCTATAAGCTAGTCTGGGTCTGCCTTATACCCAGCTTGAACTGGCTCATAGAGAGCCATGCCCTCACTCTTTCAGGACTCATATTTCATGACTCCTTTCATGGAGAAGTATTGGAGTTGTGGAACAGGTAGAATTCAAAAGGAACCATAACTTTTCGGAAATAAAGAACTTTACCATAATTAATTTCTGAAACTTGATCAGTCTCAAGTCTCAAGAAGCTTTTGTCACATTTTTATTTCTTTCTTCCTCGTGTTGCTCCATAGGAAAGGGTCCCTAACCACAGTGTCCCCATTCTGGATGAACATGAATTCCAAAGAACTTTATTTATGAAACTACCATTTTCTATGCCATGATTGTCTAGTCCATACCATATCAATAAACCCACATCTAGGTCATAAATATGACACAGATAAAAGAAACAGATTTTTTATGCTTCTAAGATAAAAGCCCTTGGTACTTCAAAGTGAACACTCGTATTTTATTACATTCACTGGGAACGTGGTGAACAAGGATTAAAACAGTAATCAGAAGACACATACTGCATAAAAATCAGTAAATAAGTCTTTGACCCTTCTCTGAGCAGGAGGATTGGTCTAGGTAATCTCTTGTGTCTCTTCTAACCTCAGTGAATCTGTGATAAGAAATGCATTCTTTCCAGACTGACAGCCATGCCCATCTTACTGCTGGAGAAGGTTCTGTGTGTGTGTAGAGGTTACTACAGTATGCTTCATCAAACCAGGGCACAAACACTAACATGGTCTGAGTTTGGGACAAGGAACAGGTAAGTGTGGGAAGAAGGAAGAAATACTCCACACACTCTTTTGCATTGCTTCTGTGGAGGTGGAAAAGGAGTTTCAAACTGTCCCATCAAAGTGTGCAACAAGATCCTTTTATGCAGGCTGAGGAAACAGAGAAATGGGATTTAGGAGCCTACTTACAGACAGAACTGAGCTGGTGTCTTTGAAATTGTTCAAAAATACATCCAGTGAAATGAGACACTGTCACTATTAAAAATCTACTTTTAAAACAATGGGTTGAAAAACCACAGAAGGATCTTTCAAATATATCTTCCAGTTTCTTTTGTTACCTAATTGAATGAAAATAGGACTACCAATCCCATCCTTCTGAATTTCATTCTGTGCACTTCATCTCAGTCATGTCACATAAATCACATCATGTCCTCAAGCCATGGCACATCCAGTTTAACAAGGCAGTGCCCTTGAGTAGAGAAAGAATAGTCAGTGAAAATCAAAGAAAGAGAATTAGAAATAAAAGGTTAGGAAGTGTATGACTTTCAATAGGCAAAATACAAGCCTATAAAACAAACAGCATTATGAATAACATTCTATTTCCAAAAGGGATTTGAACACATTCCTTAAGTTAACTTCTCAAATGAAGGAGAAGGTGCATTTAAGCATGCCTAGAAATACATTCCTAAATTCCACTCATATGCTGAGATACTAATCTGAGTATACTTGCCTAGACTCAGGCCAGCAAATGGCAAGTAACTTAAAATAATTCATGGCTTAGAGGATACTTTGCCTTGGAAAAATATTAATTGTGGTCCTACATATTAATAATTTTAAGTCTAAACTCTAGAAAACTTTCTCCCTTGTCTATAAACACCACCGTAAGCCTCAGATGTCTAATCTCTGACAGTTGACTTTAACCCAAGCCTGTTTCAGGGTACCTTAACCCCAGTCAGAAGGCCCCTGGAGGCAGAATTCCATTCCATATCTCTAAATCCCTCTCTTTGCTGTAGGGTTTCAAGGCATGGCATAAAGGTAGACAGAACTTTGTCAGAAGCTCAGGAAGACCTCAACAAACATTGGTGCGTATCATGTAGAGAGTCTGACTAAGCTGCATCAAGAAAAGCTTCTCCAGATTATCATTCTCTTCAACAGTCTTAGTAGTTTTACTAAATAGCTGGAAGAAGAAGACTTAATACAGAATATGCACTTGGAGTAAAACATGAACATTTTTACAACTTCAATGACCTCAATTAGTTTCTCATGATATACGAACAAATAGAATGAATGCTCATGTGAGGTACAAAACTAAGAAGTTTGGCCTGCATTTTAGGGTAAATTCATAAAATTAATACTAACCCCATCTTCTAGGAAATATTTTGAACTTTTTTTTCTATAAATATTCCAGTTTGTAAGTGTAGAAATTTTAGTGCAATTTAATAAGATGCTATCTTGGGGCATTTAAAACATGAGTAATGCAACATGCTATTTTCTTAACAGATATACTAAACAAAGCTGCTAATACTTCAAACAAAACTGATACACAGGATCTGTCTCTGGCAGACTTGCCGTCGCAAAATGCATGACAGATCCTTGAGTGGTGACAACCCAGTTGTTCTCATGAGTAGCACTCCTTTTCTGTAACATTTCTTCTGCCTCTTTCAGCCTCGTACTGTAACTAGGAACTGAACACTGGAGAAAACTTTCTTCTCCCAAGGCTGAAGTGGCTACATGGACAGCCTGTCAGATCACACTTGATATGTAAATGTTAAGTCATGCTGAAGGAGACCTGACTCCACTTAAATTTCTCTTTCTCTCTCTTCTGTTCACCAAAGGCAGAAACTCAGGATGAAGGGATATTTCTGTCTTGGGTACTGTGCACTTCTAAAATAATGAAGTAATCTTAAAACCCAGAGAACTCTGCAGTGTTTTTTTGGCTTCAGAGCTGCAGAATTTAATACCAAGAAAAGGTAGCAGGTAATATTTATTCTACAGGCACTGTGCCAGCAAATCATGTAAACTGACTTCCTGATCAAAAATTCTGAAGAATTCTTCTGAAGAAGACAAAATTATGTAATATGTTCTGAAGGTTTTAAAAGTAATCAGTTGATGACCTTTGCTTAGGCAAAGTAACTTCTCAGCTCTGCTTTCTGAGTGGTGCAGAGGTATCAAAGTTCTTTTTAACTACAGAGGGACAGCCTACATTCTCAAAATGTCAATTAAATTACGCCATACCATAAAAGTTGAGGAATGCCTTTTATGAAGAAAGCTCCACAGAATATGTGTAAATATAAGTTATTTTCCAAGAAAGGGCAAGGTACTCAATTCCTTAAGGCTCCCTTATTTAAAGAATCATAGAATAGCCTGGGTTGGAAGGGACCTTAAAGATCACCTAGTTCCAACTCCCCTGCCACAGCCAGGAATACCTTCTGCTAGATCAGGACGATCAAAGCTCCATCCAACCTGGCCTTGAGAGGGCAACTTCCAGGTATCCACAGCTTCTCTGGGCAACCTGTGCCAGTGACTCACCACCCTCACAGTAAAGAATTTCTTCCTAATATCTACTCTAAACCTACTCTCTTCCAGTTTAAAGCCATTTCCCCTCGTCCTGTCACTGCTGTAACCCCAATGTAGAAGGCTGTTGAAATTATTAAAGGATCAGGGGCATGGATCATTGATAGAATTATGGGATCAATAAAAGAACTGTAGCAAGAGCCTGCAAGCAAAAGGCTTGTGTGTGAGAAAAACTCTCCATGAGAAAATCCCTGTGTGACGGGGCTGGGAACAAAGAGGGAGTTTTGAAACGATGCAGCTGTACTGATAAGATGTGCTAACCGGGAGAAAAGAGAGGTGAACTTTGAATTCTTTTAATCATAACATAACTGTAGAAGCTTGCCAATGTAAGTCCAATTCTGTAGAAGTAGAAATTCGCTTTGATAAGTTTTAAGCCACTTAAGAGTTAACAAGCTGGTATACTATATAAGTGCCTCTGGATTGCTAATAAACGGAGTTTTGCTCTCATCAACCATATTGGCTGGTCTGCAAGTTTCTCCCCCCACTGGAGCCTGGGCCTCTCTTCTTTTTACAATTCCAACAGAAGGCCACCAATTTTGTCAGGCATTATTTACTTAGTGAAGGCACACTGGTCATCAACAATTACCGAATTATTTTTCTTGTGCACTTCCATAGTTTCCAGGAGCATCTGATCTATCATGGGTCCAGAAACACAGGTGAGTCTTACTGGCCTGTAATTCCCCATTCTATCCTTACATACCTTTTTTAAAATGTGGGTTATGCTTTCCCTTTTCCAGGCGATGGGAACATCACCAGACTGCCACAACTTCTCAAATATGGTGGATAGCATCTTAGTCACTTCCTCTGCCAGTTCCTTCAGGATCCATGGATGTATCTCATCAAGTCCCGTGGACTTGTGCCCCTTCAGGTTCCTTAGATGGTCTCAAAACTGATCTTCGCCTGCAGCAGGTGGTTCTTCAGTCCCTTTACTTGCTGCTACTTCTGCAATTTGGGCAGTGTGGCTGGAGCCCTCAAGATGGGAGACTGAGTCAAAGAGTTCATGGAATACCTCAGCCTTCTCCACGTTTCTGGTAACCACGTCTCCTGTTTCCTTCCAGAGAGGGCTCATATTGTCCCTAGTCTTCCTTTAATCACCAATGTACCTATAGAAAACTTTCTTGTTGCCCTTGATGTCCTTGGCAAACTTTAATTTTATCAGGGCTTTAGCTTTCCTCACCTGATCCCTGGCTGCTCAGACAATATCTTTATATTTTTCCCAGGTTACTGTCCTTGCTTCCACCCTCTGTGTGCTTCTTTTTTGTGTTTGAGTTTGTTCAGGAGCTCCTCATCCATCCACATAGACCTCCTGATATTTTTGCCTGACTTCCTCTTTATTGGGATACATCACTCATGAGCTTGGAGGTGGTGATCCTTGAATATCAACCAACTTTTTTGGTGTCTCTTCCCTTCACAGAGTTGTACCATGGTGCTTGACTAAGCAGATCCCTGAGGAGGCCAAAATCTGCTCTTCTGAAGTTCAGGGTAGTGAGCTTGCTGTGTGCATTCCTCACTGTCCTGAGGATTTCAAACTCCACCATTTCATGGTCACTGCAACCAAGACTGCCCCTGGGCTTTACATTCCCTACCAGCCTCTCCTTGTTGGTGAGAACAAGGTCCAGGATGGCATCTTTCCCTGTTGGCTTCTCTGTCTCTTGGAGAAGGAAGTTATCAACACCGCATTCCAGGAACTTCCCGGATTGTTTATGTCCTGCTGTGTTGTCCCTTGAACAGCTGTCAGGGTGCTTCAAGTCACCCCTATGGACCAGAACTTGGGAATGTGAGGCTGCTCCTATCTGTCTATAGAGGGACTCATCCTCTCAGTGTTCCTGGTCAGGCAGCCTGTAGCAGGCCCCTGCTATAATCTCACCTGTCCCTGCCCTCCCTTTAATCCAGACCCATAAGCTCTCAGTTGGGCCCTCATCTATCCCAAGGCAGAGCTCCATCCACTCCAGCAAGTCCTTGACACGGAACAGAGAGCAACCCTTCCTCTGTAGAAATAATCCCATCCATGAGAAACATGAAACCAAAAATCAGCACATTAATCATTTACTCTGATTTCTGCCCAGGAACTGCAAGCATGTCTTCTGCATTTGATTGCTGAAGTAGACTGATGAGTTCTTCATTGCCAAGAGTGTTTCCCTGAGAATCTTTCTGAGAATTTTGTCTTCAATGGCCCTAATTTCTGTACTTTTTTTGTCAGCATTGGTGCATACAGTGATTTGAATCCTTTGATCTTCAAGCTCTGACTTCTAGAGATGCACATCATCACTAAGGAAGATTTGTATTTCTGTTGGTTGCCCCAACACTTGTGATCCTTGTTTTCTTTTCCTTCAATTCAAGGCTCCAGCAAGTCTCACTTCACCCCAACAAAACTGAAACAGATCCTTTTCTGTTTATGCACCTCTTAAGTGTTGTAAAGGGATCAGAGTAGAGAGTGTCACACCTCCATAACTTGCTACTTCATCCTGGTGCTGTTGCCGGGCTCAAGCTCAACCCAATTAGAGGCTTCATATGACAGAGCTGTCAACCCTTGACATCTACAAAAGTACTGCACCTACTCCTTATTAGCAATTCTCCAGATAGAGTAGAAGCCATTCTCCTAATGCCTGAACTTACAAACTTCCAACGCTTCCCATAATGGGAGTGTCTGTCTCCCAAACCAGACTCTACCTGTGCTGCCTTCAGTACACTTCTATGTTCAAGTTCTTGAAGCCAGAATCTTGGAAAAGACCTGCTTAATCTCTTCTCCATCACCACTGCTGCTGTACAGTCTGTGGACCTTTTCCCACAGCATCTTCATTTGGCAACACCATTTCTCAACACGGGCACACTTCCTGCAGGATAGGAAGCCTTTTCCCACTGCCCCAGTCCCAGCAGTAGGCCTTAGGCTCTCCTGGAAGGCAGCATCCACCCACCAGAGCTCCGACTGGATAACAGCTCAAGTGCCACAGCGACAGGTACCCCAGCAGCTGTTGAGAGCTGCTCTGTGCTGCAGTGACCCCACTGCTGAGGACACATGTGCCTTTCTAAGCCCATTCCATGGAGCCTGCTCCACAAACTGCCACGTTTGTTGGCTGCCTCTCAGCTCTTCCTCTGCTAGCTGGCCTCTCTTAGCAAAGTACCTCAGCTAAAGGACAGCCTGGCAACCAGCAACTCCATGAATTACGTCCTTCATATGCATACAAAATTTATGTCAATTGTGCTAAAAATGACACAGCATTAACAATAAAATAAAAAAGCAGTTACAATTAAATTTTAAAAAATTAGAAATACACAGCAGTGAGAATCAATCATAGCAATGGCATAGGATAAACCAATATGCAACATTTCTCAGAGTTAGAAATTACAAAGTGGCTTATGGACTACAGTTCGGCATAAATGGACTGTAAAATCTTCACACAGAATGGATTTCAGAGAGTAAACTTCATGACAGAAACTGCCTTCCAGTAGATTTTATTTTTCTGAGTAAAATAGATTTAATGGAATAAATAGGGGATTATGGCACTCATGTACTGAAACTACCTAATCAAGCATTTTAGCATGGTCGACTTAGAACTTCTTTCATTTTTCCGAAAGAGCAGAAATTATTCTTCCGAAGACTACTTGGATAGGCAAGGGAAACTATCCTGGGTAACCATAAAAAAAGTCTTCTTGCATCCTGCACCATTTATGTCTTTGAAGCCTCTGGGCAATACTTTACATTTTTGACCCCAACAACACTTTGGGAGGAAGAGCTCTTCTGCTATACCACTACCATCTCAAGTTATTAGATTAGAATGCTCATTTATATAATGGCTGTCTTAGTTCAGAGAGGATTTTTTTTTTCTTTTTGCTGACCACTGTGATACAGGGAGAGGTCACACATTAGGCAGTCAAAAGTTCTGGTCACAAAACTGTTTTCATCTCTCTCTAGGGAAGCAGGTGAAGACAAAGCATTGAAGATGTAGTTTCTTAGTTATGGTTTACAGGAAGAAATTAGAAATTGGATGCGATTTTTGTCTTCTGGATGCCACCTGCTGGGTAGGCAGGGAAAGAATGTGAATTCTCTGTAGCCTGTTCAATAGGTAAGACCAGGAAAGGGCCGCCATCCTGTACTTTTTCTCTCCAGATATGGCAGTACACTTTCTGCTTCTTCCAAAAGCTTTTCTTTCTTTGGCTTTCACATCTCTGGCTTCTGTAGTTTCTCTTCCTCTGCCTCTTTGTCCTTCTCAGAAGGTATCAAGGGTCTTTGTCACCTTTTTCTCTCACTGTAGTTTTTTCTGTGGAGGTTGCCATCAGTAATTAAAATCAAACAGCACTGCTATGTTGTCTTAATATCCTTCCACCAAGACAGTTTCCAGAATCAAAATCTAAAGCTCTGCTGTTTTCTCATTATTTCCCCATCATATGTTTGATAAAGAAGCAGTCTTTGGGTTTTCTTTCCCACTACCCCCTTCCTGCTGCTTACTTTGCTGCTTTGGCTCCTAATCTGTACTTTCTCTTCTGTATCAGACCTTTCTGTAGATGCTTATTTAATAAGGCACATGTAAATCTTTCAGGTTCTTTTTTTTCTAAAATAATGCATTTTATGTTCAGAAAATCGGTAAATATATTTTAGATTAATAGATTGACCCATGATGTTTATTAGGCAGAGATAATTATCTTGAGTTCCTTGTTTCACATTACCTCACAAACTGAGAACTCTTCTGTATGAAAGGCAGTTATTAGTCTGGGGGTTTTCCCTCCGACATTTTTAGAGAGCATCTCTGGTCTTGTTTGTTACACAGCGAGTGATTACTATAGTTTGTTCCCAGAGGGCCACGGAGAAGAGCTTGAAAGTCTCTGAACTTTTCATTTGCTTAAGCTATTGACAGTAGCCAATATTTTTTAAGAATTTGGATTGGTTTAGGTATGAGGCCTGCACTGTACCCTTGAAAGATTCGGCTCTGAAAAAGAATCATTAGAAAAGTGTAACACTGACTATAGCACAACATTAGGGATCATGATGCTATTGCTCACTTAAAGGGTAGCTTGTTTTGTCTGCACCTTCTTAAAAAGTATTTGCCTACATTTATATACACATGCCCTCAAAGATATATAAAAATTTATCTGATTTTAGGGCACTCCTTTGACTTTTTATCTTTTTTTCCTCTTTAATTTTTCCCTTTTTGTACTGCCATGTGAAGAGATGCATATTTGGACCTTTCTGTTCCTTCTTCTCTTTCAACCAAGAACACCATTTCTTACAAGGTAAAGTAAGTTAAATTGGCTGCAACATTAAGCTTCAGCCTTCCCAACTGATCAGTAATAATTCCTCTGATGATGCCAGAAAATAATTCAGTTTGACTATGAACTTAAGTCACCTTTCTGAAATACTTATTTACCTACTGAACTTTCACTAAAAGCGAGATATCAATATCAATATTCTGTCCAGACCTGACATATCACTGTATTCATTTAGACTGAAAACGAGAAGAGATTCTGAAATACTTGAATAGAAGAATGGTCACTAAAACCCTTCTGATTGTACAAAAGATTAGAGAAGCTGAAAAAACCTACTGACTTTGACACAGTTAATCACCACAGATAACCAGTTCTCGTAAGAATAGTCATATGGGTAGGTATTCTCCTAACTTCATTTTTTTTTAGACAAAGCAAAACTCCTGGGAAGGATGTGTGCTGTATTGTATATCCAAGCCATGGATATAAAGCTAAGCAGCATCCCTGGTTAGACTGCAATCCCAAGTCAAGCCATCCAGTGGCTGGCTGTACAGCTGCTTGAGCTCTTGGTCCCAGAACTCAGTATGGTTTACATTTCCAGTAAATTCAATTTTAGATTACCACAGATTATCTTCAGTGTCAGGACTAATACAACTTGGTTTTTTCCATGTCTTCTGTCCAGATCTTCATTCAGCCTATCAGTTTTTTCTGTTCCAACCTGAGTATAAATTATCTGAAGAAAATAAAACTGTAGAAAAATTATATAAAGTAGCATAGTTCTAAAACATCCTAAAGTCTACTGGTTCATATTTTCAAAATTGGATATACAGCAACACACATATGAATATATCTCTTTTTATGTACCAAAACCTCATGCTTAAAATACTCATGCTTTATTTTTCCAGTGTGGCTACACCCTTATCTCAATTTTCGGTTTAGCTTTTCAGCCCATTAAAAGCTCCACCCCCACATCTTTCAATATAGGCTACAATAAGCAATCAAACTCTAATTACAATTAAATTGTGTTTCATGCCTCATTTTCTGTCAAATCGCTCTCAGAATGCAGCTGGAATATTTCAGTTATTGTTACCTCTTACCTTACACATACATCCTTACTCGCTTGCATGCCAAATTAATTCTTCCTAAGTGACTGCCTCTACAATGAGGTATCTTCTGGGACTAGGTAGAAGGCAATTCCTAAAAAGTCTTCAGTTTCCACTTACAGAAGTCAAACAAAGCACAATAAAACCTTTGCTTATCAGAGAAGAGTAGAAACATCTTTGTGAAAGGTGGTTGTCTCTGAAACCTCTTCCGATAAATAGTTAAGTGATCTGATCTTTTTAATGACAATGATCTAGCTTAAATTAGTTTTAATTCCTTAAATTCCTTCTCAGCATAATTGTTTTGCTGAAATTCATTGTTTAAAAAAAAAAATTCATTCATGGCTGGAGTTTATCTCTAGTGTAAAACAAATTGTGTCAGTGACAGATTCCTTTCCTCTTTGGTCCCTTGGAGTTGAATGATCAAAATGTTGTGTGTAATTTATCCTCTCCTGGGACTTGCAAAGAGACAGAGAGAATAATTATTGTTATTAATATCATACATGTATATCTGCTAACTCTTGAACTATCATGGGACCTCACCTGTCTATCCAAGAAATCTCACTGAAGGGGGAATAAACTAATTTCAGCCATTACAATTAACATGTAAACTGTGCCTTTGAAAGCAGACTTAAAAGAAAAAATTGTGGATTTTAATGTTGTTTTGTTTCCGCTTTTGTGAGAAAGGGCTGAATGAGCTTACTGTACAGCTCCACAAACAGGTACCAAGGAAAGAAATGGCATATATTAGAATAAGCAAGTAAGAGCTGACAGGAAGCTGGGACGTTTTCAGACAACATTGCGTCTGGGGAAGATACACTGTCAAACACTTGCCACTGCCACTGCGCACACATTACTATTAACAGCTCAAAAGCATTAGCAGCTTCCTCTACTGAAAAATAGATCAGCTACGTCTGTGACAAACAGATCAAACTTCTGCTTATCATTTTATTTTCAGAATTTTTAGCATGTCCTCTTAAGTCTTTAGACCTCAAGAGCTGCAGTGATTCCAGTCTTACATGTTTATATAGTTTAGGCTATCGACAAGGGCAAACTTGCTTTTTGGCAGTCTGAGACCCCAGCTGGGCAAAACACTAATTTATTAATACAGTCATTTTATAACATGTGCTGAAAAATAATTTTCCTGCTAAATGTAAAGGCATATCGAAGACAGGGAGGTGATTTGTGACAGCCAGCATGGCTTCACCAAGGGCAAGTCCTGCCTCATAAGCCTAGTGGCCTTCTATGATGGAGTGACTCCATCAGTGGACAAGGGAAGGGCTACAGATGTCATTTATCTGAACTTCTGTAAAGCCTTTGACACAGTCCCCTACAACACTCTTCCCTCTAAACAGCAGAAAGATGGATTTGATGAGTGGACTGAGAAATTGGTTGGACAATTGCATCCAGAGGGTAGTTGGTCAATGGCTCAGAGTCTCGATGGACATCAGTAATAAGTGGTGTCCCTCAGGGGTCTGTACGGGGATCAGTGTTACTTAATATCTTTATTAGTGACAGAGGTGAAGGGATTGAGTGCACCCTCAATAAATTTGCAGATGACAAATCCAAGCTGAGTGGTGCGGTTGACACTCCTGAAGGACAGGCTGCCAACCAGAGGGATCTGGATTCTGCAACTAGGTCATTCTCAAGCATTCTCCAGGCTGAACAATCCCAATTTTCTTAGCCTTTCCCCACAGAAGAGATGCTCCATCCCTCACCAGAGCAGAGCAGAGGGGCAGAATCCCCTCCCTCCCCTGCTGCCCACGCTGCTTTGGATGCAGCCCAGGGCACGTTTGGCTCTCTGGGCTGTGAGTGCCCATGGCTGGGTCATGTCCATCCTCTCATCCCCCAGCACCCCCAGGGCCTTCTCACAGGGCTGCTCTCCATCTGTTCATCCCCAGCCTGTGCTGTTACTGGGGGCTGCCCTGACACTGATGCAGCACTCTGAATTTGGTCTTATTGAACCTCATGAGATTTCCACTGGACCACTTCTCTTTACCTCGCAAATTCTCGCATTTTTTGTCTCAATACTGCTCCCTTGAAACAAGGAACATAAGCTTCATTGTCGTTTTGTTGCTTAACTTTGTGGAACCTCTGAAGTTTTCACTCTGCAACAGGATGTAGTTTTAGATCAAAAGAATACCATCCTACGGATCTAGTCATGCTGCAGACATCTAGATAACAGTTTTAGTCACATCTTTATGCTATGAAGCTTAAGAGCAAAACCTACTAGGTCAGTAAAATAAACAAACAAAAAAACCCCAGGCCCCCAACCCAAACTTTCCCCCCAAAAAACCACAAACAAACAACCCCCAAAGCCAAAACCAACCAAACAAAAAGCCCCCAACGAACCAGCAAAAAAAAAAAACAAACGACACCAAAAACCCCAACCCACAAACCCACTAAGCATGAAAACGGAGTGAATATTAAAGAAAAAGTAAATTAAGGACAGATAGGAAGAAAAAAAAATACCATGTTTTCACAACATTTCATGTAGAAGCTCAAAGAGCAAGTAAGTACTTAAATCAGTCAAGTAATTTTTAATCATCACTCTAAATCACAGATAGTCTCAAGATGACCAAATTTCCTCAGAATTTGTTATATTGTCTAGTTTAAGGTCTAAGTGAAACAAGGCAAGACATTTTACCATCCCAGACATCTTAACTGTTTTCTATAATCGAGCAGTGACAAAGAAGTCACACTTCAAAAAGAGTTTCAAGTTTCAGGAAAGTCCAAAGTGGTTAAATTCTGAAATGAAAAAATAAAACATTCAAATAAATACGTAGTGTTTCTTCACTGCTACAGTTTAATATTTTGCCATCAGGGTTGACAAAAGAGAAAAATTACATGGAGGAAGAGGACTTGCCAAATTTTAAGAAGCTCACCAATGAATAATTTTTACTAGTTCCATAAAGGCAGTTAATTGTTGTGCACTGCCATTTCTTTTTAGCTGTGTTCTTTGGGTTCCTCAAAATGTCAGTTTCCGTTTATTTTATACCAACATGTTTTTATGGGTAGCTATTTGGATTATGGAGTGAATATACTTTGTGAGGAAAAGGATGATTGCATTGCAGACAAAAATATTGATAATAAAAGCCAGTTTACAGCTCAGCAGAAAAGCCTGGAGTTGTTCAGCTGAACTGTCAGGGCTAAGCCTAGATGTGAATTAAATGTGGATAGTTTTTATTTCTCACTGCTAGTAAGTTGCCTGATGGGCAATATAATACAAATATAATCTAAAATAAATTTTAATGCCAGACTATATGGGTGTGATTGAGCAACACATTAGAAAAGATACTGGCAATAATTTGCCATATAACAGTCTCTGAAATAAAAAATATTGAACTATGAGATACCTCAAATTTGTGCTCAGCTGTGAAACCTTAAGAACCACGTATGTTAAAAGCAAATTCACCATGTTCCTTAATATATCATTAGAATAATGAACAACAGAATCATAAAATATTTTAGACCAAAAGAAATACCCAGGATTTTGTATATCAAACTCCTGCTCAGAGCAGGACTAATCAAATTAGATATCTTGTCCAGTAGACCACTTATCTCTACTTGTCCAGTAGAGCATTGAGTATCTTCAAGGGTGGAGACTTAAAAATCTCTGTGAGCAAACTATTCCAGTATTTTCTCACCCACATGGTAGACAAAAAAAGGAGAAAGCAAAAAAAAAAATAAGTTCCAAACCTGTATCCTTTGAGCCTTCTCTAGGCAAATCAACAAACCCTGTTGTACCGGTTTGGCCAAATTTAGAAATATATCCTCTGAGAGAAGGCACAACCACCCCTCCCCCACCAGGTTCAGGAAAAAATAAATTTTCCTCGAAGGAAAGTGAAGAAGATAAAACTATTTATTTAACAAACACCCGGGAAAGAAAAATAATGTTAAATGGTAAAATCTTTTGCTGTGAAGGAAAAACCTGGGAAAGCATTAGCGTCCTCCCTTTGGTCTCCTCGGAGCTGGGGCTTGGCCCAGGGCCAGGCCCTCTGTGCCTGGTGGAAGGTCCTCCCGATGTGCTCTGATGTTACAGCAATCAAGCAGTCCAGTAGAAAAGGGAGAAAATCCAAAATTCCAGGGAAGGAAAAATTCAACTGTCAGTCTCTCTCCAGAGAACAAAGCAGCTGAACCACTGGCCAAAAAAAACCTGTCCTGGGAGCAGCAAGCCGGGTGCTTCCTCCCTCCCCTGCCACAGTGGGGAAAACCAATTGCTATCTGTGTGTGACCCTGAACAAGCTGCAAACTGCTTTGAAAAAGTTTTGCTCAGTTTTTTCCTTCCCCCTCTCAGGCTCAGTTTAGAGGCATAGAAAGGCACAGAAATTAATTCTGGGCATAGGCAGCAATATGGGATACACATCATAATGTCACCCCAAGACACCTGTTCTCTCAGCCTTTGTTAATATGTCAAGTGTTACAACCCCCTGACTATCTTGGTGGCTTCCCAGTGGAACTAACTCTAGAATATCAAAATCTGCAGCAGAAAGTACTTCAAAATGTTGCTATTCAAATAAAGAAATAATTAGGAAAATAATTACCTCAAATACATTTCTTTGTCTTTTCCAATTTGGATTCAATAATCTCTTGCGTAGTTGATGCTGTCAGGGCACAGAAATTTAGATAAATTGGCACACAGCCTGTTTATCTTGAATTAGTTGTAGCTACAGACATCAGAAAGAAATGTAAACTATTAGGAACAACAATAGCACATTTCCAGCTACAGGTACAGTATATCCAAGAGTATAATTAGATGCCTCCATTTTATGCTCAATTATGCAATATTGCATACAGTTCTATGATATAATTCAACGTAACAGAAGATGTGAAGCAGATACAAGCCCTTCATTCAATTTTCCAGTCCACCTTGCAACAGGCTGTTACACTATTCCACTCCACTTCCAGGGACACATAGCAGCACAAACCAACATCCCAGGATATTTCACATCAGACCTGCAATGCCTGCTGCTTAGGAAAAATGAATTACTGTATTATCCCAGAAACCCTTTTCTACTAAAATCAGGTATTGCAGAGGACATCTGCAATCTGTGAGGTGAACTGCTCTGGCAGCCAAGCTCTGGAGCAGTGGATTGCATCAGGCACCATGGGGAGTTTTCTTAAACTGGCAAAAATTCAATCTCAGTGCAGAGAGAGGTCCTTAAGTAAGGACTGCTGAGACTCTGGTGAGAGGTGGCTCCAACCCCATGCAGGCAGGACTGGGAGTGGCAGCAGCCAGACCCCTGCATGGATCCCTCTGCACACACCAGCAGGGATGTGGAGAACCAAGACAGAGCTCCCACAAAACCATGCATCCCTCTGGATATCAGGCTGTGGGGAGGACCAGAGTCTGTCACTGGTATTAAATGGCACTAGGAACAACACTTCTGTGAGGTGCCACTAGCTCAGCCTGTAGACGAGCTGCTCAGCCTCATGTCAGAGCTAAGAGAGGAGGCAGAATGGCTAAGAAGCATCAGGGACTCAGATGCTCCTCTGAAGAACAGACTGACTGGTGGAGCCATGCTCCACCACCCCTGAGGTAAGTGCACCAGCTGGCTGCATCACAGGAAGGGAAGGATCCTTCACCTTCTCAACCCACTGCAGAAGGAGGGAATCTAATAGATGGAGGGGGATGTAATCTGCTTCTTGGGGTGGCAGGTGAATCCACTCCTGGCCTACCTCCTGGCCAGCAGGACTAGGGCAGTGATCGTCCCTCTGTACTCAGCACTGGTGAGGCCCCACCTCAAGTTCTGTGTTGCGTTCTGGGCCCCTCATGACAAGAAAGACATTGAGGTGCTGGAATGTGTCCCGAGAAGGGCAGTGGAACTGGTGAAGGGTCTGGAACACAGGTCCTATGAGGAGCAGCTGAAGGAGCTGGGATTGTTTAGCCTGGAGAAAAGGAGGCTCAGAAAAGACCTTATTGCACTTTACAACTACTCAAAAGGAAATCGTAGCCAGGGGAGGTTTGGCAATATGGTAAGAGGAAATGGTCTCAACATGTGCCAGGTGACGTTTGGACTTCATATAGGGAAAAACTTTTTCACTGAAAGGGTTTTCAGGTATAGGAACAGGTTGCCCAGAGAAGTGGTGGAATCACCATCCCTGGAGGTAGTTTAGACATGGTGCCTAAGGACATGGCTTAGTAGTAAACACAGCAGTGCTGGTTAACAGATGGATTTGATTACCTTAGAGGTCTTTTCCAATAGTATTGATTGTATGTTTCCATAAATTAAGCTGAGAAAGGTCTATAGAATAACTTGCTCCAGGTATATTTTCTTCTTAAAATTAAATTCAGTTTGGTTGCTACTTCTACTTTACCATTTTTTTACTTCTGACGTTTCTTAAAATCATCTTTGGGCACAGGATGCCCAGGCCTTTATCTTAAACAGTCACACAAATGTAATTAAGTAATATATCTAAAAAAAGTCAGAGTAAAGTAAAATGCATGAACAGAGATAATCATTGTCCATGAGAGCACTGCTTTGCATACGCCAACACTGAATTTCCTATGCTATGATGTTATACTTAACTAAGAGTTGTAAACAGATGCAAACTCCAGATTACAACTCTGTCTTTCTCATTCTGTTCTCCCTATTTTTACTATCCAGAAATACGGACAACTATCTTATCTTCAGTTTATAAGATTGCTAACTAATGTTTTAAGAATCAATGTCTGATAATTTTGAAAGACTCCACTGTTAAATATATACTCTTTGCTATACTTCTTTGTGCAACTGCAAGTTTTCACCAAACACAGATATATACATATATCACTTAACAGACAAACAGCTCTGTAATTAACATCAGATGGAACTCCCTGTGGCAAGAAGAAATCTTGCAACTCCCTGTGCTGGACCACAGGGAGTGAAGGATGTTCACCACCAGAGAATCATGGAATCATTCTGTTGAATCAAGTGATTGTGTAGCAGGTGAATATTCTCAAAAAGAAAAATCCCATGATGAGCACGGCAGTATCCTGATATGCTACTGCTCTACATTTTAATTAATCACTCAGTTTGTGAAACAAGAAATTCACACAAGTTATGCCTTTATAAACTGATAGCTGTGTAAGTGAATATATAACATACAGCAAATAAAGAATAAGGTTGTGAGGCTTAAAAAAATAACAGAAGACCTCCAAAGACTATAGGTATCTGAGACATGGTATTTCAGTACGAAAATAATACTCTTCTTTTTATTTCTGTATTTAAAATTATTACTTTGACCTCCCAGAATTTCACTTCACAGAGTTACTGGATTTCTTTATTTTGGCATCAGGGTTTTCTTCAAACAGTTGTCTTCCAAATACAACAAAATCATTAATTTCCACTCACTGACCATGGGAAACAGAAAGCAAAAGCAGGCAGATAATAGTATGTAATTTGGAGTGAAAAATAAATACTGATTAAAAAGTGTTTTGTATAGTATTTTTCTGCAAAGTATAGTTTGAAAAAGGTCTTCATGGTATACTAAGCTTGCTGATGCTACTAAACTGGGAGCAGTCTTGACTCCCTCAAAAGCAGAGAGACCCTGAAGGGAGACCTTCATTTACAGGGCTGGGCAGTCACCAACCATATGAAGTTTAGCCAGAGAAAGTGCCAGATTCTGCACCTAAAATGGAGCAGTCCTGGATGTGCAGACAGGCTGGGGAATGAGAGGCTGGAGAGCAGTGCCATGGAAATGGACCTGGGGGTCCTGGTTGGTGGCAAGTTGAACATGAGCCAGGAGTGCCCTGGCAGCCAGAAGAGCCAAGAGAGTCCTGGGGTGCATCACCAGCTGGGCAAAGGAGGAGATTGTCCCACTCTGCTCTGCACTGGGGAAGCCTCACCTCAAGTGCTGGGGGCAGTTTTGAGTGCCACAATATAAAAAAAGACATTAAGCTGTTACAGAGTGTCCAAAGGAGGGCCACCAAAATGGTGAAGGGCCTTGAGGGAAAGCTGTGAAAGGACTGGCTGAGGTCACTTGGTCTGTTCAGCCTGGAGGAGACTGAGGGGACACCTCATTGCAGTTACAACTTCCTTGTGAGGGGAAGAGCAGGAGCAGGCACTGATCCCTTCTCTCTGGCACACAGTGACAGAACCCAAGGGAATGGCCCGAAGTTGTGTCAAGGGAGGTTTAGCTTGGAGATTAAGAAAAGGTTCTTCACCCAGCGGGTGGCTGGGCACTGGAACAGGCTCCCCAGGGAAGTGTTTATAGCACCAAGCCTGTTTGAGAAGCATTTGAACAATGCTCTCAGACACATGATGTGACTCTTGGGGTGTCCTGCGCAAGGTTTGAGTTGAACCCAATAATCCTTGTGTTTCCCTTCCAGCTCAGGATATTCTATGATGATTCTACATATGACATAAATTTATGATGTACATAAGTACAAAAGAACCCATCTTTTTAACTTCAGCTTTCCTGAAAGTAACCACCTGCTGCAAAATCAGAGAAATAATTTCAATATCAATAAAAATAAATTCATCGAAGCAGCACTATGTCCCAGATTGAGCCAAACCATTGAATAAACATCCCTTTATATGAGAAGAGGCACACTTACGACTTTTTTAGGAAGTTTAGTGTTAGGTTTTTCAATTGTTTTACAGCAGGAACTCATTCAGTTTCAGAAAAAGCAAAAGTAACTTTGTCCCAGGATGCGCAAAACAAAAGATTGGTTTTTAGAGACTTTCAAGAATCAAGAATAGCAACCACTCACAGCCAGGATGCATGTCCTGTGGTAAAACATAACATATTACCATGCAATCAAAGGCTGATATTAAAAACTTGAGGTCTAGCCATAGAGATTGCTCTTGAGAATAACTACCATACATCGAGTAGCAGGGATAAAAGTTTTATGGATAGATACTTTATTTTCACAGGTAATATATCAGATGGATTATATGCAGAACAAAGTTATTGATTGCACTGAGTGAATTCCACTTAGATTGTAACAAAATTATTTTAAAGAATAGACTAACTTTATGACAGAGTGGCAAACTTGTGAAACCTGTGGACGGGTGTGTGTATTTGCAGTCTATGCAGTACTGCCACTTTCTGGGAAAATATAAAACAAACAAACTTACACTTAAGTAGGTCCCAATCTGTCAGTTAAGAGATGCCTAAAAATTTGAGTGCAATCCCTATTTCTATCCTTTTGTGTTTGAAGAGGTTAAGGATTGCGTTCATCTGAGCATCAATGAGAATTACGTCAGTAAAATGGGAACTAAAGTGTTGAGTATGACAAGCCATGGGAATGGGATGCACAGGTATTCACATAGGTACAGAGCAAAGATAGATCTAAGAAGAGTTCTATACCCAAAAACATCCTAAGCTTGAGTTTAAATATTCACATGTACAAGTGCATTGAATGAGAGCTTCGGTGGATCGATGCCATGTTTATTCCTAAAGGGTCCCTCCTGGACACGCTTAGGCGGCACTCTCGTAGCACCTACGCACGCACACAATCTCACCTTTGCAGGCAGTCACGAACAGCCACTCACACACACAGTCTGTGCACGAACCAGAGACAAAGAGGCGAGAGGGGTTCTCTGCATGCAATTCCGAGGCGTTCAATCGCAACACACCCGAAGGGAACAGAGGCAAGAAGAACCCAGAACTGAACGCCCGTGCCAGTTTTATCCCGAGAGCTCCCAGAGGCGGGCAGAGCATCCAAAACCTGTAGTCTGAGGGCTAGGGGGCAGAGGCAAGGCTGAGTGACATAACAGGGGCCAATGGGAAAAGGGATGGGAGAGGGGAGAGGGCCAGTGACCAGCAGAATCTCCCTTTGTCAAGGGAGAACTTCGTAGCACAGTGTTGTAGGGAGAGATCACTTTTAGGGTAACTTGGGGGGTGTAAAGTGGGCTTAGCCATCACAACACAAGTGTGATGTTTCCTACTAATATGTGTGACTAGTTTTTACAATTATACTTCGGCAAGTTCAGTCTGACTGAAATCATAAACTTAAGGTGAAGGTATTACTACGTGATGACAATGAGGCAAGTATTGAAGACTGGATAAATACATACCTCTGTGTCAGATTAGAATGTTTTAAATTATCTATTTAAAAGTACAACTACCAAAAGTTAGCAGTTGCAAGCTCACAATCTTTGATTACCCTGCACCAATCACATTTTTTTCATGCTGCAAGTCAATGGGTACAAACTATCAACCTAAATGGGTACAAGTGGTTATGAACTATAAATACAAACTTTCTACAGCTGTATCCAATAAAAATCCAACAGTGCATTAATTAAACAACAACAAAAAATATAACTAAATCCATATAATTTTGGGGGTTATAACCAAACTTGGACATGCCCCCAGTTAATCATAAACAAATGTACACTGGGATAAACCCATTCCCATGGCATGATTATCAAGACCCAAGTCCCACTAGTAATATGCCTATTTTTGCCATTCAAAATTGTTGGCAGAGTTGGCACCTACAGAAACAAAACACACTGTTATCTTGGGCAGGTTTGTACATGAAGACACTCTGTACCTTTTCTGTCAACAGCCCAGTAACAATGCCTATGACATGTCTGTCAATATTTATCAGTGCTGTTTAATTTAGGAATATCTCTGTGTAATTTAGGACGATTACTAGGAATTAATCCATCCAGTACACCTGTTGAAATGAAGAAATACATTATAAGGCCATTTTCTTACAGAGTGTATAATACAGCTTTCTTAGGTTATCCAAGTTTCAACAGATGCAGACAGCAAGAAACATTTGTTTACTTCATGAATAAAAAATAAAACTTACACATTTCTAATGATATTAGTAAAATTTCCAAAGAATAGTACAATAAAGCTGCTGCTTGTAATTTTCATTTAATTGATTGTTTCAAAGTACAGAGAAGTAAAATCTATACCTTTAAATACAGTCCTATGAAGTCTATAATCACGGTAAGAAATAGGAGAAAAACAAAGGCTATTACTACTCAGAGGATAGTTCTGTAATACCTTTCGTATTAGAAATCAATTACTATGCAGAGCAATACAAGAACAAATAACTTTGAACACCTGAGTACTTTTTTCACTGATGCTCACACACATAATTTTACTAGCCCTTCCCTCGAACAGCTTGTACATAATTACATCTCCATAGGTGTGGCCTAAATGAAGCTTGCAATGCTGTTTTTGAGCAATGCTGGGCATTAGTGGCATTAACCACAGTCTCAGGTTTGTTAGTATCTAGGTCTCCTTGGAAGACCAACTAAGGGAGGAAAAATCTGTGAGTTTCAGTGGAGCAAACACAACTAGAGAAAAAGTTTATTTTTAAAGCATTTATGTCATGCAAGACAGAAGATTAGCTAGTTTTGATTTTCCTGAAAAAGAAGGTCAAATATTTGAACAGTTGCTTTCTAAAACCTGTGCCAGCTTGTGATGGGTTGACCCTGGTTCAATGCCAGATGCTCACCAAAGCTGCTCCATCACTTCCACTCCTCTACGGGACAAGAGAGAAAAAAGTATCACAAAAAGCTCATGGGTCAAAGTAAGGGCAGGGAGAGATCTCTCACAGAAGGAACAGACTCGACTTGGGGAAATTAGCTTAATATACTACCAATTAAATCAAAGTAGGATAATGACAAATGAAACCTAAACCTTAAAACATCTTCACTTTACCTTTCCCTTTTTCCCAGGCTCAACTTTACTCACAGATTCTCTACCTCCTCCACACCTCCCCAGTGGTGCAGGGGGACAGGGAATGGCGGCTGTGATCAGGTCATCACACAGTGTTTCTGCTGCTCCTTCCTCCTCAGGGGAAGAACTCCTCACACTCTTTGCCTGCTCCAGCATGGGGGCTCTCCCATGGGAGACAGTCCTCCATTAACTTCTCCAATGTGGGTCCTTCCCAAAGGCTGCAGTTCTTCACAAACTTTTCCAACATGGGTCTAGTCCTTCAGGCTGCTCCTTCAGGCTGCTCCAGAGTGAGTCCCTCATGAGATGACAAGTCCAGTCAACCATCCTGCTCCAGCATGGGTTATTCTTCCCATAGGGTCCTGCCAGAAGCCTGCTCCAGCATGGGTTATTCTTCCCATAGGGTCCTGCCAGAAGCCTGCTTCAGCATGGGCTTCCCAAGGGGCTGCAGACTCCTTTGGGCATCTACCTGCCCCGTGTGGGGCTCTCCACAAGCTGTAGGCAGATGTCTTCCAACAATTCTTTTGCAAAGTCTCTGTATTCCAACAGACAGATTGTGACGTGAAAGCAGTAGTGCAACAAAGGAACTGTGGTACCAAAACTCTAACAGAACTAACAGAAAATTCCAGGGCTTTGAGCCAGTGACATCCAAGTACCTTCTTCAACTGTCTGAGCTGGGAACCTCCAGGTTCCTCCAGGTTGCCACATAACCTTTTCCAATACAACAAAAGACCCATGTCACTGAGTTTGTGTTCCATCTTTTGAATGCCAAGCAGTGCATTGGCAAGAAAGCCAAGCCTACAAGGGCTGCCAGCCAATAAATACAATTTACCAAGATAAAGTTACATTTTTAGAAATACGTATTTTTTAGAATAGGATGAAGGAGCTTGTGTTCAAATGTTTCCAAAGCTAATACAGTATACTGCTGTCAGAGCACATTTTACATTATGTCTTTGCCCAAGGTGATACTACTTGTGGACACTTCCATTTGAAAACAGTTCAGCTGTTTCCAAGGACATACAAAGTTACCAAGAGTCTAGTTAAAAATGAATGAGGATGTAGTTCTTCATACTGGAACAAGAACATCTGTGGAAACATTTGCCAAAATATACTGCAAATACTATTATAAGGGTCTAAGGGGAGATGGAACAAGTTTATGGAAGAGAAATCTGTAAGATGTTACTAAGTACACAAAAATTACATCTGGTTCAGAAAAAAAGTGCCAAAGCCAAGAACTGTTGGCTGCTGAGAAAGTATACAAACCCAGGCCTGTCCCATGCCTCTGTGTGTTCAATGTCCTTACCATAAAAAGCAGTTTTAGGACTAGTTGAAGATTTTTTCCAGGTTTCTGCACCACATAGGGTAGGACAGTCTGTCCTTTCTACTTCTTACACAGCACTTTGATGATGTTTTCACTTCAGTACCCTAGACACAGGCAGATGCTACAAATTTCTGAGCAGACTTCTCTACCCACTCCTCAACCCCTGAATACAGACCAAAAAGCTTAACTTGTCAGTAGAAAGAAACGGACCCTGAAGGGGTCTATAATACTACAGACTTGAGATACATTTGATCAGTCATAATAACTTTCACTAGAAAAACAACATGCTCAATTATTTTACAGGCCTGTATTCCAGAGAGTACTGTTTCAAGAACTGAGATTTCCAGTTCTGAACACTGTAACTTTAAACAGAATCACAGGATGGCTCAGGTTGGAAGGGACCACCGTGGATCACCTGATCCAACCTCCTTGCTCAAGCATGGTCATCCCAGAGCACTTGGCACAGGATTGCAACCAGACGGTACTAGAATATCTACAGTGAGGGAGATTCCACACCCTCTCTGGGCAATCTATTCCATGCACAGTCACCTGCACAGTAAAGAAGTTCTTCCTCAGTTCAGCTGGAACTTCCTGTGCATAGGTTTCTCCCTGTTGCCTCTTGTCCTATTGCTAAACACCGAGAAGAGTCTGGATCCATCCTCTGACACCCTTCCTTGAGATATTTATAGACATTGGTGAGGTCCCCTCTCAGTTGTCTGTTCTTGAGTCTGAACAGCCTCAAGGCTCCCTCAGCCTTTCCTCGTTAATGAGATGCTCCAGCCCCTTAATCACCTAACCTATGTTAGCAAGTACAGAAAAGTACCCAGTAGGCGGCACCAGGTCATCCTCACTCAGACCACGATAGGGAATATTCCTCAAGTGAGTTTCTACCACAGTTTTGAAAGGACCAGAAAACCATTCAGAAAACACTTGTCCTAAATTTTTAAGTCTATAAATGAAGCAAATTCAAATGCAGATCTTTACAGCATTATTAAATCTTTCAACATTCAAGGATTCCACATTTACAACTTCCTGTCCCTTCCTTGTTCTGTCTTGTAGTTCTGTCTTATGCACAAATCTCAAGGCACTTGGGTTTGTGTGTTTGGGAAACATACAAACCAGACCTTCTCCTGGATTGCTGGTATTATTGACAGCACTAAGTAACTCCTCATTTGAATTTCTGTCAAATGTGCTGTTCTCTCTCACAGAAGGATTTCAGAGAGAGCTTCTTAGGCATCATTACTTAAAAATGAAACATATATTATCTGTTAAAGAAAAAGAACAAAGTTTTGGCAACTTCAAATCTAAAACTTTAAATGCATGTATAATATCTTCCTCCATAGTTGTACTGAGTTTTGCTCAATAGTGTTAATTTTCTACACAGTAGCTTGTATGGTTCTATGTCTTGGATCGGTGCTGAAAATAGAGTTGATGACATACATGTGTTTTAGATACTGCAGAATGGTGCTTGAACAACATAAGTCCTACTCTGTTTCTCATGGTGCTCGGTCAGTGAGCAGGAGGGGAGTGCACAAAAAGTTGGGATGGGACACAGCTGGACTGCTGACCTCAACTGATAAAAACAATATTCCATATTTTATGGAATCATAGTCAGCATATAAAACTGAGGGGAAAAAAGGATGAGGGGCAGGGGCATTTGGAGTTATAGCATTTGTCTTCCCAAGCAATCATCCTGTGATGAAAGCCGCTTTCCCGGAGATGGTTGAACATCTGCCTGCTGAAGCTTTGTTTGCACACACAGTTTTTGCTTTACCTACCAAACTGTCCTTGTCCCAACCCACAAGTTTTGTCATTTTTACCCTTCTTCTCTCCCCACCCCACTGCGGGGGACTGAGCAAGTGGCTGTCTGGCTCAGCAGCCTGCCAGGACAATCCCACAACAATAGTTCAAACACTCTTGCTGTCTAACTTTGTGGCAATTAAATGTCAAATATTCTATTTTCTCTCTTCAAACAGATGAAGTCTGTGCTGTAGATTTTTCTAATTCAGTTTCACTACAGAGAAGCCACTCACACCCCAGGCCAGAGAAGGAAAATGACCTGGTGAGGTTTTTCTGTGAAGCCAGAGACCCTTGACAAATAGGTCATTGATTTTACCTTGCTAAGGACCTCTTGCTGAGGGCAACATAAATAAAAATAGTAAGCAGGAGGACATGCACTAGGTAGGTATGTTTTGCTTGTTAACTGCCAGACATTCAGGTCTTGAGCATTTCTGACAGAGTGCATGTATTTATCATCCAGTCTGTGTTTGAAATGCTGTGTAACATTAAGAATCAAGATGCAGCATCTTGATTCCATTGGGAGAATAACTGATATAAAAACCAACAGTCACATAAATCCCAAGAAGAGGAGCAGTCAAATCAAACTTACTTTCTACAAAACAAACTTACTTTTTGTCAGTGCACCAGGAAGGAAGGGATTTTCTTCAAGAAAGGCAATAGGACTGGGAGTGGGAGAGGCTTTCTCTCACAAGTAAAGAAGCAGAAATGGCCTAGGTCTCCTGCAGCAGGGTGATAGATATCCAGCCAACCAGATGTTTACTTACGGTCTCTGGATGGAATTCAGGGCTCTATAGTTTGATTTTCTGTGAAAGAGTCATGATTAAAGCACTTTGAAGGATTTGCATATGGCTAAGACTTCGAGGTATGCCTCAAAATAACAAGAGCAGTGGCCTGGCCAGGGTTCAGAGGAACTGGCTGCCAGGACTGTACATACACTGGCCATTAATTCCTCCAAATACATGGTACTCTAGAGAGCTGAATATTGTGAGATAGACTTCTCATCTTTAAAACAGATGATGACTCTGATGGCTTTATTCTCTAAGTGTACTTTTCTCCCACATGCTTTTATCAGTCCCATCCAAGAACTTAGATATATATTTAAGAATGTAACACCCCTATGTCGAAAGGAAGCACCCCTAGGCCCCTTCTTAAGAAAAGAGACAGCAAGGCCCAAATAGAGCAAAACAACTAATCTAAAACAGGTAAATGACACCTGGCTGAGCAGGGATCTGAACAAAGTACCCCAATTTCCCACTTCAGTGTTTTAAACATATATGTTTTTTTTGTTCAAGAGAGAACAAGATGACAAACAGAATAAGAGACAGAGCACAAAGATATGAAACAGTGAGGATGTACTGGAGGCTTAGTAACAACTTTGCTACATCCACCTAAAGTTTGCATATTTCCACCTTGGTTAGCAAGGTGGTAACAATAACAGAAATTTTAAGAAGGCAGATAAGAGTTCCCTTTCAAATCACCATTCAGACAGGACTAGCCAGATAGGAACAGTGGTGAGAAGAACAAGACATAACTGCCAATTAAAGTGAGGCAGAAATATACTTGTGCTGCTGACTGAAATAATGCTGAAATAGGAAACCCATAGCTTTGTACCCAGAGTAGTTCTTCTAAAGCCTCAAGCCTGTTCCCTTTTGGATGATGAGTATCAGCTTCTGAAGTACATGGGCAACATCTAGTGTTAGCTGAGGCATACTGCATACATGCATCTCCATGAACGGCTGAAACATCTGGATTACTGACAATCAATGACTGTGCAAGAGTTTCCTTGAAAACTCTTGGTCAGGTCAAGAGGATGTATCCCAGAGATCAGACAGGCATTACCACAGAAGGCATACATCAGGTATTTGCTTCCTTTTTCTCAATGCCTGATTGCTGTTAGTGCTCAGTTCTACTGGTGTCCATTTTAAACTTCGTAATAAACAGTTCAGAACCTTGAGAAAGCAGGTTAAAGGCACAGTATCAATTCAGAAGTGATGTTTTTTAGACAAACAAGTTTCTAATCCACATGAATATCCCTGTATCTGCTCTGGGAACCATCCAGCACCCATGCTTCCAGCAAGCTATAGATGGTTCACAAGGAAAAAGTAAGCTAAAAATAGAGATGCTGTCATTGGCTTCCACTGGGCTCGGTGCAAGGTGCTGGCGGCTACTGCTGCATCAGGAGGCTGGACAAGCTATTAAATCCAGGTGTCATGCTAGACTTTTTAATTGCATCACCTACAGTTTTTCCTTCCATGCTGGCCTTTTAAAGACAGGAATACAGTAATGTTTGCAGTTTAGAAACAGAGAGCTGGTTTCAGCAAAGGAAGCTTTAAGGTGCGAGTTTGATACTCTTTTTGCCCTGGCCTGTACTCTTGCTGTCACTCAAATCCAAGTTGCCAACTAAAAAAATCACTTGTCTTTTTGTCATTCTACTGGGAAAATGTCTTGTGCTGTAGGTATGTGAAAATAAGAGCCTCTGTCCAGTTAAGCTTTATCAAAGACATATTCTGTGCAAAAGGGAAAATAAATGAAAGGGGAAGTGATAAGCAAGAACACGTGAAGACAAACCTGACAGACAACAGATAAGAGAGATGATGCCAAAGATTAAAAGTTTCTAGTTACTAATTGATGGATGATTGAAAGAAACTCCCAGGCCCAGCTTTGGAGATGGCCACTTTGCAATTGATAAGAAAGGAGAAAAAAGAGGATTCTGAGGATTTGAGATGTTCAAGGGGAGAGGTGTGAATGACTAAGCAAAATTTACACAAGAATGTTTAGTGAAATGGGACTGGGGAGAAACAAGGAAACGGAGTAGACAGGAAGTGGTTATAAAAGGGACTGGTTTGCTGGTTAGTACACTTGTCTGGACACACCCTGTGCCTGACCAATGAAGTTGGTCCTATCTTCTTTATTAAATCTTTTCTTAAACATAGTGGGTAGTGGTCTTAGCCACCAGCCACCATGGCAAGAACAGTGGGCATCCTGAAAAACAGTAACTGCAAGAGAGAACAAACCAGATGAGGGGCTCAGCTGCAGCTGCTGGAGTGAGACCTCAAGTCACAGGCACATGTGCATGGCATCATTTGCCATGGGGCAGAAGAGGGTCTCTATCTTCTGCCCAGCCACTGCGTGCAGGTGTGGGATGTACTTCACTGGCAAGCCTCAAGTTGTACCTGTCAGCAAGGAGAAGGTGCTGGGTCTGAGCAGAGGTACCAAGTAGGCAGAGGAGCAGCGCTGGTAACTGTGATTGTTTGGGACCTGTGAGACCAGCATGTGAATTCTGGATCTGTTAACTGGATGAAATGGTGAGTAGGAGACTTGTACAGCATGTAAAAGGATTTGGGATCCAGGTGGGAGTGGTGAATAGACAGAGGGGTGGGCCATGCCAGTACAAGGCGTGACTGTGTGTGTGCTTATGAACTGAGGTAGGGTGGGGGACTGCCTGCACTTTCAGTAATGAACTTTCATTACCAGCTGAAGAGGAGGAGAGGACTTGGCTGGCTGTGCTTATGTTTTATGCAAGCCATCTGTGTGGGTGCTATCAAGAGCAGCATCTCCTGTGTGTGGCTGATCGTGCCAGTGTCCTCTGTCTGTCTGTCATGTATCTGTCTGTGGGATACATGCTCAGCTGTGCTATCAGTTGATTCTGCAAATGGGTAAGCAGCAGCCACATCAGTCTGGGACACAGGCCTCTGGACAGACTTCTGGGCCCATGGACCAAGCTCTACCTGCCAGGCAGGAGGAATCCTCAGGACCTGGAGCTGCTCAACACGGGAGCACTAGAGTGGTGGCCACTTATAACACTGCTTAACATGTGTCCACGCATTCCAAGCCTAAATTCTAACTCATCTCTTGATCTCCCAACCTGAAGGCTGGCCTCATCATATCAGAGGATGGAAAATTCACTGAAACCTCTTTCATCCCTTTTTGCTAGTCCACCAGTCAGTCTGGATTGACCCCTAGTTCTATTGGCTACGAGGGATCGTGAAGTAACAGATTCCCCAGACAGGAATGGCAGACTTTGTGCAGCAAGGCAGACATGCCACGAAGACTTCTAATACATTATGTTTTTCCACATAAAGAACAGACACAAACCTCCAGCTGTACAGCACACTTAGCCTGCCTTAAAAAAAAAAAAAAAAATCAGAACTAACACATCAAGAAATGCAGTTGTCAAAATGCAAACATGCAAAAATTTTAAAACAAATTTTGAGTTTTAATGCAATTCAGGTGCAAGAAATTCCATGTAAAGCTTGAACATGTTACTAGAGAAAACAGACTAGACTAAACAGATAAATTCAGTAAGCACTGAGTATTTGAAGAATATTCAGCTTTTTAGCATCTGCCGCTGAAATTTTGGAAAGGGTTTTTTGTCAATTTTCAGGCTGCAAAATAATCTCTGTACTGTACTTTATCATTGACATCACGATTCCTGGGCACAATTTATTGTGTGCTCATTCACAGTGATACACCTAAACACTTCATGGATTATCAGTTTCCATTCCTGTTGACGAGGTGATGAACTGTTGAGACAGTATTTGCCAGCTCTCCTGCAAACTGCTCTACTTGCCTAATTTCCTTTACAGCTATTCAGTTCTAGGGCTCAAAAAAAGGGTGATGTTTTCAGAATTCTCAGCACAACTGATTTTCCTCAAATTTGGGTCTTCACAGAAAACAACTCCAACATTACAGCTTTACCTCCCAAGCAGATAATGAACAACTATACTCAGAATAAGCAATAAATAAACAGTGCAGTGAATTCTGCTAAGCATAGTACTTTTATTTTGTGCAAGCTTCCACACATCCAGACAATTTAAGCATCAAGCTTGAAAAAGCCTGAGCAAACTTGAAGAGGCTCTTCTGCCAGCCCATGATCCTTTGGCAAAATATGAATGGAACCTAGGCAATGTTTTGGTGATTTCTGTTGCAAAGACTCCATATTTTCTTGTACCACTGTTAATATGAACAAACTTCACCAGAGTGACACTGGTCCCAAGTCACCTTCTAGAGAACAAGTTCCTTTGCAAAGCACTATTTTCATTACCATATTCTAGTTCCATAGGTAGCAGTGCAAGCTAACAACACTGCAAAAAACCCAAGCAGCCCATGTACATCCATGTTTCACAGGAGCCCAGGTACAGGATGTCTACACAGTGATGAAGTTCTCCGGCATGGGTGGGGTGTTTGCACAGCAGCAAAGTGCTTGGAAACATTAAATCTCCAAGACAGAGGGCTGCTGTGTTTGTGTTACACATCTTTTTGCCTTCCATTCCAGGGCAGGAGGCCGACATTCAAGATTCTTCTTGCTTGTAGCATTTCTGCTCCAGTACTTTTAACGGCCTTTGTCCTATTTATGCACTTAGGTGTGAGTTTATATCCTTGAAGCTGTATTGACAAATAATTATCCAGTTTGCTGCAACAGTTCAGTGCAAAACTTCATGTGCCTTCCATGTGGAACTGAGGTCCCACCACTGGAAGGTATCAGTGAACTGTCTTGCCTGCTACCAAGTTCTGGGATGGGCCAAGTGAGTTTATGCTTAGAACATTCCACTACGTTAAAATCAGACATACAAAATGCATTTCCTGGGATGACCTAAAAAGTCAATTGGACAATTGCAATTGTGACTGAATGTAGCTGCATACCTATTGCAATGCAACTTGAAAAGACAGTGGCTTATTTTATTCTACCGCTAATCTGAACATAAATATCTGATTATTACAATTTCTTTAGAAAAGGCTACCTCCGCATAGAGGATGTCTTCCTAGTGCGCTCTCTACAGGGGGTTAAGAGGCCACCAGGAGGAGCTCTGGCTCCAAACCCCCTCTAGCAGAGAACTGAAAACAGGTCTTACCCAGCATTTTAACCTCAGAGCTACCTTTGAGCAAAAAGGCAGTAGCTCTGCTCCATTTTTTCTTGGGACTTCAGAAGCAGTTCCTCCACTCAGTGTCCACCTGTAGATAGCTGGTCCCCTGACCTCCTGCTGGTACTACCCAGCTGCTGCTGGGTGGGGGGAGCAGAGAGGACAACCAGCAATGACTGTTCTGGAAGGGAAAGCGAGGGATTGGAAACACTAGTTTAGTCTAGTTTAGTTCACAGGTATCAACCCAAGTCCATGAGACCCTCAAAAATATCTTTATTCGATTACCTTGCAGAAAGACTCCCAGGATGCAGCCTCTGTAGGCACACAATCCATCACAGTTTAAGTACATTCCTATTTCTCTGACAGTCAGGCACTTGGAAACAGGCTACAAAATGAGTTACACCATCAGAACTGAATTATCCATAGTGCTACTTCAGCTCTCTGTTATTTCAGAGTCTTTTATAACCACTCTTTCCTCAGGCCAACTTAAGAAAAACTGATGGCTGTTTCACTCAACCCAGTTACCCCCACAGAGATGAAGCTCAGGAGCAACCATGGAGGAGAAAACAAAGAGAAAAGGCAGCCTGGGGCTATTTTACACAGCAGCCTTGTAATGGAGAAAAGAAATGAAAACTCCGCTTCAACCACTTTCTCGCAGTTGCTGTTTGGACCTGTGCCACACTTCATCATGCAATTCTTAATGACATGGGAGGAAAAGCAATACCAAGGCATAGATTAGCAAGTACAGGATATGCTCCGGTGTGACATTTTTGGTGGCCAGATGTGCTGGTAAATATGCAAGTATGTATGTGAGGATGATGACACACTGGAACAGGCTGTTCAGAGAAGCTGTAGATGGCTCATTCCTGGAAGTGTTCAAGGATGGGCCTTTGAGCAACCTGGTCTAGTGGAAGATGTCCCGATCCACAGCAAGGGGGTTGGAATAAGATGAACTTTAAGGTCCCTTCCAAACGAATCCATTCTATGATTCTATGTGCCCAGTTTGTCAGGCCTGCAGTGCAACTTTCTAAGTTTCCTACAATCAGCTCCCTTCAGGTCACATTCAGGTCAAGGAAAACAAGCTCCAGACCCACCAGGTCTATGACCAGTGAAAGATCAACCAGAGAGAGACTGGGGAGAACACATAATCAGCCTGGCTGCTGTGAAAGCCAAGGAAGCCAGAATGCATTCACAGAATCACAGAATAACAAGGTTGGAAGAGACCTCCAAGATCATCAAGTCCAACCCATGTCCTAACACCTCAATGAGACTATGCCACCAAGTGCCATGTCCAGTCTTTTTTTGAACATGCCCAGAGATGGTGATTCTACCACCTCCCTGGGTAGACCATTCCAGTACTTGATTCTTCTTTCAGTGAAAAACTTTTTCCTAATATCCAACCTCTACCTTTCTTGACACAGCTTGAGACAGTGCCCTCTTGTTCTGTCAGTTGCTGCCTGGTCAAAGAGACCGACCCCCACCTGACTACAGCCACCTTTCAGGAAGTTGTAGAGAGCGATAAGGTCACCTCTAAGTCTCCTTTTCTTCAGGCTAAACAATCCCACTTCCCTCAATCATTCCTCATAGGACTTGTGTTCCAAGCCCCTCACCAGCCTTACTGCCCTCCTCTGGACACGCTCAAGCATCTCAATGTTCTTCCTAAACTGAGGGGCCCAGAACTGGACACGGCACTCAAGATGTGGCCTTACCACTACAGGGGAAGAATGACTTCCCTGTTCCTGCTAGCCACACAGTTCCTAATACAGACCAGGATGCCGTTGGCCTTCTTGGCCACCAAGCCACACTGCTGGTTCATGTTCAGTTGTCTGTCAACCAGCACCTGCTCCTCCCCCCTCCCCCCCCCCCCCCCCCCCCGTTCCCTTTCCACCTGGACACTCTCCAGCCACACTGTCCCCAGCTTGTAACGTTGTTGGGGATTTCTGCGGCCAAAATGCAGAACTCGGCACTTGGACTTAATACCTGTTGGACTCTGCCCATCCATCTAACCAATCCAAGTCTCTCTGCAGAGCCCTCCTTCCTTCCAATAGATCGACACATGCTCCCAGTGTCATCTGCAAATTTACTAATGAAGGACTCAATACCCTCATCCATGTCATCAATAAAAGTATTGAACAGAACTGACCCCAGGACAGACCCGAGGGACACCACTGGTGACTGGCCGACAGCTGGATGCAGCACCATTCACCAGCACTCTCTGGGCCCAACCATCCAGCCAGTTCCTGACCCAGCAAAGAGTACTCCTGTCCAAGCCATGGCCTGCCAGCTTTTCCAGGAGTATGCTGTGGGAGACAGTGTCAAAGGCCTTGCTGAAGTCCAAATAGACAACGTCCACAGTCTTTCCCGCATCTACCAGGTGGGTCACCTGGTCATAGAAAGAGATCAGGTTGGTCAGGCAGGACCTACCCTTCCTAAACCCATGCTGGCTGGGTCTGATGCCCTGGTCATCCTGTAAGTGCTGTGTGATAGCACTCAGTATAAACTGTTCCATTACCTTACCTGGTACTGAAGTCAGGCTAACTGGCCTGTAATTACCAGGATCCACCTTCCTACCCATTTTGTAAAGGTACCCGAGGTCTTTCAGTATTCTTATAAGAAGGAATATACAATGAGATGCTGCTGTCTTCTACTCCAGCCCAGATACATTTGATTCCCCATAATGCTGCTGTTAACTGTGACACTTAGCCTCTCCTTTCTCTGTTTTCCTCAGCAAATGGAGGCCGTATTCAGCTTCAGTCCTTATGGAAGGTGGACTGAAATTTGAGGTCAAGAGGTGAAAAGCCTGTTAGGAAAGCTGGAATCTTTTTGTTCCTCCTCCCGTGTGCTATAGAACGTTAGGAAAAGGAAGTACTTTTCCCAGGCAATGGAAAAAACAGTGAAGTATGTGTAAAGGCGTAAGGGAAACCTGAAGGTGTGTTGTCTCACTGGGGCAGGTGACTGCTATGTTTCCACATTACTAAACTCAACACACTGGCTCCAAGTTCACCCATGGATGAAACTTATGAGACCTTCCTGGGCAATGAAACCCCACTAAGAGGTGGGGGAGAAATACTGCTCACAAATTGCGTAAGTGTGATCACAAGAGGATGTCCTGTACAAATACAGAAAATTCATCACCACTTCCAAGTTTTTTACATTCAACAGTCAACAACACATCTACTTCACACAGACAGCCAAAGACATAAAACAGTTTGGAAAGTCTGAGCAATGAACTCAGTAGAAAATCTGAAACAATTTCCTAGAATTAAATCTAATTGTGAAAATCACCTCTGGAGAACTTATTTTGGAAGACTCCAACAGTATGACTTGTGAAGTTCCCCGGAATTATTTTTTTCTTAAACCTACATTAATTTGCGCTTACGAGACTTGTCTGGCCATTGGGGGCTCAGGGGTACCCATCTTAAATAACACCAAACAGACAGCAGAAACATTCTGTTCACAAGTTTACACTGTTTTATTCGATTGTAGGTGCTGTCATGAACCTTTATATGTAATCCGGAGCCCTAACAAGCATGAATTAAAAGCATTACCAGTAGAGACATAAAATACCAACCTCTCTTTCCCAGCTGTGCTCATATGATCAAAATATTCTGTTCTAATAAAAAAGTCAGTGGTGTGTAAATCTTCTTACAAGGCACTGAAGGTGAAAAATACGTACTTTAGTTGGGCTCAAGCAGCTAAACAACAGCTATGTTATAGCGGCATTATAATCTCCCCAAAGCATTGTGGGATAACATGAAATCATTCTTCTGCAAGAGAAGGATAAATAACACTTTCATTAAAATATCTTCTCCTGTATTGGGCAGGTCAAACAAGTTAATAGTGTTAATGATCCAGACTCAGGAAAAGGAGGCAGTTTAAGAACACCCCAAAGAACAGGTGTCTCACTCATAGTCTTCTATTTCTCTTTTTGCATAAATTTCTTTTTTTGATTTTTAAGACAAGAGTCCAGCAGCTTAGGTCCCCCTGTGTTTCAATGCCACATTATCTTATGCAAAGTCAAAGTCAGTAGTGGAAGGAAGAGAGGATGGGAAAGCTGGTGAGCGCTGCTGGTGTCTGTGCGAGTGCGACTGGACCGTCCGTGGCCGCGGGGCTGGGGCTCAACTGTGATGTAGCCATTAATGATGCGGATCCGGGGAGGAGGGTCGGTAGCACTGCAAGGCAAGAGAAGAGTATCAGTCCTGACCCAGCCCACAACTGCCCAACAGACACAGAGCAGGAGGTGGGCAGCCTCTGTGACCCACTGTCAGTTTTCTAGGTCCATTCAAATGGTCTCTTGTACAAGTTACACACTGACCAAAAGTCTCTGTGTCCTAAATGGCAGAGTGCTGTCTTCTCCCTTCCTCACAGGTGTGGCCAGCTCCTATGCCAGCCCACAAGGATGAGGGTGCTACACAGCCAAACTGTGAAGCAGACTCGAGGGAGAACAGCAAAGAGACTGAGGAGTACCAAAATACCTGCTCCGTCTCAAGTCTACCCAGCCTGCCCATTGCTCCCACAGTCAGTCAGGTGGGTAAGATGACCATATTCCTAGCCCCTGTCAGCTAAGTAGAAAATACAGAAGAATAAAACAAGTGTTGTTGCAAAGGAGTGTCACTGCAGTGGCATTTGCTGAGCACAGCTGGGGTGAGGGACCTGTTTTCTGAGTACATCTTTCTCAGCCATGCTTCATGCATCTTAGTGTGGACCCACCTTGTTTCTATACTGTATGATCTCTTCCACAGGTCAGCAATTACAAAGAGCTTACATGACGTACTTTAAGCAGAGGAAGAATGGCTTCCCGAATTGCAGCCTAGACCGCCACATTCCAGAGTATCTCCCAGCGGTAGGGAGTACTCTGACATGGTGATGAACAAGAACTGAACTAGCGCATACATGAGCTGAGCTCCCATTATGGCAATACATGATGGGGGACAGAAATTTGTATGCTCCAGGCTGCTAACGCCAACTGACCTGAACTGGGGGAGATCACGCACCACAGCAGGCCAAGAGTCAGAAGGGTCAGGTACAACACAGGTGGTTGTTTTTTTTGGCAATGGACTGAAAGCAATGCTTGACACCACAGCTGTAAGACTGACATACTCCCTAGGACTGCATGGCGCTGTGTAAAACTGAACACAAATTTGGACAAAACTAAAAGCAAGTCCACTTGGCAAATACAAAAACCTTTGTATTCTTCATTACCCAATCCCCAGCTGCTGTGTACCATTCTTGTCTTATTTCAGCCCACTAAGCAAAAATGCTTTGGGAAATTGAAGGCAATTAGTATCCTTTTTAAAAACACTTTACTTTTCCTTACCCAAAGGGCTCCCCAGAAGATCTGAACAATAGCCTGAGAGAAGACAGCTGGCAGCACATCAAGGAAATATAGCTGCCAGCTGATGCATATAGGGGCACAAACCAAGGCCATTCTGATAAGCTCACTGCCACACTATTAAATCACTGAGCTGCACCTTTCACATTTTCAGGCTCACAGAAGGAATCATAGAATTATATAGGTTGGAAAAGACCTTTAAGGTCATGGAGCCCATCTGTAAACCTGAAAGCTGTGAATGGCCCATCTCTAAGAAACCTGACAGCTTTATCTGTGTCTGTGCACCCTGAGGAATGCGTAGAGCAAGGGCTGAGACTCCCAGTCAGACATGCCCTGCACAAGCGAGCTTGCACCCAGCGGCGCTGGATTTCCTTGGGAAGAGACGCGCCGCGAGGTGGGGCTGTCAGCCCAGCCCAGCAGCGACATGGGCAGGCGTGCAGTGGTAGAAGACGGGCAGACAGTCTGGGCTTTACAGAAGCCCAGCGCATGGGTAGAGCTTGTGCCCGAGGGACAGCTGCCTTCCGTCGGCAGGAAGGGCGCAGCAATCTCCCAGGTATCGTTTGTCTTTCCCAGCACTGACATGCAACATCTCCATCTCCAGATGCTTAAGCTCTTCTCTGCTACTAAGGAGTCACCCCTACGAAGCATTTGTCACCTAGCACCAGCGTAAGCTTCTAGCACAAAGGATGACTTAAACAGTAGGGGAAGAAAAGAAACATAAAAAGAAGAAAAGGAAAGCAGCATTTACTGCTCCCATATTTACGCAGTAGTTTCCTAGGCTGCCATGATTTGCTTTACTTTTGCCTCACTACTGCCTGGCAGTACTTGAAATCTAGTATGCAGCCCTAGTGTGCCTTCAGTTTACTGACAGTAGCATCCTCCCATCTTTCCCCTTCTTCTGAAGGCTTGATACTGCAAGTGCATGGGTATCTTAGAGTCACTGCTCACTGACTTCGAGCTTTGTGGGAACAACTGATGTGAAACACTGAACATGGCACTGTGGAGGCAGCGTGGGAGATTAAGACAGACATTCCTTAGCATTTCAACTAAAGAGACTATCAACTGAAACTCCAAAAATCTGTTCACAATTAGCTAGTATCAACTACATTAATAGAAAGGAAATGGTACACTAAGAGATAAAATCAAGTGTGATCAATATAGGATTTGTTATATTGGTTAATCTTGGACTGCGTATAAGTCTGTCAGTGGACAGGTTACACAATCATTTGTCTCCCTCTGTCTCCCAAATAGCTATACTAAGGTTGAAGGAAGGGGCAGAGAAGGGAGTCTGGTCTAAAAAATCTGACAGTGGCTGAATGCCTCAAACAGAACAACAGCTGCTGCACTCACCTGCAGCCAGCTTGAGCCACGTATCACTCACAGCAGTGGTACAATTAGGATCCAGGGACTTGAGAGGAAAGGCATAGGAGAACCCTGCTATACTCAGTAACTTAGGGAGCAGGAAGAAGTATTCTTCAGAAGGGAAAAAACCCAAACAATGTACCAACTTCATTTTAAGAGCTGTCAGACTTTTCTCCATCACCCCCAACCTGTCTGGTTGTTTATGGTATCACAAAAATTTAATGCCTTCAACCTGAGTACGGCAGAGACACAATCAGACACACAAAGTACAAAAGAAAGTAGATTTGGGCACGTGTATTATCTGACAGGAGGGAAACATTAAGGTATACATTCAGCCACAGGCCCAAGTATAGGTAGTGAGAGAGAAATTGGCTTTTTTTGTGGTGGGTTTTTTTTTTTGTGTGTGTGTGTTTTTGCAGGCTGCTGTAGCTCTTGTAGGTAAGCAAGCTTTTCTGGATGAAAAGTAAGGGGTATATGTGAACCTCTGCCCCACAACACACTGATTTTTTTATATAAGCTCTGTCATCCATTAGGCTATCATGCTTTTTCAGACTGAAGAATACAGAGACTGAAAATACTGCACAAAATATTGCCCAAGTGCAAAGAGAACATATGCCAGGGATGGTAGTTTCCTCATATGCAGCAGCTCTTGCATAATGGTCCAAGGCTTTGATCTGTACCATATACCACTGGACCCATCCTTCCATGACAGAGAGCACTGCCATATGTTCACAATCCCTCAAGCCCAAATGCAGACTGATCTAGACAAGGCTGCCACTTGTTTTATACCTAATTTTCCACAAATCTAACTATGCAAAGAAAAAAAAAAAAAAAGAAAGCTTTTCTGCCACTAAAAGCACAAGCAGCCTTGTGCAAATGTTTTAGAAAGAATCACAGTAGTGGAGAAGGTCAGATCCTGTCCACAGGATATATCTACCCCTGCAGAAGCTTGAGGGTCTGGATTAAACAGTCTAAGTTAAAGTCCAATTTGCATGATAAGCCATCCTCCCCCTCCTCCGCCATTAGTTACCTCTCTTCAAGGCGAACCCAGAGGTCGTTGAATTGTCGCAGTCTTTGCTTCTTCTGCGGCTTTTTCTTCTTCTTTTTGTACTTCCTGTCTACTTTCATGAGCACATCAATGCTGTCAGGGAAGAGCAGGTGAGGCAGGAACTCTTCCTCCTCCTCTTCCTCCTCCTCCTCCTTCTGGGGGTGCAGTGGGAGCTCATGGGATACAACATAGGGACTGTGTGATGATGAAAAGGCTAACAAGGTTTTAGGAGGTCTTCGGCTGGAAGAAAGAGGGAACACAGACAACATTTGAAAGGGCTTTGAGGCAAAATCCTGATTCAGACACTATCAAGGCACATACATTTAAAATAGGTGTTTATCCCTGACATATTGGCTGGACACTCATTTCTCTGCCTTGTATTCCTGCTCCCTCTTCCTTAAGTCAATATTGGTTTTGTGATCAAAATAGTGCTCTTTAACAAAAAAAAGTCTTTGGAAAAGAGGCAGTCTGTATCAGAGGAAAGAATGCAGTCTGGATAAGGGTGGAATAACTCTTGGTAATAAGCTTGCATATCTAGGAAGAGACAAAAACGGAATCACTTCTAAGTCAGAGTCAAACAACACTCCTCTAGTCTGAACACAGACCAGATTATTCCTTTCAGCACTTCCTGCCCAGAGTAAAGTAACTTGGGGGACAAGGGGAAGCAGCATCCAAAACAACTAAAGCACACCAGCTGATAAAGCCAGCTCTGGACCAGCAGCTCTGACTGGTGGAGAAGGTAAGAAACAAGCTAGCCCACAGACTGTGGTCATGGCTACAGAAACACATTTTGAAAATTACCGTCTTTGAAGGGAAAGGCCTAATATACCATTAGCAGTAACCCGGTTGCACACTGGACCCAGAGTAGACCGTGGTTCTCAACGACTTCTATATCTCACTGTTCAACCACAAATGTTCCAGCCAAGCTGCCCAAGTTAGGAAAGGCAAATGGGAGTATGAAGACCCTAAGTACAAAGCAGGAGAAAATCAGGTTCAAGACCATCTAAGGAGCCTGAATGTGCACAAGTGCATGGGGCCTGATGGGATCCATCTGTGGGTTCTAAGGGAGCTGGCAATAACTTGCTAAGCTGCTATCAATCATTTTTGAAAACTTGTGGCACTCAGGTAAAGTTCCCAACATCTGGAAAAAGGAAAATATAACCCCTATTTTTAAAATGGAGAAAGTAAAAATCTCACCTCTGTGTCAGGCAAGATCACAGAGCAGATTCTTCTGAAAACTATGCTAAAACAAAGAAACACGGAAAACAAAGAGGTGCTTGGTAACAGCCAACATGGCTTTCCAAGGGCAAACAACGCCTGTTAAATCTGATGATCTTCGCTGATGGGGCTGCAGCATCGATGGATGTGGCAGAGCAACTGCCACCATCTGCCTGGACTTAAAGTGTTTCACACTGTCCCACACAATATCCTTGTATCCAAATTGGATAGACATGGATTTGGTGAATGGATTGCTTGGTGGATAAAGAACTGGCTGGATGGCCGCACACAAAGAATTGTGGTCAACAGCTCCTTGTCCACATGAAAACCAGAGATGAGTGGCCTCCCTCAGGGGTCAGTACTGGGACCATCACTGTTTAACATCTGTGTCAGTGGCATGGACAGTGGGATTGAGGGCACCCTCAGTAAGTTTGCCACCAACACCAAGCTGTGTGGGGCAGTCGACACACTGGAGGGAAGGGATGTCATCCACAGGGACCTGGACAGGCTGGAGAGGTGGGGCTGTGCAAACCCCATGAAGTTCAGCAAGGCCAAGTGCAAGGTCCTGCACCTGGGTTGTGGCAACACCTGACACAGCTACAGGCTGGGTGGACAAGTGATTGACAGCAGCCCTGAGGAGAAGGACTTGGGGGTGGTGGTGGATGAAAAACCCAGCAAGACCCAGCCAGGTGCACTCACAGCCCAGAAAGGCAATGGGATCCTGGGCTGCATCCAAAGCAGCGTGGGCAGCAGGGCATGGGAGGGGATTCTGCCCCTCTGCTCTGCTCTGGTGAGGCCGCCCCTGGAACACTGCATCCAGCTCTGGGGTCCCAGCATAAAGACACGGAACTGTTGGAGCAAGTCCAGAGGAGGGCACAGTAGTAGGAGGACTGGAGCACCTCCCCTGTGAAGACAGACTGAGGAAGCTGGATCTGCTCATCCTGCAGAAAACGGTGTGGAGACCTCCTAGCAGCCTCACAGTATCTGAAGGGTCCTACAGGGAAGCTGAAGAGGGACTCTTTGTCAGGAACTGTAGTGACAGGAGTAACAGATACAAACTGAAGAAGGGGTGAATTTAGGCTAGGTGTTGGGAAGAAATTCTTTACTGTGAGGGTGGTGAAATACTAGAGGAGGTTGCCCAGGGAGGCTGTGGCTGCCCCAACCCTGGCACTTTCCAAAGCCAGGTTGCATAAGGCCTTCAGCAAGTTGGCCTAGTGGGAGGCGTCAATATTAATTATTATTAGACTGGTCTAGGGGAATTAGGACTAGATGATCTTTAAAGTCCTTTCCAATCCCTTAACATTCTATGATTATATGATTAAGGAATCCTTTGGGCCATGTAGTCTGCATCAACTGAAAGCAGACTAGTTTTGGCACCACCAAGTTCACTCCCTTCTCATTTTCTCTTTGATGAGGCCAGGTGGTACAACGCAATGAATGCACAGCCTTTACAAAACATCGCATCAGGGGACATGTCTGACATATAAGAGACCAGAGCTCAACACACCACTGTGGCACTGGTTTCTAAAGCTGATGTGCAAAAGGGTGTAATGCTGCCCTGCCACTCAGATAAAGCACACCAAGGAACATGAAATGGTGATCTTCGTGGGTTTTATGGACAAATATGGAGGTCCACATGAAGGGGAGGAAACTGAGGAATTGCATCTCTCTCATAAGCAGAGCTGAGCTTTGCACACGTTTATAGCAAGTAATGAGGGAGTGGGAGTCAAGCCTTAGCCTTCCAGCTGCCCAGATCCTGTATTAGGCTGGCAGCATTACTGGGAATTTCAAAGGAGCTCCAGCAAGTGAGATACATCACTGAGACTATGTGCATGTACAAACTGCCTCATAAGGCAAATCTTGGAAACTCAAAGTTGAGCTCCCAGAAAAAACTCTAAGGGCTATGACTACTCAGTTTCCTGTGAAGGTGATAAATTGAAGAAAACAATAATCAGGTCCACCTTGATCACTGAAGCTCTGTTTCTTTATTCTTAGAGCAAGCAACATCTCATCTATATTCTAAGGCAGGCAGTCTGCAGGGTCCTATTCACTCATGGCTTTGCCAGCCCACACTTCTCATTGTTTGGAACAATTTCCCCTCTTTACTTGTCTATGAGCATCTTGAACAAACCCACAAACTCAATCCACTCTGTGTATACACAGGACCTATCAGGAACATCTGTCTGATCTTTATGGCTACTTCATAAAGAGAAGAGATGCAACAGTCTTGTGTAACAAAGCGGAAGTGGAGACTGGCTTGGGCTGAAATTCAGAAAGATAACAGAAAACCACAGACCACCAAGCAGAAACCTGCCATTAATCAATGAAACTTTCCCAGAACTGTGTTCCTTTTTCAGCTTCCAATGGCATGAAAAGAAGGAGGTCTGGAAGGAAACATTTTTCAGCATGGGTACAGTTTTTAAGTTAGCCCATTACTGTATGCACGCTTACTGGATAGCAAACAGAGAGTAGTTCCTGCAGAAGGGGAAATGAAGTTGTGGACTGGAACGTGGGGAAAGTATATGGAAAACAAAGATAATTTGTCTTATTTACTGCAAGGAAAATCAGACTGATCACATGTTGAAGTTTATTTGAGAGAGACTGCTGCAGAATGGACCTTGGGCAATCAATCTCTTTCAAAATCATTGTGGTGTCACACTCTGTCACACTTTATCACCTCTGAACTGTCATGACCCTTCAGCTCTCCCTCCTCAGCTACTTCACATTGCCCACTCTTCAACTCCACCTTACAGAGTGATCCCCCATTAGCTCTCTCCAGTGACCTGATTTAATCTGTTTGAAGGTCTTCTGCCTATGATTCCCTTTTCCACCATTTCTCTTCACTGTTTCTGTTCCTTAACTAAGTCATGGCGTGGGCAGCACCCCTCCTCTGTAGATTAGAGTGCCATGCTGCCTGCAGCGTTCCCTACTGAACCCATGGCCATACCATGCTGGAGGCTCAGCATTGCTACGGGTAGAGGATGACCTGCATCCTGCATGGCTAGACATCTGCTCTTGACAGGTGTGGCCTCAGACACATCCATATACAAAACCTGCTTTGCAATACTTCCTGCAAGCAATTCTTCCAGAGACCGACTGATCAAGCACTGGAAAAGGGACACAGATTCAAAAGTTCGTACTTCTTCCCCCCCCAGGCGAATTCCCTCTCCCGGCACAGCAGCTAAGGAAGAGTCAGCAAGCACCTTAATTTTGGCTGTGATTGTGTTGAGCATTTTACAATATATAACTGCATTCTAAAACCAGGAACAACAGTTAAAGACCAAAGTAAGTCAGAAGGAGCTTGATTGAACTTGTGGTATTATTTATAAACTGTCCTTTGCAATACTGCTTGGAGCACCTCTTTTGCCTTCCCTACTTTGGAGACACCAGGGAGAAGGAACCTTTCTGTCTCCAATCAGGGGCATTCATCCTATTTGCTCTGCAGATGGACAGTACACCTCAGGCAGCCCTGCCTGCTACAGGAAAATGAGCAATACGATTCTGCATCCTTCTTGATTCCTACACACACAGATATATACAATATATCTCACATGGGACTTTTTGTTTAGCCAGAGCACAGGAAGCAGCAGACTGTGCTGCCAAAATGTCATGTTGCAAGGCAAGGAGATGACTTCAGACTTCCTCCTTCTTGTGTTGTAGGACCTCTTAGCTAATATCCCTACTGTGTCTGATACCAGAGCAGTCATTTAAATTCTCTGTCTCAGTTCAGCCACTTGGCATTTTTATCCTGTCTCAATTATGAACAATCAAATAGTCCACAGGCATTGACTGGACTGTGTGCAGCACTATACTGGACAATAGCTGGATACAGTTCCATGTTTATGTGATCAACACTGCGTTTACTGTCACAGACTGCTCTGCTACTTGCTCTTAGAACAAGCCCAGGACAGCAATCAAGTGAAAGCTTCCTTCCAAGCCCTAGGACTCTGACACTCTTGCCGTAAGTCTTTCCCTCACCTTAAATACTCTTTTCCCTTGAACCCATATTTTTCTTGAAGCCTATGTCTTATTTTTATATCTGTTTCCAAGTCATCCAGAAATGTTAACAGTGAAGTGCCATCTTCTTGCTCAGGTTTAATATCAAGACGCCAGGAAAGATGTTCTGTCCAATAGTCCTAGTAAGAGGTTGAAGATGCAACTGAAGCCAAACAGAGGGCTTTAAGATGCAACTGATGCCTAACTGAGGGCTTTCAAAGTCACAAGGGGCTGCACAACTAACTCCCATAATATGGTTAGGGAACTGGGTGCCCAGCTACTCCAAGTAACCTTGATACCAACCTTCCTGATAAGTGGAAATCTATCCCTCCTTTCTTCAGTTGTCTGCCCTTACAGCTACATCCTTACAGAGCAGTATCAGATCTTGTTTATTCTCAAGTAGCTTTTAAGCTATCTTTCTTTAAGCTTTAAGAAGCTGCTGCAGCTGTTTTTAGGAACACCTAAGCTAAGAATGAAAAAACAACATGAAAATATCATTGAAGGCTGGTTTGGGTTTGTTGTCTTTTTTTTTTTTTTTATCATCCCTGCAAACACTGATACACTGGATTTTAATGATGTATGTCCCTGTCTAGAACCACTGTAAAAACATGAATTTTTGCAATGCCAGAATTTCAATCTCACAGTCTCAGACAACAGCAAAGGTGGTATAAAGAGAAAGATGAAGCAACCAGAGTATGAGAAAAACAGCTGTTACTAATTTGCACCACACCTGTAGAGCCCTTGGCACAGAACAAGACTCTACACTGTGCCCTCTGCACAAATCCTATCAAAAGGTGATAATCCTGCCTAAGAGTCCCATATCAGAAACGGAGGGGAGGAGCAACAGAGATGTAAACAGGGACAGTATGCCTGGCACAGAAGATAAAAGGGAAATGGTACCATAACTGGGATCAATTTCCAGTTTTCTCCATTGTGGTCTTTTAGCAGTGAAGAGTGAGTACATCTAACAGCTACATGTTTGATAAGAGTCTGGAGAAGGGGAAGGCAAAGATTGCAGACCCTAAGCTGGTCGCAAGAATTCCAGGAAGAGGTGAGTCAAAGCACAGGTAATTCTCGGTAGAGTGGAGGAGGAGATTATCTGGCATTCTGTAGTTACTGAAACCGTGGAGGTGGATAAAAGCATCCAGTGGGAGATGAACAGAGGCAGGAAGGGTATATCCCAAAGGACAGCTGCAGGATGAACCAGAACAAGAAGTACCTTAGCTTAAAAATGCAGAAGAAAGCAGGGGACATGAGAACAATCAGTCATGGAGATAACTTGCAAAGATTCTGGGCAATCAGATTCCAGGCTGGGAGAGAGTAAACAGAAAGAATAAAAAATAGCAGTATAAAAGAAGGAGATTATTAAAAGGCAGGGCAGTCAAACATATAAAAGAGAGGAAAGAGAAACTTGGAAGCCTGTGTGGTACAAGACAGCATCCAGATCTGATGAACCAAGCATGCATACTCTGTGGCTGTTCATTTAAGAGTTAAAAACTTACAAGGGTGGACATTTTATTAACAACAACCAAAAAAAACCCCACCAAACCCCAAAACCACAAAAAAACCACCACAAAACCAACAACCCCAAACCCCAAAACCACAAAAAACCCACCACAAAACCAGCAACAACCCAACCAACCAAACATCCCCACCCCCAACAACAAAACCCAGAAAACAAACAAAACCAAAAAAAACCCAAGCCAAAACCAAGTAAAATCCCCTTTCCAAACTAGCTCATGGAAGATAAAAGTAAACTTTTCTCCTTCATGCTGGGAAGGAGAGAAAGAGCCTAGCTCACTCTTAGTTATAGTTCCAGCTGCCATTACTACTTCATAATTGTTTACAAACCCACTCTCCCAATGGCTGCTTAACTAGGTAAAAGCATGCATTACTTGTTGATGGCATGTCCAGCTGGAGTGTGTTCTACCTCGTACCCTTCTCTCCTCAAAACATCAATCACTGTGTTGTTGCCCATGAAGTGACCTGCAGTTAAAAGAAAAATGACATCAGAACTCACCAACCACAGGGAAAGAGGGAGAAGGACAACAAAGTCCTTCCTCATCACAGGAGGTGTGCCACACTCAAGGCAGGCAGAGCTTTATCACTCCCCACCAGGATGCACCAGAAACACAGGATCTCTAATGAGTGATTGCTGAACTTTCCCAAGGTCACTTCAATTACTACATTCTGCCTTTCTAAAATGCAGATGTGATTGCAATTACGCTGGTCCCACAGGTTGTTGCATAATGGGCTGTCCAGGGAGGTGATGGAGTCACCATCCCTGAAAGTGTTTAAGTGTTAAGGAAAGACTGAATGTGTCACATAGTGCCATGGTCTAGTTGGCATGGTGGTGACTGGTCAAAGGTTGGACTTTATAATCTCAGAGGTCTTTTTCAACCTAACTGACTTTGTGATTATCAGGCCATTGTGGATCACTTGAGAGAATAAGAGATTAAGTTTGGACACCCCTGTTCAAGAGCAGCAGTGAGTGTACAACTGATGGTGATGCAAAGAAGGTCAGAATCCAGCCACATTTTAACATTCTCCAGCATTATAAAGACACAGAGCTGTTGCTCAACATCACTAGCAATTTTTAAATGATTAAGAATCATCCAACTGCAAAGAACAGACAATAACTCTGAAAGCCAATGACTTCGATCAACCTCTTTCATTTCTTCATTATATGCCACCAGGGCCAGACACTTGACCTCATTTGTGTTGATAAAAGGACTTAGTTTTAGAAGGACTTAGATAGTTCTGCCCTAATTCTGTGATTTACATCTCCCCTACATTCTCAGACAGATGTGGTGGCTGGTAAGATTGTATTTTGGCACCGTAGTGAATAAATGACTACTCAAAGGTTGCAGGAGCAATGCTCTGCTCACAGAATGTCTTCCACCATCATTCTAACATGTCATGAGACCAGGCTGCTGAGAAGCAGAAGAAAGAGAGAACAAAGAGAGAACAAAGGTCTTGCACAGATTCAGCTTTCATAAAACATTTCTTCCTTTAACAGCCTACATTAATTAAAATTGGCCTTGGGCAAATTACTCATTAGAGTGATCCCTTGCTTCTGTAGCTGTACACAGTGCTAAAATTGATAAGTAACTCCAGAAAAAACTGTTTTCTGATAATATTGTTCATAAATATATGGCAATAGAACCAGCAGAATGATTCTAGTAGCCAGGGAAAGCAAGAAGTTAGAAACAGAATCTAACAGTGCTGAGAACATCAGGAGACTAAATATAATGGATTCATGACTTTTCATTCCAAAAGGGGTTGAATGAATTGGAGCACAAAAATTCCAGTTTCTCACGCCACAACAGCAAAGTGCTCATGATGTACCAGCTTAAGGCATGACAGTTGGATGGTATCATTTGAGCACAAGATGAACTTTCCCCCAGAGCCTAAGAGCACAAACCAATCTAGCTCAAATGAAACCTTTTAACCAAACACTGCAACGCACACCCATTGGGTACCATATTTTCTCACACAGTAATTAGATTTTGCCCCACTTCCTCAGCTCAAATTTTGTCTTCAGAATGAGTAAAGATTATGTACCATTACATTGACCTAACCTAATCCTGTTGGTATCTGCTGCTTCCCGATGGCTCAGCTCCAGGTACAGTTAACCAAGAATTCCCTCAGGTCAGCAAAAAAGACCAGCTGCAGCAGGGAACAGGAATGACTGTAATAAAATATTTTAATTGAGTAAAATTAGCTACTGTAAAATAAACACTAGGTTTATAAGATGCCAGAATAGTTTCTATTTCTCACCTTTAACATAGAGAAGTATGTGCAAAGGGAAGGAGAGAAGGATTCACTCCTCCTTCCCTATCTCCACACAGCAGAGGAAGGGATGCTTCCAAAGGGTGATCCATTCCTTGCAAAAGACAGTGAGGCAGGACAACTTGGACTTGTAGAGAAGTGCCTCTCAATTGACAAGGATATAGGCAGTGTATATTGCAAGTTCAGATGAGGCATTCACCTCATGCAGGCAATGATGCATGAGCCAAATCCCATCTTCAGAAGTGTAAAGCAGTTCCAAGGCTCTGAACTCGTATTTTCCTAATCCAAATATTTCAGGAGGAAAGGGACAAGGCATAAAGATAAGCAGTCTATAGGGCGATGTATGGTCTTAAAATAATTTTCCTTGTGCCAGTTTAAGAGCTTACAGTTGCATTCATTTCAAGAGTGAGCTACTAGACAGCTGCTCACACCACACCATTAAACATACCACTCCTCTATCAATCTTCAGTCATCCTTGCTCAGAGCAGTGATTTAGAGTGGAATGTAGGAAATCACTGTAGCACATGGATGAATCCCATTTCAATCAGTCAACCTGCTTGAGTGATTTTCTGTGGCTGGACTCTTTAATTTAATGCAGTGACAAGAATATCTTTTTTTATCACAGTTATGTGTACATTTGCTCATTGTTGCCAAGGCAATGAGTAATGTCTGCATGTGAGAGAAAAATGGTATGCTAATATTGTGCAAAAGAGAACAGACCAAATGAATAAATATGTGTAAAACAGATGCATACAAATACAAACGGGCATGTGATATTAGATTGTTCACAAGACATGATCAATCAGGAGCCACTCACACTATAGGTACATAAAGGGTTAGATGATACAGTATTCACTATCCAAAAGGTGGGCCATTCGTGCTCCATGAGACAGAGCTCTGGCCCAGAGAAGCTACAGGTTCAACTGAGTGAGACGCAAAATTTAAAAAGGCAGAAGGGTGAGGGTTTGAGATACAGGACCCCACTAGGAGCCTCTCTACAGTCAGAACTTATGCCTCATTTCTGGGAACAACCACAAAAAGCAGTAAGTGGTGTACAAAAGATCGGATTGCCAAAACCAACGGTAAGAAACACAAGAAAGATACACTCTCCAAGGTTTAAAATCAAGCAACTACTGCTGCAAGGGAGACTGAGATGAAAGTCACGTGGCAGGGCACAGGCCTCTTTCACCTGTTTTCTATTTTAGCCTAACATACTTGAATGCTCCCCAAAAGAAAGGCCCTGGGCCCTGTCCTATCGGAAAGCCTGCTCTTTTCTTTCTGTATGCAGCCCTGCATTATCCTCACACCACTAGGTGAAGAGATGCCTCCAAGAGGTCAATTTACTCTGGCAGGGGGTGGGGAGCCATGAATCTTTATTCTTCTGTGCTCAAGCTCAAAGAGAAACTAAGAAGCTGTTGTGTGCACCAGCTCAGCCATGCACTCTACTGGAGAGTAAATAAGACCCAGGCCTTTAATCTGTACTGAAAGGAGATGGCATGCAGGGACCACAACAGGCAATATGCTCTAAGAACAACGCAGTTTGACCAGCGTGCACTCGCAGACTTGACCACACACTGTGTGCTTCTGACCCTTCCTCAGTAGCCACTCCCAATCCGGCAAAACACAGGCTGCTACTACTGCCCTGAAACCTGTGTCTCCTGCTCGCAGCTTTTACTTTCAGCACATGCACAGCTGCTTCTATAACCGTGCCAGGTTAGGTAAGTTTTACCTAGATAACTGTGGGTTTCAGCAGAGATTGTTGAACCTAAATGTGAGCCATTGTGAGTCTGAAGGAGTTCTGCATGTCGTGAAAGGAACTAGGAAATATTGCAAAACAAAAGTTCTGTTTCTGTTACTAAATTTTAATTTTTCACAGAAACCAAGTCTGTAAGACTCATGAAAACTATACTCCTCTCTGAATTTCAATAAAATTGACTATTCCAAGCAGATAAATAAAGTTCTTTGACCTCTTAGAATCATGTAAAAAGGAAACCGCCAAGCATACGTAATTCTGTGTTTTCTTTAGAAGAAAGATGGCACTTCCCATCTGCCCCAGAAGCATGTCAAGATCTCACCATTTACAAACATCCCAAGCCAATGAATCACTGGACATACATGTAAAGACATCAAACTGTTTGTTAGGAAACCTGATCTGGACTGCTGACTTCCAAGATGTTGTGGGAACAACTAAAGCACAGAATTATAGCACTGCAACCACAAATTAGTCCAGCCACTGGGGACATCATAAAGCTGGATGTTTATTTGCACTGTGAGCACTCAAAAGGAGTTTTAGTGCCAGAGACTCTATGGGCCACTGAAACAAATACTTTCAAGAAAGTTTTAGAGGTACAAATCTTACAATTATTTAGAAACTTCCTGGAAATGCCTATGGCAATTATCATCTGCTTTCATTCTTCGCATCTTAGTCTTTAACATAAACACAGTTACACTTTTGAAATACACACTGGGACACAGAACCTGGAGTAATTTTAACCTAGCTAGTACAATTATGGAGGAAAAAAAAGCTAGATTAAATATATATTATGATCCAAAGCAAAAGAAGGAAAGCAGGTGATGTGATCAATTAAGCTACAAATCAGTTTCCTTCATACACATGCTTTCTGTACACACTTTTCAAGAGGAAGACACTATTTTCAAGCTTGAGTACCATGCACCCAGGTGTAGCAAACTCACACTTCACTTCTCTCAGAATCAGGAGGAGGAAATTTTGCACAGTTACATTACATAATCCAAGCAACATATGTAAAACAAGGATCAGTCATAAAGTGGCAGGAATTCCAAATCTGCCATTTAAGTTAAAACAGTATATCAAATGAAAAACATGTAATAATACTAAATCCAGTAAAATCTTGCTTCTCACAGTATTTCCAAGTCAAGAAAACTCCAGGTACCGGAACAGAAACCAAAGGACAAAGGATGGTACTCTCACAAATTTAGTACTGCAGGGAGAAGGAAATGATGAATTGAAGGGGATGAGGTGGCCACAGTGATACTGTAAGTCAACTTAAAGAATCCCTGAATTCACATTAGGTGTAGGAGTATAAGGATGTTGCATTACAATACTTCTGCATGCTTGCAGGTCAAATCCCATGCAAACAGCCCTCCCATGCCCTCCCAATATTTTTTGGACTGCAGACCTCCAAACAAAATTCTTCCTATGATTACCTACAAGATGTAATATTAATGAGGTATTACTCTATAAACTTTGAACCCAAGGTTTTATTCTACTGGGACCATGATAAGTGTTTGTCCACAAAACCATGATTTCCTGGAAATCTTTTATTAGTATAAAATCTTAGTGGATCATACTTCACCACTCTCAAACCAAACACGAAAATCTGGTGGGCACAACTGCAGAACACTGGTGTTCTCTATGCCCAAGAAAGTACTTTCCCTAGACATGAAAAGACTTAAAGAAAGTGCCTCAAGCTTGCATTTGCTCAGGAGAGAAAAGAATAATCTTCCATTTCTTCAAAAGTGATGTGGTTTGCTAATCAACTTGCCTATATAACTTCTCAAAGTACTTGATGTTGTGCAAGTAGCCTTGCACAAGGCTACAACAAGTAGCCTTGCACAAGATGGGAAAAATAGTCTAATACTAATGGAAAAGAAACATGTGAAGTTACAATTTGCATGAGCCCAAATGAAGGCATTTTTCTTGTGAAAGATAAGAAGATACTCATCTATCAGTTTCTGTCAAAAATTAGGCCTCTTAAATGTAAGGCTTGAGCATTTTTTATCCCCGGGGATTCCCATTTTTACCCTTGGGCAAAGTCAAACATCCTGATAATCTCCTCCAAGAATTGAAGATAGAAAAAGCTTTTTCATTGATTGTAAGACCAAATTTATGACTAAATTAACATAAAAGAAAAGTTTACATGCCCATATTTTGTAAAAAACTCTTAACAGATGAGTTAAGAGAAACAGCTTACGTTCAAGGCAGCCTTAGCTACCGGGTCTCCATTTACTAAGAGTTTTCCACTGATAAAGCCTTATGGTTTTGAGACAAGAAGACCCTCACAGAGGCGACTATGCTAGCACCCAGCACTATGTTACTAGTAAGGGAAGGAATTACCAGTGCCGTATCTGAGCTACAGTACTCACAGCCACCTCTGCCATTGGACCTGCTCACATCACACACCACTCCTTCTTTTCCAGCAAAAAAGTTACTAAGGACTTGAAATCCCCCTAGCTCAAAACACACATTACATGATGGAAGTTTTCCTACTTTAGCTGCCCAGTAAAAGCAGTAATGGGTCAACCCAGCACTGACAGGAAGACTGTCAGTACCTGAGGAGAAACAGCACCATTTTTTGGCCTGGCTGATTTTGACAGCTGCACTAATATATTAGAACAGAGGCTACTGCCTCTAATGGAGAAATGCAAAGCTTTCTTCATTTCATGTGTCAGAGATGTCAGGAGCAGTGCCCTTCATGTGAACCCTGGGGCGTTGGATGTGGGTCCTGCCTCCACACAACATTATCTTTCCCCTTCAGGGGTTGTTGTTCTAATAAACCCTGTCATTAGCATTCTGAAGACTCAAAGAGGCTACTAAGAAAAACAGTCTCAAAACTGCTGGGTTGTATCTGGCATTCTCAGATTACAGAGGTACAGGCACACCTTCAGGCCCTCAGCCTTTCCTCCCACCCAAGGAAGCTATAACGATGCCGCATTCCAGAGACAGAAGCACGAAGGCAATCAGCAAGCCCTTTGAGCCCAAGGAGAAGTGATGTGGCCCCACAAGACTCATTTAATCTGTTTTTAAAATCTGTTTTATCACTATGTTGTCTTCCTGCCCCTCCCCCCACCTTTTTTGACCTCTTCCAGGATCCACAAATATTCACCTTCTTACAGACTTTTAATGAACTTCCTCACTATACATTTCAAATCTTTTACATAATGCATGGCTAAATTTACATTCCCTGTGCAGCCTGTATCTCCAGTTCCAAATGTACTGAACTGCCAGGTTCAAATTTTCCATGGTGGATTCTGAATTCCCACTAAATTTCAAAGTGGTATCACATTTCCCTGGGCAACTTTCATATTCCTATGGCAGGTTTTTGTTTGGTTTTACAGGTATTAACATACATATAAGCTGGACAGAGACATCCTGGGCTTAGCACTGTTGACTGCTTTTTATACCCACTCCTGACAGGTCCTTTCTCCCCTTTTCTTACCCAGCAACAGTAAACCTTGTTCCTCTTGCCTAATTTCACATCTAAAAATGCCAGATGGAACAGAATATTTCAAGAAGTAAGACTGAACAGCTCTACATGGAAACAGTACCACCTAACTTAACTTGCCACTCAGACTCAGCACAGTTCCACTTTACCCTGAAAATTCTTTTTTGGTTTCATGGTTTTTTGCTTGTTTGGTTGGGGGTTTTTTTGGTTTGGTTTTTTTGTTGGTTTTTTTTTTTGTTTGTTTGTTTGTTTGGGGTTTTTTTGAGAGCGTTTTTTTGTGTTTCTTTTCTTGGGTCTTTTTGTTTGGTTTTCTTGGGTTTTTGGGGTTTTTTCCCAGGTTTTTTTTTGGTGTTTTTTGTTTTTTGTTTTTTTTTTTTTTTTTTTTTTTTTTTTTTGCTTTTTATGAATAAGGATTGACGGAAAAGGGTTTAGACAAGCCTATGGATCCAATATGGATCCAAAACATGTGGCACCTAAGACTGACACAAAACTGACCTCTCACATCACAAGGACTGCCTTGAAACCTAGAGAAGCTGAAGGAAGCCATTTGGTGGACTACAGCAGACGGGGGTAACCATTGGTGGTAACACATTCTGTCTGGGAAAAGAAACCAGTCAGTCCCTGGAGGTTTGACTCCATACAGTCTCACTAATGCCAAATAAACACATTTGTTATTTCCTTTAGTAATTAGAAGAAATGGTAGCTGAAGAAGTTCTCACCAACATCCTTTTTTTCTTTGCGTTAATGGTGGCTTACCAACATCCACTATACTTTAAAGGCTCAGAATGGTGTTTTTTTCAGGAGCAACAAGGAAAAATAGCTCTGAGAGAAAAAAGAACTTTCCAATGTTCTCAAGATTAAGAGGACCAGCTTCTGAGGTTGTCAAATCAGCCAGCCTCTCTCACTGAAGTCAGTAATTTCTTCCACAGGGACATAAGGAATCTTAGATTCCTCTGTACTTCTTATTCATGAACTGGCACTTTGGAGTTTCTCAACTGTTCAAAGAGGCAGGAGAGACTAGAGGGAATTGAAACTTGGCTGCCAGAAACCTGGTTTCACCTGAGGCCTTGTCTGTCAAAATAAAGTCAGGATCTCAAGCCACTGAGTATGCTTCCTCCTACATAAAAAAAACCCCCAATGCTTTTTTTCCCTCTGTTATTCTTCAGCCCCTTCAACAGAAACTGTAAGGAAGCTAAAGGAAGAAAATGGAATAAAATGACCATGCTGAAGAAAAACCCACCTAGAGGTGAATCTGAAACATCAAGGGGAACATGGAATGCCTCTACTGGCATGTCAGCAGTAAAATGTAGACTAGATAAATATAAATGAAGTGCTGAAGGGGGCAGAAGACCTGATGACAAAGAATGAGGAAAAGGCCAAGTACTAGATGTCTTTGTTACTTTTTTTAGTGGTCAAACCAGCCTTCAGGAATCTCAGGTTCTTATGACTAGGGGGAAAGTTCAGAGTAAAGAAGGTTCACTATGGGTGGAGAAGGATCAGGTTAAGGAACATTCAAAAAGACCAGCCATTTACAAGTCCCTATAGGATACATCCAGAGAAACCCTGTGAGCTTGCTTAATGTCACTAGAGGCCACTCTCAACTACCTTTAAAAGGTCGTGGCAAGTGGGGGAAGGTCCCTGAGGACTGAAAGAAAGTAAGGATAACTCTTGTCTTCAAGAAGGGCAGGAAAACAGATGTGGGGAATTATGAAATGCTCAGCCACACCTCTGTTCCTGGGGAAGGTGGTGGGGCAAATTATCCTGTAAACCATTTCCAAATGTGTCAGGGATAAGCAATGGTTGGGAGTGATCAGTATGGATTTATGATAAGGGGAAATTTGGCTCATAAAGTTCAGCAAATCAAGTTCTGCACCTGGGCAGGAATAGCTCCAGGCACCGTAACAGGCTGAGCACCAACTGGCTGAAGAGTAGTTTGGTAGAAAAAGATGTGCTGTCTTGGTGGTCATCAAGTAGGCCTTAAGCCAGAAATGTGTCCTTGTGGCAAAGGCAGCCACAAGTGCTGCCAGACAATGAGGGGAGATATCCTTCCCTGTTCCTCAACCCTGGTGACATAGTTCTGGGTCCAGTGTCTGGCTCTGAGCTTCCCAGCTCAAAAGAGATGTGGACACACTGGAGAGAGTGCAGCAAAGGGCCACAAAGATGATAAACAATTAGCGTATGTGTCACACTAGGAGAAACTGAGATTATTCAGCCTGGACAAGAGAAGGCTCAGGGGCTGTAACTGATGCCATAAATGCCTGATAGGAGGTTGCAAAATAGACAGAGTAGAACTTTTCTCAGTGGTGTCCCATGAAAGGACAAGAGGCAATGGACAAAAACTGGTACACAGGAAGTCCCATTTAAACGTAAGAAAAAGTATCTTCAGTGATTAAACACTAGAATAGATTACCCAGAGAGATTCTGGAGTCTTCATCCTTGCCCATACTCCAGTCCTAGGAAAAGTGCTATATGATCCTGCTCTGAGCAGAGGGATGAACCAGACAATCTCCAGAGCTCTCTGTCAGTATCAACTTTCCCTTGATTCTGGGATGGTTTAGCCAGCATGCGGCACCCTTGTAAAACTTGGACAAGTGGTAAAACTCTCCACAGTACAGTAGGACAATGCAGCTCTCACTGTGTCAGAGTTCCCTTCCTAGACAAACCAGAAACCTATGGGATTACCTGTCTGGCTGGCTGTGAAATCACATGTGACATCACTTACATTGGCTTAGCATCCAGATCCTGAATGTGCCACTCAAGAATTCAGAGAAATTGAAAATCCGTATAGAAGGAAGACTGCTGGTGAAAAATTATAGCTGGCTTTGCTTCACAAGTTCAACCACTGGCAACAGGGAGCAGGCCTGGCTTGTAACCCTGCTGCCACCATACATAAAGGCCTGTCCACAATTAATATAAAATCCTTACTGAACATAGTGGAATGCTGCTGCCATTGCCAACTCTCTCTTCCCATGCTTTCCTCTAACTCCCTCAAACAGACTTATTTTGGCTTGAAACTCTCCTTGTTTGCACTCTGGTCAGAAGCAAAGTGTTTTGGATCTTTTCAGCAAAATCTGTTATTTTTTAGTTCTCCATTTTGGTGCAAATTACTCCCAAACAAAAATAGTTTCAGAAATGAGCTCTGACTGCGACGCACTTTCAACAAAATATAAGGAGAGTTTGCCTGATTGATTAAAAAAAGGCATAAAATGTGCTGAATCTAATGATCAAATCTATTATGGCCCAAATTACCACACATAATTCCACATAAGAAGTCAACATCTATAGCCATGAAGCTATATCAAGACCCAGGAAGAGGGGTCTTGATAGACTTGTCTTGAAGACTACTTCTTTTGCACAATGTATTACACATCCCATCAGTCCAGTTAGAATATAAAATAAATCAGTATTTTCTGATTTTCCTCCATTAAAAATAAAAATACCAAGATTATTTTAAATAACATGAGAAGGTATATGTAATCCCACAGTCACACATAAACCATGACCTTGTTTCCATAAAATTGATGATAAAAGTTGTTTTTTCAATGTTTTTTTGTTAATGGAAAAATTGAACTTTCCTTACAAAAAGCCTAGCTGTTTTAAAAATAAAACACATCGTGAAAAAATCTAGAAAGAAAACTACTAAAAGTCTTCTCTCCCCTTCTTACTGGGAGACCCTTTAATATCCTACTACCATTTTAATACAACCTTGTCCTGCAGTTTATAAGCTCCTGCTAGGAGATACTTTCTTCACTGGTGGTCAGAAGAGGGCAAGCCACCACACAGTCATGACTTATTTCCATTCCTATAGCCTTTCTTTTTTCTTCCCTTTTCCTACTACTCATTCTAACCTGCCTTGTGTGAGCACTTTCCTGGAACCTTTTTACAGTAATTAACAGCAGTACAATTCCAAGCAATGCTTAAAACTGATCACAAGATATTTGTTCATCTTCACTGCTTGCTGGCATAAAAATAACTCATCCACATAATTATCTATCACATACAGCAATCTGCATAAGCAAAAGGCTAAATTAGCTTGCTGGAAAACAATGAAAGACTGCATTCATAATTGCAATATGCACTCAGGAAACCTCAGAAATCTGTAGAAATTGATCTGTTTTCTGCAATATATCCTGTGATGCTACTTCTCATTTAGATGCTTAATAAGAAACAAACGAAACAAACAAAACAAATAAAGAAACAAACAAAACCCCACCAAAAACCCTGATGCAGTCAAACAAGGGCGTAATCAAGAATTATGCTGCTCAATGTGGGAGGCTGGCACTATCCTTTGAACAGAACTATTTGGAAGAGCAGATGAGAACAGAGGACAGACTGGTATCAAAGCCAGAAAGTAATTAGAGACAATTTCAAAATCAGTCCAAAGTCCCCAGAGAAGACAGGGAAGCTGTCTGGGTTCAAAAGTAGGATGGAAAAGCATGAGAAGAGCACACCGGGTGCTTGGAGATCAAGCCATGTGCACATAAGCCACAGATTAAGGGTATTCATTTAGGCCCAAGGCTCCTGGCAGTGCTGCAGTACAGAAATGCTGGCAATCAGGACACAGAAAAGGGGGAACTGGGAAAAAAAAAGGAAAGAGAAAAGCAAGATTCCAGGAAGCCTGGGAAAGGATTTTAGGACTGTCATGAAAGTTGGGAACAAGAGAAGTTTAGAAGGACAGGGATCTGTCCTGGTCCTGCAGTGCTTCTGGGCTCTGGGGTAGTGCTGTGCACACCAGTGACAGTGAAGACAGTCTGGGGCAGAAGGGCAGGAACAGAAAGAAATTAATGGGAGGGGAAACAAATGACACAAAACGATCTAAAGACATGATTTGCAGCTCTTGGGATTCAGAGTCTGTGCAAGGAGGGGAAGAAGCTCCCTCCTCTCAAAGAATCCTGCTCTTGGGACATGACAGATTCAGAGTGACACAATGCATCCACATGTGTCTGCTTACATGGGCTGCTCGTTACTCAAGCTGTGATGCAGTAACCAAAGCCCAAATATCCGCGACTAGCCTCCTGACAGAAGAGCAGCCACCTGCAACAGACACAGCTTGGACTTGCAGCTGGCATATGCTTTCATCAGAAACATCAGTGCAGCAGGTTCAAATGTGGTCAGAACTTCAGCAGTGGAGTACAGCAATGTCCTGGTCTTAGCCTACAGAAAGGTATGACCAGAATCCACACAACCAGGACATGCTTCACTGTTCTTTGTGACAGCGAGTTGGACAGAGCAGAGATAGTGCAGGAAGATTGCAGGTTACAATCTTCACACACATCTGAACAAACGTGGTCAGCCACCCTTCCTGAAGTCCTGGCTCTCACACATTGGGCCCTTTTTATGCTAAGTTTGTAACCACAACTCCCTGCTGCAAGTACAGAAATTCTCACAGACTCTGAATACAAATGCTTTTAGTGTTTAAATATTTTCCTTGCCTTGTCTAGATCTTCCATCCTCACTAAAGCAGTATGCATTGAGACTGGAAAACCACACATGGACACTGACACCAGTCTCAGTTTTCCCCCTTTCCCAAAGGCCATACGGCTCATGGTGGCGGGGATGTGACACTTCTCTGGGAATTAGCACCTCTCCTTTCTAACACCGATCCTAACTTCTTCCTTTCCCTGGAGCTAGAACAAGGATGGGAGCCATGGCAAAACAATCCTGTTTTTACCCTCCATCCAGCCCTAGTCTGAAGTGTAGATGTTAACCTTATCGAGTTGGATGTGCTGCTGGATGTGCCTGTAGAGTTCTGCTGGCTGCTAAGAGGCAGAAAATGGAGTAGGTTTTCCCCAAGCAGGCCCACTGCACTGCTCCAAAATAGTAGCAGACACAACTTCCTTGTGGAAGTGCAGAGAAAGAGGTAAGGAGATGCAGGAGGAAGGGTGAAATTGTGCCTTGCTTCTCCCCTTGCATTTATTGAGCCCCTTGGAGTCAGACAATTTGGCATATTCCTTCTTTTGCATGTGTCCTTGAAAGGTTAATTCATGCACTGGTGCAACCTCAGATGTGCTGCCTTTCGTCTCAGCTCTGTATTTATCGCTGCTATCCTTTTGCATTCGTTACCCAGACAATAAACACGTGTGTATATCTATGAGCTGTTCCTCCTGTGCATGCACTATAGTTGACTCAGTATCTCTGCCTCTGCATACAACAAACATGTCTGCAAGCACATGCACAGTGAGCTCCTTGTACACTGAAGAACAACAGTCTCCTATACTGAAAAGCTTTTCCTACTAGAGAACAACTATCAGGGAAAAGCTGACTTCCATGTCCACCACAGTAAAAATACTGAGCCTTCTTTAAACTGAGGCAAGCATTTGCAAAATGCTTCTAAAGGACAAGGGAAGGATGAGTTCAGTTTGAAAGGCACCACAGTCACATACCAGCTCCAAATGCAAAGAAGAAACTCTTGTCTGGGTGCTCTTGCAGCAGGTCCTTCACCCTCCTGCCCATTCGCTCATTTCGCTTGTAGATGAGCTCCTGGCGGAAGTAGCTGTCTATCTCTTGGGCAGTAATGCGTTCATGGGCTGGAAGTGTAGCATTAATAAAATTTGGGACCTAAGGCAGAAAAAAAAAAGTCTTAATGAAAGGGGGATTTATTTCACAGGCAGCCATCATGCACAGGCATTTTAGCTCCACACAGAGTGTGGCAACTGCCTCATCCCTCAAGGCATAGCCAGTACAAAGGACAAAACCCAAAGTAAGCTAAAAAAAACTTAGCAAACTTAAAATAATACATGGTGCTTCATTTTTTCTCAATGCATCGTTTCATAAGCCAACCAGCTGGATTTTTTTTTATTCAGAGTCAACAAATACTATCATTTGGCCACACTGAAGATCCTAACTCCTGACTGCTCAGCTGAAGAAAGTATTTGCCCCTAAATGCCTTTAACTACTCTTAAATTGCCATAGGTATGACATAACTATAATGATAATTACACTCTTCTAAGAGAATTTGACTGGTATCAGAGCCCTCAGGCTGCCAAAGAATAACTATGCAATTTGAACTAGTTAAAAAAACATCCCTAAACTTTTCCAAAGAAAGAGGGCCAGATTTTGTCAGGAGATAAAGTGTTACCACCTCCAGTTGCCCAGTCCTGGCGGTATCTTTTAAAATGCTGGCTTGCATCCGTGGGGCCCCCAGGACAGCTGTGCCTGCACACTACCCTGACCTCTTGCCAGTGGAGAGAAAACGTGGGTCTGCAGTTGCAGCAATCCTGGCTTCTTGACAAGTAGCTTTAGGCATTCAGTTATGGGGACAGTTAACTAAAGGGCCTGCAACCGGTGGTTTCTGGAGAGCAGAGCCACTAGTAAGCCAGGTGCTTTCCCTTGCAAGGCGGCAGCAGATGAACAGACTTCGGAGCCACTCAGAAACTATTATGGCATCTGTCCAAAGGTGAGCCTGCAGGTAGTCCTCTACTGGGCAAGCATGGAGTCAAATACAACTTACTGAGAAATTCTGCTTAAAACATAAACTGACAGTGTTGCAAACTATTAATGTCCAGCTCTGCTGCCAAGGAAAGTGCCCTGAGGTGGAGCCCCTTCATATTAAGTAAAGGACAGTTGTTCCTTGGCAGAATGCACGAGCTGCTCAGAACAAGCTGCTCTCTCCCAGGACCTAGGGGCAATGTCTGCAATCTGTTACATCTCCACAGGATAGTGATGCAGAATCTGCATCCTCTTAAAATGCTGGCCTCCTCTGAGAAATCCTTTGAAATCTATGTGTGGAGTGCATGGTGTAAAAGCTAGGCAGTATTAATGACCAGGATGCCTGCACCTGCAGGCGGGCAGGTGTGCAGGACATGAAGGCAGCAGCACCTGTGCAAAGCTTGGCACCAGAGAAGCAAGGGTTAGCATGACTCTGCAGCTCTGCACCGTATGTATCAAAAGGTCATGGGAAAATGGTTATTCAGCAAGGAAAGCCCAGGTATCAACACCTACCTTTTCAGCACTGTAAGGATAGAGCCTGTGTTTTCACTGATGTGCACAAATTGCCAGGCAATACCTCACAGACAAGAACAGAGAGACCTGATGTCTCAGCCTGAGGTTAGTTAATCTAACAGCCCAAACAGGCCAAATTGGTCCCTGCTGGGCATTTTGTCATGGTTTAAAGATTAGTATTGCATTCCACTGTGCTGCTTAGGAAACCATCTCCATAAACCCAAGTCTGTGAGGTCTCAGAAACTCTCTTTTCCTTCACATTCAGTCTAAATCTATCTTTTTGTTTCACTCCATTTCTCTTCTTTGGGCCTTGTCCACAGCACACAATCATACTGATAGGGGACATTAAAAAGCTTTTAACTTGCCCAGCCTTACACAAGCGTCCAAGTCACGAGTGCATTTCTCTGTTCCTGCTTGCACAAGAGAGCCTGCTGTTGCTCTCTGTTGGCATTAAGTTTGCTCATACCTAAGCTAGTGCAATTCCACAAGTTCCTTAAGAAAGTAAATTATTAACTCATAGAGCTTTGATGCTAAAGGGAACACAGCACACATCCAAAAGGGAAAGCCAGGTGCACCTTTGCTGCCTGTGTACAAGAGAGGGGTTGAGGTGGTGCAGACTCCTGGAATAGGAGGCTCAGGAAAGCAGATGTGCCAGGGAGCCAGCAATATGCTCCTGGCCCTCACCTATAAAGGGCCTGCCTGAGGAGAGATGAGCACAAGTGTGACAGGGGCAAGCACTACAGGGAGACGTGCGTAGTACAAGGGCTGCGGTGGCAAGACTCACTTGAGAAGTGTCATGGTTGAAGATGATGGAGCTGAGGTCCCCACAGTTGTAATGCTTGATAAGGTCTTCTGTCGTATAGGGGATCTGGAAACTGCCTGCTCGGAGGCTCTCCTGCTGCAAGAGAGTCTGATTCAAAGCAAAGACCACCTGAGGGAGGGGGAGAGGGAGGAAAAGACAGAGTTCCTGGTAAGTTCTCTTTTCATCCCATGAGAAGGTCACAGACACACAGCCACCTGCTGAAGGCTCTTTGAAGCTGCTCCTGCTCTGAGCCTGCCAGTCTAGACATCACCAACCCATGCCTCCAATGGCTCCGCAGGTACTCACAGCTTGGATCCCAGCTGCTCAGAGGGAATGGACTCACTACATTTAACTCCATGGGGTTTTGCCTGTGATGTGATTAATATGGAAGATACAAAGGACCAGGCTGAAGAAGGGGCAATCTTGCTTCCTTAGATGACTGACCACCACAGAGCCTAAGGCCTGATGGGCTCCTGTCCCCGTAGTTTCTCAGCCATCTACCTAAATTAAGCATGGCTTATCCTTGTTTGACCTTCCTTCCTCATCTGCTAGAACAGTCATGGGCTGTTGTTTCCTGCTTTGTGTCTCCTCTCAGACACCGCATCTATTTCAGGCAGGAATGGCTCTCTGGAGCAGGCCAGGGAAGAGTGGTGGCTGTTGGAGGATGCAGGAAGCTGCTTTCCCTGCAGCTGCTCAGCATTCAGTCTCTCCCAGCTGACTGTCTCGCTGCCAGCATTCCTTCCTCCTCAGCCTGCCCCTGGGAATGCAAACACTCCCATCATCCCCTTTGCCTCAAGGCAAACTATCTGGCTGCCACAGCTCCTACCCCCAGGGACCTTTCTGTTCACCGGAAAGGGAGAAGATCACCCTCCAGATGTGGCTGCCTCTCCACTTCCAGCACAGCAGGGCTCTCCCAAGGCAGTGGCCTCAGGACCTGACCCAGACACTGGCTGCAGATCCAGCTGCCCCCTGCCTTGGGCAGTGCACAGCCCCTGAGGACGGCAGCCACGTAAAAGGGACAAGAGAGCACTTTGGAGCAACAGGTGTCTCTGAAGCCAAACAGACAATGCAGAATCTCTGTATCTCTCTTTAGCTGCTCCAGCCACTGCAGCCTGTGGTCACCAAGCCCCAGAAAGGCAAGAAGCCTTGGGGTACAAACTCCCCAGGCTGAACATGGGATGTCCATAGGCACCTTTGGTGGGACATGGAGCTGTATGGTCCCCTGTGCAGGGAGCAGTCCCCTGTTCAGCACCTGGCAAGAAAAACACTACCATCTCTTCTGAGCACACTGCTTACGCACGCTACCACCAGTTTTCACACCAAAACGGGACAACTGTAACAAGCTTTCCTACTACCTACTGGTCTATTATTTTTGTTTTTAAAGGAAGTAAGCTCAGATATATTGGTTGGAATTTTTAAAAAAATTACTCATGAAAGTGTTATTTTCTAAGCTCTGGTTACTCTGTGTAATTAACTTCTCCTGGATATTTGCCTCAAACACCATCAAGTCACTCTAGAACTGAAAGTAGTTGCCAACACTATGGAACTCACACATGAGTAAGCATACTCAATGTACTGAGACTATGTGAACCAAATTTTGGGATTACAGAACAGATGTGGAAACAAACAGGTGCAATTTCCCTCCCATAGCACAACCATCTGTCTTCTACAGAAAGGTGCAAATTCTACCAGACTTGAAATCATGCTGTCTCCACTACAGCTAGACTTACCTCTTTGGATCCAAATCACTGTGTACGTAATCCAATATGAAAGTACATAATGTAGCATTAGTTCTGGGAGGGTGAATAGCAACATTCACTCACACCTCATGTTTGTAAAAAGGGGAAGAATTCACTTTGTTGGTACAAACTGCATTCAGCCAAAATATTAACTCCAGGCAGACACTCAGGCAAGTTACATCAAACAAAGCAGTGGCCATCTTGCAAAGGACCTCTGTTAGATTTTAAAGTAAATTGGACAAAACCAATTGAAACTACTTTATGTCTGAACGAAAGTTTGCATGCGGGATGGGGTTTATCATACTCCAAAGTCATTGTTTTCCATTGTTTGGCTTAAGAGACTTCCTAGTGGATGCTAATGACCAGACAACATTCACTGAGAGACAAGCCAAATCCATGCTGAAAATACGGGATTTCTACAGCCATGACTGCTAGGTCATGCCAGCAAAATGTTGTATGTACAACCAGTCCAGCCAAAAGCACTTACACATGGGAATAGCCTATTTTTAAGCTATTTGACACCATCTTCTTGAATATTTACCATTAAAGCAGTATGTCCTTTTCCAGATTTTGAAACAATGACAAGACAATCTCGGTCCAGAGAGTAGTCAGGAAATGTGACAGCCTCCTGAGCTGGTCAGGCAGCTCTGCCTCAATGTAGATTAAGCATATCAAAGAGGCTTTGCAATCTTTACTGTTTGATTTTCATCCAAACACAAACCAGCAGAGGGTAATGGGTTTCTGGGGAGAAAACACCAGCCTGGGTGAGATGTGAGAAAAAAGCCAATCTTCTTCTCACTGCTGTATCTCTGCAGCCTGTACTCCTGCTGTCACTTGCTCTGCATGCCACCCTCAGGTCCACACAGATCTCTTCCCTCCTCCCTTGCCACATGCTTCAGGTGAAATAGGTTCAGTCTTGCCTCCAAACAGACTAGGCCTGGGCTGTAGCAGCCAGGACAAGCCACACAGGCATCTTCCTTCCTCATGCCCACCCACTGGCCATAAGAAACTAGCACATAGTAAGCTGCGAAGAGCTACATAAATCTGCCCCAAGAGCACAGCATACATTCACAGTGATGCAGAATCACTGCACACATTTCATGGGAATAGAGGCAACTCACCACCTCTCCCTCCATATCTCTTACTGCTGGCATGACACAAAACTGCCCTGGTGAGGCAGCTTTGGCAGCTCTATGGCCTTTGCTAAGAGTACACCTTTCTGGTTGGAGGTGTGAGAGTTGATACCGGACACAGGAAGAAATTTCAGGACGGCAGCAGCTGAAGGGCTTGCCTGCCCAAATGGGAAAGCAGAAAAGACCCTTTACCATGAGGTTATTCATGTTTCAACTCAAAGAACAGAGTGTTCCAGCTCACTGCTCAAGACTCCTACATCCCATCCTAACCACAACTGCCTGGGGACAGAGCATCCAGCAGCCTGCCTTGGACTCCATGGCCCAATTGGTGGTTTGTGTGGCACTGCATGGGCTGTTTTTCTTTGGCATGGAGAACTACAGAGGGCTGTTCCCTGACAGGTCAGACCTCCCCACGAGCAATATCCTTCCCCACTCAGATCTAGACCTACAACCTATCACCGCACATAGTACATGAGGGAGAAGCCACAAAAGAACCACCTGAAGTCCCCCACCCAGAGAGTGGGCTTCCACCTTGGTGCTGTGAGGGAGAGAGGAAAGAGCATCAACGTCCTTGACAATTAACCCTCCCTAATGAGTTACAGTAATTCACGCATCAGGCTTTGCACAGCTGGGGCACAGAAAATGCTATTGTCAAAAATACTGTCTACATCAGCTGGTCTGAACAGAATGGTGGCATCTGCTGAAGGGGGAATGATGGCACAGCTGCTGAACAACCACACAGAATTACAATTTGCCATCAGCATGAGTGTACAGCCTCTCAAAGCAATGTGCTAGTTCCTCTCAATTCCTGTATCATTCCTACCTTCTTGGGGTAATTTAAACTCCTCGGCAGAAAGAGAAGTGGATGTGGGGGTAAAGGGGCAGGAACTGTTTGCAGTATCAGATGCTGCTTAAAGCTCTGCCCTGGTGAGAAGGTTATCTTCAGTAAATAGTAATGGATAAACATTGTCAGGGTCTCAGGAAAAGGGAAGATTCCTAAACCTACTGTTCTTGAAGGATTTAATTTACTGAGATGGGTCTTGCTCAGAAGTTGGTAACTCATTATCTGTCATTACTTCTCAAAGAAAACATCAGACTAGGTGCAAAGTGATGCCTAAGGAAGACCACAGGCATCGAACTCTGCAAATTGGATCCCAGTCTTGTTTACCAGATGTGAAAAGCTGAAGAAAGTCAACAGAGCATGAGAAGCAGGAAGCAGATCAGCACCTGGTCTGAAATTGCTATATTTACTAGGCACAAATATTGCTTGCCTTCTTAAATCCCCATTCGATCCTGCAGTCCTTTCATTGCTAGTAATTCCAAGTAGTTAAGAAAACAGCAAATAAGGAAAGGTTTAAAAGAAATTTTCAATTTTGCTCAGAAATCAAACCCAAGAATTTGGGTTGATCTGAGCTCCTCCAGCAGGTGGTACAGAAAGTGTGTGTCTGTCTTGCGGATATCTCTTGCATTGCACTATTTTACTGCTTCCAAGATCTTTCCTGTGCTGGAATCCACAGAAATCACTCTACATTCATCCTCCTTACAAAACTATTCTTCCTTATTTCACACACCCCATCCAGCAACTCTATCCTTCTCTGCTCCATTAAGTGTATTCATACTAGCATCAAAGCATCTTCTGAAAAGATGTATTTGGAGAACAAAAGTAACAAGTTTATTAGAAAGGGACTTTTTATCTCCCACCTCCCATTTTCACTGTGATCTCTGTTTTCCCCCAACCCTCTCCCTTTTTGTACTGTGGAAAAAATCGATTAAGCTCTCTAGTATACATATTGCTGCAAACCTCATTCTCCTCCTGGAGATTTCTTCCGCTGTCAGAAGACACTTGTCCCCTTTGCTAGCATTGTTGGAGTGGCCTGCTAGGCTAAGGGGGTGGGGAAAAGGGAGTTAGAGCCTGGCAGATGCCTTTTTTGTCAAAGACAAAAGACCCCCTGCCATCCTCTCCACTTTTCAGTACTTTCATCCACATTGGATCAAAGTGCTATTCTGCATATGAAAGGAACCTGGCATTATTCACTTCAAATTAGCCTATCGCCATCCCGCTAGCCTCCAAGTCTTCCCAACAAAAGCGCTCACATCTGTTCCATCATTTGCCTCATCTTCAGGGTTTTTTTTCTTTCTGCTCTCAGTTTTTCAGGGCCATTCAGCCCCTTGAATTATAGTCTGGGGAGCATCTTCCTTGCTCTGGGATCGTTCAGCCGAACAATTTGTTTTTAATTGTCTTAAGGAATCATGGGCTGATTTTGGGTCCTTCCCAGAGACTAACTGCATCCATTACAGCTTCCATTCAGCCTCTTCAGCCAATTCTTTCCCTTTTTCTCCTCCTTCTCAAAAGCATGTTTCTCTCCTTGCTCTTCACCTGCCCATTGGTGGAGGAGACCATTGCTTCTCTGGGCCAATGAACACTACTGCCCCAAATCAAAGCAGGCCTTAAATCAAAAGCATCATGACTATCAAAGTCAATAATCCTTCTTTGTCATGGTAATGATCAGGAGGCCAAGTGTTGAGAAGAAAGCAGGATTTCTTGCTCAAGTGTGATGCAGTTCCTTAGAAGTCTGGTGAGCCTTCAACAGAAAGTTGGGACTGGCAATGCCAGAGCCTGGAAACCTGAAACCACCTATCATGAGGAGCCCTGCAAACACCAGCCTGCACACAGAGGTGGGAGAAGTCTGGTTTTGGCATGGGCTGAAAATGGCAAAAGGAGGTTTAACCCACCATCTGCAGCCTTCAGAGCAGTCTAAGTCACTTTCAGAGCTGTTGCTTTAGTAATGGAGAGAAAAACTTGGAGCACTTCTGTGAGAAAGACTGGATTGAAGCCATTAGCAGAGACAGGTTGTGTAAGGTGCCCACCCAGTGGACAAGAGACGAACAATAGAAGTCAATGAAACAAAAGGAAATGGAAACTACTTTAGGTTGTTTATGAGCTACGTATTTCCTATGGGCTTTGTATTATTTATATTTGGGTATTTTCGTAGAAGGAGCACCTTTTCTGTAGCAGGATCATCCAAGTCACTTAGATGACATACAATTTGCCTCAACTCAGACACAAAGATGCTGACACAGGTAAAAATATGAAGAATTTAATCTCTCTCTCTGTTAACAAACTCACACTAACACATCTTATGCCAAATTCTTGTAGTGTGTCTTTCCAGAACCAAACAAAAGACGCTGAAATTTTTCAGCTGTTATCTGGAATTTAAATGGGAATACACAAACCAACCCTTTTTCAGCGAGGAGCTATAAAAACAAGGCTTGAGAAGCAATGAATGAATTTTTCATTCTCTTCTTATTGCCGGAGGATGGTTGATAATGTTGAATCACAGGAACACTACTTACAGCACTGCTGGAAGAAGTGCAACCCATTTACTTGTAACAGACTGCACTAATACATAGCCTTTTGTCTGAGTAATTTACACTGATTTACAGTGTAAAACGTAATTTTTATGTTTCCATTGACAGCAGCAGAAATGAATGCCCCACTGTGTGCTGAATGTGGAATAAGACCAGCAGTGGTACAGACTGTTCCCCTTTCTAAGGGTGGCTTGTAATTCACATCTGGACACCTCCAAGACCTTGCTGGAACTTGCTCCCATCTTTTATAGGGCCAATTATGTGGCTATGAACCTGCAGTGGAGGAACTCTCCACCTAAGCTTATTGGGATTCCTCCGTGTGCTGCAGGAATCTCCCAAGCTGTCATGAAGTGCATTCTCATACAGAAAATCCTTGAACTGGTCAAGGATCATATTTGCACATTACTAGAGATGGATTAAACTTTTTTTAAAAAAATTCTGTCTTTGTTAAAGATTTTCTAAATGTTAGCAAATTTTTTTCTAAAACCTTCACATATCAAATCTTCACCAGATACATTTTTACCCCAAGAAATAGAACTAGGGGGCTAGTTCTTTGTCTAATTTCAGGTTTCTACAGTCCTGAAGCAAAGTCAAAGGCAAAAAAACCCCATCTACAACCTACTACACTTAGAATTCCTACCTGTCTCCTACTCAGCATTTCTTCAGTTAGCAATGTCCAGCTTCAAAATCCTATTTGGGAACAATGATCCAAATGAAAAGGAATTACTAACAATCCTGATTTCTCTTAGATTATGCTCGCTTTCCAATTTACAGAACTCTACAGTACACTAGTAGCAATCATTTCTTTCTTTTGCCCAATATTTATTTCATAAAACACTTTACAGAACCATCTCAGGACTGTATTAAAAGAATAACCAAGTCACAAAGCAAAAAACCTGAAACTAGGGTTTCTTGGGCTGAGACTAGCTATACTTTCAAAATTCAACATCTGCAATTGATGTTTTAGTTGGCATTTTGTTTGTTTGTTTGTTTGTTTGAAATAATCTTCTACTAAAATAGTTGCTTTGGTCCACTTCCTCCTCCTTCCTTTCCACTGGATACTCTTAAATGTAGTTGAAACAAAACTAAAATATTGAGGTTAGTTAAACAGCCTTTTTTTTTTTACACTTTTTAACATCCATAGAGGAAAATTCTCTTAGAAACAATTTGGCTTTCCAACTGTCAAAAGCATATTAAAAACAAAAGCAGAAATGATGACACTTCACTGTGTTTGTGACTGTAAGGACAAAGTAGTAAAACTGCCAAAGACTACCTACCTTTCACGGTTTCAAGGACAACATTTAGAAGAACTTTTTATCCTCCTGACCCACAATTACAGAAACTAAATAAACTTGGTATTGATGACCTGGGATTTAGCCGCCATGTTTTTCACTCAGTGCTCACAGATGCTCTTTGGAGTGCTGCTAGATGAAAGAAAATTTCCAAGGCAAGTCCCCACTTGCCTTCAGTATTTTTTTTATTTTAACTCTCTATCACAGGCCATGTATAGCTGAGGACTAAACTCAACAACAGTTTGGAAGATTGCTAGAAGTAATGAGGCTTAGAAACTTAGAATATTTCAGAACACAAATTTTTAATTGGTTGGAATGCTTCCCCCTCTCTCTGCAAAACTGATGCAAAACATTACTTGTGTGATTCCTGTAAGTATGAGTAAATCAAGACTGTAAGGTTACTAGAGTAAACGACCTAACTTTGCAACGTCATGAACTGGCCCAGACAGTTATCATATATCTTCTGGTAACCATGCAACAAGATCTTTGGATTTTCTTGAAGTTCTGCCAGCTGGGAAACCATGTTCCATATAAAACACTCAGCACTGATAAAATATTTTTCCACTCAATAGAACAATTAGGCCAGGACTTTGGCTGATGTTCCAAACAGAACAACAAATTTGAACCATTGTTTATGTTGCAGGCCACTAGAAGCATCTTTAAGAGAAGGTTCTGGCTTCCCAACGGAGCACAGTAGAGCACCAGATGACCTTCTCCATGGGTACAGGGGTGAAAGGGAGAATTCACATTATATTTATATGTTGTTATATACTGTTAGACTTGCGGAGAAAAACCTCAAACAAGAACTGTTGGAATGGTCCCTAGCTGGTTTCAAGCAGATAAAAGGCTGGAAGTTCTCAATGCAAAAGCTTTCCAAGAGGAATAGCTGACAAAATTTTCAAATAGTGAGACACAGGCCTAAATCTGTGTTCTTCATAGTAACTGTGAGCTCAGCCACATAGAAAAAATAGCATGTTCCAAGGTCGGATGGGAATTTACAAGCCACTAGCTGTGCAGTGAGAACCCCCTGAGATGATATTCTTGGACTGAGTCACCTGGATCCACTGCCAGATGGCACCTCCATTCACCTCCCTGGCTGTCCACATTAGGAAATGACCAGTTGTCCCAATTTAGCCAACACACCGAGCTGCCTTTGTGAAAAAAATCTAAAATATTTTGATTTTCAGACCCAGGAAAACCGATTTGCTGCCAATGCAATCAGGAAGCTGCTGAGTGTTTGGCACTTCTGAACAAAAGACTAGAAAGTATCTGAGGGGGGTTGTTTTGTTTTTCTCTTTGTTTTGTTCTTGAAAAGGATTGTTGCAGGCCAACAAGAACCCCTCAGGAATTTTAAGTGGCTGTCTAAATTCAACTGATTTGCAAGACATCTTATATCAGGTAAGCTGTTGCTGTCAAAATATGGAAGATTTTAACCTGGGGACTTCTGAGCCAGTTTCAATGCATCCAAAGCCAGAAGAAAAGATTCTTACTTTCTTCTGCTAGCCCTGAGACTTGTCCACTGTACTACATGTCTTTATTACTCAGATTCCCCTGCTGCCTACATTTAAAAATAAAAGTGTTATATCATCAAAATGTAACTGCAGTCAATCACGATATGAAGTCAGTGGGATGCTAGCTCAAATTGGATAGCAGAAGCTTTATTAAAGGTATCCTCCATCACTACCACTTGGAATGGACAAAAAAAAAGGTATTGCAGGATTTTGTGAAGCAAAAAAGCCATGAGAGTATCTCTGAACTCAAACCTTTTAGACCAACTAAAAAATTTCTTGATCACCTCAGTGAACAAGGTAGACAAGTGTTCCAACAGCTAGCCCTGTCTTCTTTAGCACTTTTGAGCCCTAGATAGTCAATTTTTTTGAAGGCCAGGGCAGGTCACCTTCCCCACAGAAGTTCCAACACACACACTTACTGTCAGGGTAAGTGTCCTGGATAAACATTTGCTAAAAGATTCCTGACAAAAGCAGAGATATCTGCCAAGAGCTCAGAATTTTCACAAAGTCACCATGATTACATAAGTCTGACTGTCAAGATTAAAATGGTCCAAGATAAGCAGGCAGGCTCTGGGGTGTGATGAAATGAACAGAAACAAGAACAAAGCACGTCAGGATTTATCTTATGGGCATGTTAAACTTTGGCCTCAGAAGTGAGTAACTGGGTAGTTTTCCTGGTCTACACAGCACAATGCTTTTCAGAAACTATGTGAAAAAGCCACAGTGCAACTGGTATCAACCAGCAACTGTCTGTATGGAAAAATGCAAGAATATATTGACTTCTGGTCTGCAACTTTCAGCACCAAAGCAAAAAGCTCCATTGCAAAAGACTATAGAGGTATAATGGGATGTGAATCATCTTCGTCCAAATTCTATTTTGGAAATAACAAACAACATTGTACAACAATAGTTGCCTAGAGTAGTTGCTAGAACTGTGACAGAAACAAAACAAGCAGCAGGTAATCAGGGAAAAATAATTCAAGTGGCTAAAATATTCACCCTGCCCAAGCCAGGTAAATTCTGACAAGCTGTACTTAAGGACTAATGGGATCTTTCCCAGGCATTCCCAAGTGACTCAACTCCATTTTTTGAACAACAAACCCTCAAGAAGGTCTGTATAGCATAGGCATGAGACTTGCACTACAAAGTCTAGTCTTAAAACTTAAATTTGAATGCGAACACAATATATATAAAGTCCTGGGTTAAATTTCATTACTGTTACCCACCCCAAAGGTTTGGTGAAGTATGCCTCCCTCCTGCATCATTACACTGTTGACAGTGTGCACCTTCTCAGTGTCAGGCAACACCTACTGGACCTCCTTAGGCTTCTGCCTCTTAAATTAAAATCGGAGATGCAGGTCCACAAGCCTTCTGTCTATGCAGTGTTCTGACACTGGATTAAGGATAAAAGAGTTCAGAGATTACCTCACTCTGGATTGTGACACAGAATAAGTAACATAAAGCAAATACTCAGCCCTTGCAATATTCTACACATCCCACACCGTAAAGCTTCTACAGGATTTCTTAAAGTATTCATACATGTGAAAGGATTAAAATACTCCTCCCAAACTCATATGCAAGGAAAAGAAAGCTGGCATTGAGAAACTTGTGTCAAAATCCATCAGACAAAAGAAAAAAACTCTCATAAACATGTACTCCTACAAATTCTTCATTTGATCATCTTAGGAAAAATGCTATCCTGATGATATTTTTGATCCATCTGTAAACTTTCTAACTAACAATTTCTGACATGAAGTTGCCTCCTAAGAATAGGACATGTGGTGTTTGAGAGCTAGTGTCATTCCCACTTTTCTCAGAGTCATTAGCAGTGACAGCTCCCATCGACTAGGTTGTGTCACAGCTCCCAGGTAGCCCAATCCAGCCCTTCTCCAGGACTACACACACCAGTATGCCACAACACAGTGCACCCTAATGCTGCGGTGTTCTGACACTGTGTTCTGTCAGGAGTCTGTTTCCAAAGCTGTGCTCCTTTGCCCTTCAAAGCAACCCTAACTCCAAACTTCCCCTTCCTCTCTAGCAGCTACTCTTTTCTCAGATGCATTCACTTGCTTTTTTACTCGAACCCACATTTGAGAGTTTTTTTGCCTCCTTACACATGAGTAGGACAGGGAACTCACTGATGACAGAGAAATGTCAGTATTACTTCTTGCCTATTGTTTTCAGACACAGCAGTGTTTCATCTGGGAAGAAAAGCCCACAAGAGCCCTGCTAGTGTAGGAATCTTCCTAGATAATGCCTTAAGAACACTCATACAAAACCACTCATGAACCAAAACCAGAATGGTGTTTCTTCCAACCACGCCAGTTTTTCAGGATCTGTACCATTCAAGATTTAATAAAACTAAACAGAAACCTAACAGGACAACAGAGATCTCCTGTTCAGAACAGGTCCTATCTATTACGTTGTTCAACACACTTGGTGCTAAAAAGTAAATTCACATCAAACATCTTGTTACAAAACCTTATACAGAATAACATCTGTTTGTGACAGATTAAACAGGGAAAGAAATCACCATCCCTCAGAACTGCATTTCGAACACATATAAATCCCCCAAAAAACTCGGAAACGTGGTCACACTTCCAGAACTTGCTGAGAGATTTGGAAGTAATGTAAAAAGGAAATTTAAGTTTTTGAAGAGATTTCAGAAGCCACTGGATACTTTGCACATCAGCCCCACTGGGATCTCTGTGAGCCCAAACTACACTGAGTGCACATGTGAATTTCAAGCATAGAGGACATTAAAGCCTTTTGTCATGTGCAGGCACACCAGTCTCCAAAAAATCAGCCCTAACCAGCTACAGACTTCCAGCTGAACAGTGCTGAAAATTAGGTGTAACACTTGCTAGTGTCTCACTTCATTGCTTCTACTCGCCTTCTTGCACTCAAAAATAGGATTTCACAGTATATGAGCACATTGAGCTGGTTCTGATATATTGGCTGAAGCCTTTCTTCCTGCTGCACAAACTGAAGCTCTATATAAATTCCCTTCCTTTTCCATTCCAAGCCCCCTCTTCCAGGCTTAGTCTTCCCCTTCTGCTTGTTTGTGACCTGATGGCATCCACTTTGACTGTGTGAGTATCCAAATAAGCCACATAGTCGATCAAAGTGCCACTGGTGGGCTGGAAACCTGACATGTCCAATCAGAGCTCACTCAATTCAATGTTCCCAGTTTTCTGCTGCTCCAGAGGTGGGAAGAAGGGTAGGGTCCATTCCTGATGGTTACATACTAAGTGCTGTTGCATTTGCTTTTTATAACCAGGCTCCCCATACCTCCTGGATGCAATAGCAAAAGGTGTCAATATTTCAGTGTGAAACTCAAGTTGCAGCAGTGATGTATCAGATTCTCCTGACACAGCAGTATGGTTCCCTGCCTGAAGACAAGAAGCACTGCGGAAGGAAGTGCTTGCACAACCATCCATAAATGGTGAGAGTGAGATCAGAGGGAAACAACTCACTCCCTTGGTATGTCCTCTGGTCAGCATCAAAGCTTAGTACCAAACCCAGAATCCCAGTCCTCTGCAGCCTCCATTGCAACTCCCCTGTACAATGCCTTCCCAGAGACCTTTCAGATGAAGTGGACAGAACTGCTACCTGAGAACAGTCCTGCTTGTCTTGCTCAGACCAGAGCAGAGCAAGCTTACAAACATAAAAATAGCAGCACCACTGCTCAAAAGGCACAAACCTGACTCATACACCAGGCTCACAGTCAGCATGTCCAACAGCATACACATTCCTGAACACTTCAAATCAAGTAAAACAAAACTTGAAGGCTGTACACCCTGGCAAGCAACTACTTCATTCTCTATCCTTGGCTAGGGAAACAAGCTATTCCAGGAATGGGATGTGGCACTCCTCCTAAGTCCTGTTTTTGCAAGGACAGTCAGATAAATGTCAATCCAGATCATAAATGTGTTCCAGCCTGCCTGCTAGAGCTACACAGCCTCTGCTAGGAATGTATCACCTCTCTGCAGGAAAAAAAACCATTTTAGCACCTTCATTTTTCATCTAGGATGGAACACACAGACAATTTTACTTATGCTTCAGTTAATCCAAGCCCATGTTTTCAGTTTACTCAGCCATCACATAGCTCTGCTTCAGAGGCCCACAAAATTTTGTCAGCACAATCTTTTGTCTTGAATGGCTTCATGAAACTCAAAAGCCACTGGGCCAACCCTCCATACATTGAGTCAAAGATGTATTTGGTGCAGCTCAGTGTTGATTTAAATTGTGGTGAGACAGAGTCATGCAGGGACACCAGGCGATCGTACATGAAATAACTGCACATTTTGCAAACCATCATCAAAAATCAGACCCAAGCAATCATGAAATAAAAGTAATTCATACTTAAAGCCTATCCTAATTTATTTTCTGTACTGATGGAATTGTTGCAACAGCACTGCACAAAATGGTCTGCAATTCTCCACCAGTAAAAAGGCCTAATTCAATTTCAATTCAAAATAGCTGAAAAATGGATTTTGATATAAGTGCTGACATATTTGACCTTTGTAACATCTGAAAAGCATTTTAATTCAACTCTCTGTTTAACAATTTCCAGAGACATGGCTTTTATCTTGTTAAAGACTGTTACTACATTTGGCTGGTTCCGTTTCCTTGGATCTTATTTGTTTCCCATGAAAGTTCAAAAAGGCTGCCTAGCAGTTTGTAGTATCCTGCACTAGGTCCTTTAGAAGCCTTGGCTGTGTGTGCCTGCTTCTGCTGGTTTTAAAATGGTTAGTTTTACCAGGTATCCTCTCACCCTCCCCTCATCAGTAAGCTTCTGGCTAAATCAGTATCAGTTCTATTATTTTCCTAATGGTCCATAACAGCACTGTTTTTTAACAAAAATATTTGCTTACTTTAGCCTTTCTGTCATGCTCACATAGTCCAAGGCTGTTCTTTCAAGTCCTTCTCTCTTTTCATTTTCCTCTCCTACCTCCACAGCTTTTGCTCCCCTGCTGCAAAATGGTGCAATGAATATTTGTGCATAACGAGGGACTCTGCACCAGGGCAGACCTGCTGGTGGACAGTCTTCAAAAAACCTGGCCACCAGAAAAAACAGTTAGAACATTTCTTGCTTCTGTCCATTTTCTTTTCACACTCATTAGAGTTCATGGCTTTATCTACCCCAGAAGTAAATTCCTAATTTAACAAGTCAAGGAAAAAAAATGTTAAATGAGCACCAATCTGTTCAGTCAATTTCCCTCATTTGGAAGGGAACATAAGCAACAAAGCATCAACTGCATCAATAACTGTTTTGGTTAAACCCAGTAAGTCCTCTGGAACTTTTATCCTAGTTTTGAATGGCAGTTAGACATTTACAGGTTACTAGAGGGGGCGGGGGTGCCAGCAGAGAGGAAGTCCCATGGTTGTCTTCTATAATAAGCTTTTTTACAGTCTTTTAAATTCTCAACTGTTGACACAAGAAAATATCTCTGCTTTTGTCATGAGGGCTTTCATCCTCTGCCCCATTCTCTTTAAAAACCAAACATGGGGTGTCTTTCAAAGGTGTTGGCGAGCACTACAGCTAACACACAAAAGAAGCCCTGCAGAAAGCAGACACTCTGGAAAGGGGAGAAAAAACCCCACAGCCAACAAAAAGCCCAAGTGCTATCACCAGATGTGACCAGATGTGACAGAGTGACCAGATGGATGCTCCATGCCTCTTGAAACAGCTCACCAGGAACTACCAGAAACTTGGACCGTGGGCTCACAGCTGGCATTAAAGCTTCTAACTGCAAAAGTCCGCCTCTGCAGACGTGACATATCACAATCTCAGACGCACTGCTAGTTAGGGTAGAGCTCCCAAAACGTTTGCTGCTTCTCTTTCCAAGCAATGCACACCGAACATGGCCTTTAGCTAGAGCTCACATACCACCCTGTGCTACTGGGCACAGCTGTACCACGGCTTAGGGAGCCTGCAGTCACACACAGCTTGTGACTGGTGCAGCACTGCAAAATGTCAGACACTGTGATACGAGCACTGCGTTCAGGATCACTGCACAAACTGGTACAGCTGAATGAACTAAAACACCATAAACCTTCTACATTTCATTTTATTCTTCATACATCCTGACATTATTTAATAATTATTTCCTATCCAGCAAATGCTCATGGGTTTTACTACATTAATGGAATAAATGCACAATTACAGTTCATTTGTAACATTTCTGACAAATTTCAGTTTCAAGCCTGTCATATCTCTTGAGCTTCCAAACTGAAAGAGCACTGAAATCAAAGGACTTTTTAGACTTAGAATCGGGCAGTATGTTTAGGCAAGCTAATTTATGAGGTTTTCCTAGGACAGGGGCTCTCACTGAAAACAGAATGTGCCTTTCTATAATAGGCTAAGGACCTAAAAATACTACAATTGACTGTGAACTCCTGGGTGTCTGTCTCAGTACATGAAGATTTATTACGAAAAATTTTGGTGGATTTTTTTTTTTTTTTCCTTTTTGGTCAGTGGTGTTTTTAATTCCAAGGTCAAAAAGGTCATTAGAACTTCCTCTTGGGAGATAGCAAAACATATCACAACAGTTATGGTAAAATGAAAGGATAATCTCAGGTGGATCAAATCAAAATGTGGGAAGCAAAAATCAGGATCAATACAAAAATAAACATGAGGAATTATTGGGAAGGTAGCCATACCATCACACAATCTGTGGGTGGCAGGGCATTAGAAAATTTGTGAATCAACAACATGATGTTTTTGCCCAAGCAGTTTCCAATAGTGTAATACATAACAACTGGGAAGTAATTAAGCTGTCTTATCCAGTCCTGTCAAGACCTCTGCCAGTCTCTTGCATCCTGTATTGGACACTACAGAGACAGAAACAAATTCAGACTCCAGAGGAGAAAAGGAAAACTGTTCAGAGGTTTGGAAACAGAAGCTACAGGAAAGGATGAAGATACTGGTTTAATCAATTCAGGACAAGAGATGCCTGAGGAAAGAGACAGGCATCACCATAGTTCATCCTGCCTACAGAAGGTAGTTAACAAACAAAAGGATCAGCAAGTTATGGTCCACAAGAAGAAGACAGCAGCTTGCAAAAGTAAGTGTGTTGGGTATGAGGTGAAGCTAAGATGGGACGGAAAGGAGAGGGATGGATTCCCCATGGTCACTGTAACCGTCTCCAGCACTGCATTTAAGACACCATTAGCTTCATTTCCATGCATCATTTTGGTTTACTTCTATCTTGGGATGAGAAATCAGATTTAATTTCTGCAGACTCAGCAAGTCTTTTTAGCGGATATAACCAAATGCTCTCACACTATAAAGTATCTGCTTCTTCAGGTGTGAAGACAGCAACTCTAGACAGACACACTGTTAAGAAAGGCTGAGTCGCAACACAAATGTGATTGTTTTTTCAGCTTTTGATGCCTAACTCATCATGTGCTTACCACTCGTCAGGCTATATTCTTAAGGAAAGGACACTCAAAAAAATGTCACATTTCAGAAAGTAAAGTAAGTAGAATACTACATACTACCTGTATTCAGACAAGAAAAAAGGCAAAAAGGAAACAAGTTCTGTTTTTATAAGCCCTACTAGAATGCAGGGACGAAACCAAGCAAGGTGCCTCAAACTGTCATTTCCTACACTAATAGTTTCAATTGAATTGCCCAGGTCCATCTCCATTTTGAACTGACATAATACTTGGGGATTATTGCTTTTTAAAAGGTTTGTTGGCTTATTTTTCCAATTATCTCTGAAACACTCCCCATCTTCTACGTCAGTCTACTTTGCCTAGAACTTTCTTCTGTCAAGTGATACCAGAATACCAGATCTTATCAGCCCTGAAACAGTGATCACAGAAATGAAGCCAAGAGTTCTATTGACTGATATGTTGCTCCAACCTCTAGTCTTTTTTGCTATTTGTGTCTCCCTATTAAAAAGGTTTCAGCTGTTGCTGTGCTGGTTTTGGCTGGGGTAGAGTTAGCTTTCTTCACAGCGTCAAGTGTGGGGCTGTGTTTTGGATTTGCACTGCACACAGGGTTGATAATAGAGAGATGTTTTAGTTATTGCTGAGCAGGGCTTACATAGACCCAAGGCCTTTTCTGCTTTTCATACTTCCAGGCTAGTGAGGAAGTTGGGGGTGGTTGGAAGGATCAGAGGGAACACAGCCAGGACAGGTGACCCAAGCTGACCAAAGGGATATTCCAGACCATGTGACATCCTGCTCAGTATTGAAAGCTGGGGAGAAGAAGGAGGAAGGGGGAATATTTGAAGTCATGGTGCTTGTCTTCCCAAGGTGCAGTGGGGCCCTGCTGTCCTGGAGATACAAACACCTGCCCACCCATGGGAAGCACTGAATTTGTGTGTGGCTTTTACTTTCCCTTTTAAACTGTCTTTATCTCAACCCATGAGTTTTCTGCCCTTACCCTTCCAATTCTCTCCCCAATCCTGCTCATGTGGGAATAAGCGAGCCGCTGCCTGGGGCCTGGTTGCTGGCTGGGGTTAAACCACAACAAATACAAACCTAAAACTGGCTAAAAACCAAATATTGTATGCACAATAATTAAGAGCCATCTAGAGCAGTGAAAATAAATGTATGCAGAGAGAAAGTCAGTTATCAAAATAATAGGATAGTCTTCCCAAAGATTAATTTCTGGGAAGACAGATTATAGAAAAGCATACTTTCCCTGGTAATTTTGTTAAACTCAGCAAACTCACAAGATCTGAAATGTTTCTGTTTGTTACCTGACACAATAATTCATCTAGGAGATTATTTACATATGGTGGTTACAATTTTCTCGGAATTGTGAGACCTGGTGATAATAAAATCATCCACATCATATGAGCTCAGTAGCAGTCCGCAAAACAGCTCAGTCGGGAACTTTAATAACTGCCAACTGAAAGCACTTAATTGATCCTTCAAATTCAATTTTATTAAATTAATTAAATCAGTCAGTTTATCTTATAAACCTACTTAATATACCAAGTGTCATTGTTGAATTAGCTGTTAATTAAGTTACTGAACAGAAATCATTCATGCATACCCACAGAGCTCAGAGGCCACTCAACTTGTTCCTATAGCACAGGCATATTCTCAGTGTATTTCTAGCAACCAGAAAAGGTTACTGAAAGTGAGACTGAAGCCAAGGGACTGCATTATTCTCTGCCACAGATGGGTCCCATCCACAAGTCTTTATGCCAGAGGGCAAAAAAACCCAAGAATCCCACTGGAATACTAAGTCTCACAAAAAGACTTCTGATTTCCCAGTACTCCAATCCTTCTTGACAAATCACATCTCTGCCAAACCCTATCCCTCAGCTCCTTGTCTCAGATCCCCTTCACACGTGTGACCTCCCTCCACACTGCTGCTTCAGGTTAACAAGCTCACATGCACACACACCCCCCCACTTGAACAGGAACGTGCCATCACAGAATCACAGAAATCACAGAATCAGCTAGCTTGGAAAACACCTTTGACATCATCAAGTCCAACCTATGACTGAACACCACCCTGTCAACCAGACCACGGCACCCAGTGCCACATCCAGTCTTTTCTTAAACACCTCCATGGATGGTGACTCCACCACCTCCCTGGGCAGCCCATTCCAATGCCAAACCACCCCTTCCATGAAGGAGCTCCTCCTAATGTCCAACCTAATGCAATTCACAGGTAGAGAGTTCTAGCCTTTCCCTACTGCCTTTCACTACCAATAACTTGAAAGCCCATGAGAAATCTGCATAGAACAGCTGGATCTTTTAATGACTGCCAAGATAGCAAGCAAACAGGCACTCTTGAAAATGCTGGGAGAAGGAAATCAAAGCTATCAGAATTTCATGACAAGCCCAGGAAGTCAGCACAATGCATACCTGTTGGGGTCTCCTGCCCCTGCCATGTAGCCCTGGGAGAGGGGCCCTGAGGGCACAGACACGGGGTTTCCCTGCCCCTGGTCAGCCTCGTTCCCCATTCATTGGTTTGTGTTTTCCTGTGTGGCCAAGGACCCTCGGGTCCCGTGACCGGGGGAGCGCCTCAGGAGAGCCCCGGCCATGCGGCTGGAGAAATAAACATCTCTGAAACACCTACCAAGGATCTGTCCTTATATATTTCCTTTCCACGGGACTCCTGGTTTGATATATGCGTGTTACAGTAATCCCCGCTGTAACACATACCCATCCAGTTTTCTGAAAATAAGAGTGATGTTTTTCAGAACTGGTTCTCCAAAGAGAATCAACCGGTGGTTGAGTTCCTGTATATAAGATTTTGCATTTCAAAAATCCCGTGCCTCTTTCAGCCCAATTCAAAATCACTGTGAGTCAGTACCTCTAAAACAAAAATTTCGCTTTTACAATAAAAATAGAATGAGATTCGAAATTTAAAAATTTGGGGGATACAAAAAAGTGTCCTGTTGTCACAAAATTTAAGTCACACTGCAGTTCAAAACAGAGATATCTTCCTGAAACCTAGAAAATTCTAGTGGAAAAAGAAACCCTTTCCCACACACTTTTAGTTGTACCTTTGAAAGCCATACCTGAGAAAACATGATTCCTTGGCCTGTGGCTATAAACAATCCAGTGGGGAGAGAGAATAAGCATCAGCTACCAGGGCTGTCCTGAAAGACCCTTTAAGCTACAGAACTCAAGGACATGGCTTGTCCTCCACAAGTCAGTCTTCCTCCTGTTTTATTTCCTGTGAGACCAATGCTGTATCATAACAAAATGTGTGAGTTGTATGTGCAAAAAGTTCAAATCTTCCTTGACCTGAGCTACACCATGCATGTTTTCAAAAAGCCAAAAAGGCCACCACCCGAGATCACTGAAAGATGTTTGTTTGCACCTGCCTTTGTCTATCCTGCCATCTTTGCCGTATGCACAATCCATGGAAAAGGTACTCAGCAAAGCACTTGGGAAGGAAGCACAATCTCCACTCTGCTCTAGGCCAGAAAGCAAGCTGGTGCTTTCCCTTTGCATCTCTGTTACATAGCAACACAGCCGAGAGCACAGCCAAACCAGCAAGAAGCAATCTTCTCGCCTCCAGCAATCTGAGCTGTTACATTGCACAAACAGCTGGAAAAACCACTTGTTCACACTCCTTCTGCAGTGACGTCGATGACGGGGCTGTCACAACACAGGCAAAGTAACAGTGAGGAGGTTCAGACCTAACATCTTCTAACAAACAGTCTCACTGAAAAGAAATAGGACCTTTTAAGTAGCTCTTTCAAAAATCCAGAATTATGCAGATTTCAGGTTATCCCAGCAAAGATTTTCAGATGTAGACTGGGATATAGGAGTCCACATAATACTGATACTAAGACTTGTTCTTGTAAACCACTTGACACTTTTAAAAATCTGCTTGAGCCAATACATTTTACTTACCTGGCAAACATCACATCCAGGAGCAAAGGGATGCTCTTCACACTGCAAGAAGCCTACAGGAAATTGTACATCACCCCCTGCATTAGACACAAACCCATCAACATGACACATAGGCTTGAACTAAAAGTTGCCATGACCCAGCATGAACTCATTTAACCATGAGACAAAGCACCCAGGAGACAAAGTTCTCAACATTTTCTTCAGGCCACATAGCAGCATCTGCCAACACCCCCTCTCCACCAGTCTAAAGGCACTTACCCTCCTGCTGTTTTTTAACACGTCCATTGGTGACGGAAGTGTGAAATACTGTTCCGGTCTCCAAAATAATTCAATTTAGCCTCACTAGAGCCCTGAAAATAAGGAAATCCAGAGACAACACCTATCCTCACCTCCACAAAAGTATGTAAAGTCACTGGTGCAAGACTATCCTCTGAAGTAATTGTGTTTTAGAATATAATCTTCTCAAACATGACAATCTAATTCCTGCTGGAGAAACAGAGGTCAATGGAGAGAGTAAGCAAAAGAACCCTATTCTGGTATTTGCTTTTCTCCTAAGTAATTATTTGGCTGTTGCTTACAGGACAGATTTTGTACCCATCCACAAAAGTGTATCTGCTGTAATCTTGATGCATGCTTTCTACTTTTTTGCTAAAAAGACATTCTTTGCTCTTGAAAGAAAATATTTGAAATCTAATTTATTAACACAGTTTCACTGCATGTGAAAAACCTAGACTTCTTGGGGAACTAAATCCACCTTCATTCAAAGCAGTCAGACTACCTCATATGTTTCCTCAGCCTGCTTTGCAGTAACAACCCAGTTCTACCTCCCAAAAAGGCTACTGAAATGGCTTGTTACTAATAAGGGAGCTACATTCTCGGGCTAGGAAAGGATCAGTTTCTCAAGATTCCTCAAAAAAAATGAACCTAGAGTGCGACTACAGCATGTGGCCAGGCTGCATTTGTTTAGGAAAGCCAACAGCAGAAGCAGCATGCTACCATCCTATGTTCCTGTGAACTCTTTTGCTACTGCTATTTCCAAGTACAGGAACAGCATATTCATTGAAACATCTCCATGACAGCCCTGCACAGCACTGTTACTCCTGATGTTATACAAGGAACAGAAGGCACAGGAGAGGCAGAAAGGCAATGGCAGGTCTGGTAACTAAAGCCAGATCTTCCTATTATAATTTCTCAGCCTGGAGAAACCAGGTTCTTTTTCCTTCACATATTATCCCAAGCATCCTTCAATGGAAAAGAATGCTTTTGCCAAAACCAATCCCAAACAAAACCCAAACCCACGTAACAGTCATAGTATTGTCTCTTTCAAATCATCATCAAGATTACATTAACATGTTCACAGTTTTCTTTCAAACTTAGGACTCCCTGGCCTTTTCACAAAACTTTGGTAGAAAAAGAGTTCACATCAGGTCCTCAGATCAAACCTAGTCAAAGCCCTCTACAGAACTGGCAATCAGGAATTGCAGTGCTGCCACAGAGTTGGCCCAGGACATGGGGCTTAGGTGAGACATGGAGGGAACTACACCACCTCATCACTCTGTACAAGATATATGGAAGTCTGCAGAACACAACAGCACCCACTTCCCCTGTAGCACACAGGACCAGTTTGCAGAAACTTGCCTCCAGCCACCACTTGCAAGTAAGACTCTCCAGCTCCTCCTCCTGAATACCTGTTCCTACTCTAGACCTTGTCTTGCAAGCTTTGCCTGGTGTCCTTGAACACATCCTTTGGGCTCAACCTTCTTTCATTTTCATCAGGTGGCAAGTCTCTGGTATTTGTCAGAACTAATCACTGGAGATAAACATAGAGGAGAGGTTAAGGGAGCAGAGACTATGCATCCAGGTGTTCTGCCACCAACAGCACATGTTTGGAGACTCTGATCCCTGCTCTCCCACTTCACATACCCCAGTCCTACAACAACATCAGTGCTCTACACTCATCTCTTTTCAAGGGGAGATTCATTGTGCATAGGTAGGGCACTTGCAAAACATGCTACACTGCAATGCAGGGTCCAGGCCAGCCTAGATTACGTCAGGCGAACAGTTAACATGGATACATCAGCATGTTGTTCCTCTAAATCTATCACAGTGAGCTAATTATCCAATAGCATTTGTTGCATTCTGATTCACTCCTTTATGGGACTGCATCTTGTTCAACTCTCCCTCCTGGCTACACCTGGATAAGAAGCTAGCCAGGCCTCAGAAGGACGCACCAGCTGTAGTACCAGCTCATCCACTGCTGCCCTGCATCCCAGCTACCCAGTGAAATACTACTACACTGCTTGCCTCTTAGCAGACAAAGCAAAAGCTAGAAAACAGTGACCTTAGAGGATACACAAAACCTGGAAAACATTTGAGGCCAACACTTACTAATTCAGCTGACCTGATTAGCATGCTTCGACCTGTTGGAACAAGTAACACCGTTTAACAGCAGGTCCAGATCAGCAGACACAAAAATCACATTGCAAGCAAGATGGTTCAATGGAAACTGCTCTTGAAGATCCAGTCCCAAACCAGTCCCTTTTCCTGTGCTCTCTTCCTATTTCCAGGAAAGTTATCTACTTCCAATTTGAAAGATAAATGGAGACAACAGAGAAATAAGTCTGTTAATGTGTCTCATTCTCCTGTAGAAGACACAACGGTCTCTTTTAACAATACACCACTGCTAAGAGTGTATCTGGCTCCTCCTCTCATCCTTTCTTCCTTGCTCCTGACTGCAATTTTCTGCATGTATTTTCCACTATGCTGTGCCTGTCACCACCAGACCCTTCTCTAGTTTGTTAGCCATTGAAATATATGTAACTTCTATGTTTTCTTTGTAATCCAGTCCCTAGATTTGGGAATGACAAGCTGGAACCATAATTCCTAGTTTTTACAGTTAAGCAGTAAATGCAAAATTGACATTAATGAGTCAGTCTGCGCTGGGACAGTGGTAACTGCTATCCTTCAATCTCTGTCCAGGAATTTCATGTTTCACTGCTCACTGGAAAGAATGTAAGTGAACAAAAATTGTCTTGTTGTGCAATATTCAGTTGTAAACTGCTAGCTCAGGAGAGGGTAACTGATCTACAAAGCATAACTGGAGCATCCCTTGTAATGTCTGATTAGATGAAGCACAGAACTGCAAATTAGATTCAGCAGAGTCTACGATGTAGCAGGCTGCACATCAGGGACAGATTTATTAGTTGTTTCAGCACAAAGAAAAAAAAAAGAAAAACGTAAGAAATACTTTTGTCAACCACACAGGAAGAGGACTCTCTGCTATCATAGGCTACACCACTAGTAATCACTGATGCAGTACTAGGCAATATTTGGCACATTTCTCTAGACAACTTGCTGTACAGCATTATAAGACTACAGTCAAATAGAAGCCATAATGGGCTACCATCCAATGGGCCCCATCCCTGTCTCTGAACACCCTAACCTGTCTGCTTCCTCCCAACACAAGCCCTTCTTGATGCACTAAGTCTACAAATCCCTGCCTAGCCACAAATCAGCAAAGGGATTCATGGCTCGCAGTGTCCTCACTGTTTCACCCAGACAAGTTGCAAGGTTTCCACAGCAGACCTCAAAAGACCTGGACATCTAAAACCCGAAGTTATATATGAAAAGTGATGGAGAACATCAAGCATCTCTCTCACAAGCTGTACCCTGTGTCTTTAATTGTGCAGTTAAGCACTACTTTCTGCAGTTGCCATTCCATTTGCCACATGAAGCGACATTCAACAAGTGACTCACTCCTACATCTCAGTTGCAGAGCCTGGTGTAAGAACAGCCACCTTGAAAAGCCTTAGAGCCAAATTCTGCAAGATTACACATTGCTTGAAAATCAGATAAAAGGAGTTTGAGTAGACATGCATGAAATGTAAATACTTGAAGAGTAACCAGACCTCTACAGGACATGCTAAGTGCCTGCCACTGGCATGGCTTGGAGAAGCAGAGGGGAAAGCAGTGACACCAACACCGAGAGCTGTTCTCCTGAGCTACTTATCATGCACTGTCACTGACTCAATGACTGCAGTATCTCTCAGACTTAGAGACTCTGTCCTTGTGAAATCTGACTTCAGCCCTCTCCACTCCTGCACCAACCGTTTCACAACCCACTTTCCCACGGTTGCTCACGCTGTGCAGTTTGAAGCCTAAACTCACATTTCCTTTGCTGTTTGACTCATGCTGGGACAGAGTTGTTTCCTACCATGGTTCTGCCATTACTAAATAAGATGGCATGTGACTAACAATAAGATCCTCTTCCTAGTAGGAGCTGAAGCTGAGAAATGGATTGGCTTCAGTCACCACTATCTGAGACCTAGAGACTTCACATGATTTTCATATCTTTGAGTCCTGGCAACAAGACAGTACCTTAATTTTCTTCTGCCAGTCTTAGTAGAAGTCACAGCAGAGATAAGGGATGACTGCTTCAACTCAAATCAGTCTGAGGCAAGTACAGTTGCTGCCTTCATTTAAACTAAATGCTGTACAGCTTTCAGAGAAAAGCTTTCCCAACCATATTAACTCTCAGCTATGAAAGCCCATCAATAAAATCCTCTGCTGGAACCCACTGTGGCCAGGATAAAGTTCTTGCAATCAGCTAACTGATCTGCAATTACTCTCCTCTAGGGACTGAAGGGGATGGAAGAAAGCATCTTGGCCAGGGCAAATGTTATTAGAACCAGAGTAAGCTATCTACAGGATGTTTGAAAACCTCACATAACACTTACAATACCTAATGTGAATACTCATTTGTTGGTGAATCTCCAGGTTTCCATTATATGACATACAGCTAGACCCTGGATGATAAATTGACTAGTTTCTAGGAGTGCCAGGCTGGATTAAAACATAGTGTGAACAGAGAACAAACAGGAATTCAAGCAAACCAGCAGTGCCAATGCACACACTTAAGCTCTGACAGTGCAGAGGGAGGCATTTGCAAGCAGAGATGCTGGGACTGAAGAAGATCATGGTCAATTTGGTATGAGATTCCAGCTTCAAAGCAGATGTTCCTCCTAATTCAGCTGTACTGCACCTCTGCCTGGCATGGGGGACAGGGAAAAAAAAGGGGGAGAAAGAGGGGGAAGAAAAAGGCTCTGAACAGAAGCACTGCACTGTGCCCTGGGACAGTGTGGCAACATGGGGAACCTCTGGCTCACTGAAAAGTCCTTGAGAAAGGCAGGTGAGCATATAAAACTAGGAACCTCAGCTGCAGAGAAAATAACTCAGAAGATGCAGCAGCACCACAGCAACTGCCTTCTTCCCAGCCTTGAAACAAGCCACATTTTTGTTCCCTCTACCAGGCAGAAGATGACAAATGTCTGCACAGCTCTCACCAGCAGACCCTAGGAAGCTTTTTAACCTTCTGTGGAATGGCACTGTCTATGTACGGCACATGCCCTGGTGAACTTGCATCAACCGCCCATGCTCTGGCCTCCGTTTTCCAGCTGGAGGGAAGAGCATTCCTTTTTACTTCACAAGGGGCTGTCAGCGAGTGGAAACCTAAGCCTTATCCCGCCCCTCCCTGCACCTCTGGCTGTGCAACCTGCAGAGCATGCAGATGTACAAATCCAGCCAGGAATGCAGTCCTGTCCGGAGGGTATTTTCAGCGCAGTGTGTAGCAAAGTCATGGCAGTCAGACAGGCAGGAATCTGGGCTTCCTTCTTGGTCACCTCCTGGCAGGCTGGACGACCACCTGGTGCATGCACACCGAGGCCAGGAGCACAGTGGGGAGACCTGCTGCCCCGACCCCTGCACCCATCTGCCAGGACATCACACGTACTGCATGTGCGGCTGCAGGAGGAAACCTTCAGCAGACACCAACTTCCAGGAGGCTTGTGGCCACTCCAGCAAGGAGCTGAAGCAGAAATGCTCTTGCAGGGCTGATGCCTGTCACCCAACAGACAGGAAAGTTCGTCTAATGGTTGCCTTTGTTTTTAAACATGAAGCCAAAGTGCTTGCTTGATTACATTCACAGCTCAGGCACTCTACTGGTTTGTGTTAGACCTATCCAACTGTGAACAACAGTGTGTATTCCAGGAAAAAATACATGAAAGGAAAAAACCAAACCAAAACAACAAAGTTCTAGCCAAGTTTTGATGTTAAACTGTAACAGGGAGCCAGGCAGGAATGCAGTTAAAACTCAGTTCTAGCTCTGCCCCTTTGTGCTTACTCCAGAAAAGAGTATGAGCCCAGCATTTGGCAGGGGGGACGAAAAAAGAATTCTGTTCATCCTGAAGAGGAACAGGACTGAATTTCTGATGCCTGTGGAGTTCAAAGGCAGCAGAGAAAGTGACAGCAGCAGGATTATACAGAGTATCACAGTACCAGGGTGCCAGGCAAGCCAGACCTGGCTGAGATGGCCCTGGATGTGGGACAAAAGGAAGAATGACCACCTGAAGCAGAAAATGGGAGTAACTCAAATCCCTATCCTTTTATCTATCCCGTTCTCCAGCTACACACACACCCCTTGGGGTTTGTTGCGGCTGTGAATACAACCACGTGAGCACAAAGTAACACTTCATTTAACTTCTGCAATCAGCAGTGACAGCTGCCCTAAACCACATTGCTGTGAAGATGGGGCGAGAAGAAGAAAACCCAACTCAAGGGAAAGTAGAACTGAACATGAGTGTTTCTTTTAACACTGTCTAAAGCTCTTGACCATTCTGTCTCTACATCACATAGCAATTGCCCTGACTTAGTGAGGTCTAGTGCCATGCAGCAGTTCTACAGACCGGCTTGAACCAACAGGCCCTCAAGAGATCCCCACCATCTATATTAAGAGCAAGAGCAGAAAAGCATGCAGCACGTGGGATCACGACTGTGTAAACTAGGCAGATACCACTGAGTCACCACCATCACTCCACTGCACTGCCTGAGAACTTGCTTTATGCCAGCACCCAGTCCTGCACTCCCTGCCAAACCACAGCCACCGGCTCTGAGTTCAGCAAAGAGCCTGCCAGCTGGTTCCTTCCAGAGAGCTATTGCTGGTGGAAGGATACATAGAAGCAACAATTATGGATAAGCATACATCTCTTAAAAACGATGGTATGTGGAAACACCTGTTTCTCCTGTCTCAATAGTCACACAGAACCACAGAATTAACTAGCTTGGAAATCATCGAGATCCAACCTATGACCTAACACCACCTTATCAACTAAACCAGACTCTAATTCATTTAGATTCCTGACCTAACAAAGGACACAATTCCTCTAAATTTTAGATGTCTGCTCAGCTGCCTGTGCACAATCATACATTGTAAATGGAACATGAAAGCAGTGCCACCAACTTCCCCCTGCAAGCCCATGATATCTGGAAGTTACAAAAACATTATGCTCCAGCAACTCAAGCAACCCGTCTTCCCTAATCCACAACAGGGAGCAGATACACTCAAGACAGCTCTTCAAAACACCATAATAGCCTCAAAACACTACATGTTGGAAAACTGCCTGAGCAAGGCAATGTCTTTGGCCAACCCTCACTGAGAGTGGGGAGGACAGAAGAGATATCCCCACCTAACTACAATGCTATCTCTAACAGTGACAACACAATGACATTTTGGAAACAGATTTGCAATAGTGGTAATGAGCTCCAACTATTCCTTTGGTCAGCTGGAATCTTTAGCTTTTACTGTCAAACTGGACAATCCTAAAATAACAACCAAATATTGGGCAAAAGAAACTAGATCACTCCCAGAGAATTCCTTACAGTGCCACTGTGTAGACACGCTGCAGCTTCCTCAGACAGTATGAACCTCACCTGGGGAGGAAATACTGAGAGTATGAACAAGAGGACTGAGTGAATTCAGCTACTCACCACTGCTGCCACAATTTCCCACCTCTGTGCATCACAGGGCCCCTGACACTGTTGCTGTCCCACTAAACACCACAAAGCACTGCTCTGGGGACTAACTCAAGCCATCTTAACAAGAGCACACAGGAAAGTGTCTATTATTCCGGGACAGCCTTGAATTAAGGGGGCCAGGAAACACAGGTGCTTTTTGAATCACTCTTCATCTGTCTGGTGCCCCCTGTGCTCAGTGCCACACATCAAGGACAAGCTGGGGCTGTTATCGCTTACCAAAATCCCAGCCCCCCACTTGGCAGCACAGGGTATGGCAAGGGCATTTGTGGATATGAGGGGAGCAGTGTCACACTGTATGCTCACAGGGCACCCTGTCCACCTGCCATGCATCCCTGCACCTGCTACATTCCAGGGGCCATCCCCTACCCTGTGCCAGACAGAAACAGGCCCTTTACAGTGTCCTGGAACAGATGTAAACCACTGAGGTTAAGGCAGGGCCTTAGTGAGGTTAAGGCAATGTTGAACTCTAGTGGCTCATTCCTGACTAACCTGAGCAGGAATGTGGGGTCCAGGCAGCACTATGGCTTTAAGGTCCGGCTTCATTCCTTGCTAAGCTGTTAACAGAGCACAGAAGAGGTGGTGCCTGCTTCTTAACAATCTTTCTCTACAGGCACTGCAGCACTGAGTGCACACCCACAAATCTTTTGGTTCCTTCCACACTTACACGCACACACGGCTGATGCCTGAGAGCATTTAGAACAGGCTAGCAAAGGCCTCCAGTACCTCAAGACCTCCCTTCTTGGCACTCATTTCAATGCTCCTAAAAGCTCAGCCCATTTGCAGAGGATGTGCAGCAAAGAGCACACAGCTTTGACCTGCAGCTGTAACCTCATTTTTGCCTGCTGAAGTCACAGTACCTCTGTTTTAGAAAAACTTCTTGTCCTATGTCTCAATGTAACAAAAATGTCTGGTTTCATTAGCATAAAGACAGTCACTGTCCAGACAGATCAAAATGTACATGGATACCACGCACAAATCAGCAGCTACCTAGAAAGAGTTTGTTTCAGAGAGATACTTGGTGGCAACCTGAAGTCTAAATGATGGCAGTTCCACTAGGTCCTAAGGAAATTTGTTGAACTGGCTAACTGCCTTCACTAGAGACCAATTATATTGAATCAGATAGCGTATTTCCTCAGCATCTAGGCCACTAGACATACACCATTGTTGTATTGTCCTTAAAACAAATTATTATTGCCTTAAAACAAATACCCAAGCAAACTCAAGGAATTATTTGTCTGTTTCTGTGGACACAACTTTTCAGATCAAGTTTGTTTACTTTCCTGTTATAAACGCATGGTCTTCAGGTTCCAAAATAATAATGTAGCTCTTTTCTGACCTATATCCAGCTCTTCAACACTCTCTGAAGTGCTGACACCAGGACTAGGCAGCATTCCCGCACTAGGGTCCTCAAAACATTTCTCCCCTACTCCTGCCACTCACCTGAGGACTGCAAGCTCCCTCTCAGCTGAACTACTGAGCCTGGCAGTTGTGTTAACAAATATCTTCCAAGCGTGTTGCACCATCAGTATATTCCAGACAAGGCCTCCAGTCTTGCTAGCCTGACCTCTGTGCTTTGCTCCAGATGTAGAGCCTTGCACAGAACAGCACCAGACAATCCCTGCTTTTCAGGTCACTCAGCTCTGCTCCCATAGCTGACCTGTTGTTTACATCCCCTCCAACCACAGCATCTCCATGCTTGTGCCAACACAGCATTTGTATCACTGACAAAACCACTGGGTAATGCAGGATCAGGAGTAGACACCTTCAGTACTTCTTTATGAGTTTTTTTTAGCTTCCTTACTCACTGGTGGAGGATGACTCCCCATCTCCAGCTGTTTCATAAGAATGCACAAGTACTCTGGGCTATTTACAATAAGCCACTTTGATTTTGTCTGGTGAGTACTCCTATATCAGATTATCACTGGGAACAAAGTCCAAAGCTTTCAAAGCTATGCATAAGTACCTCACCAATTATTATCAAAAATCATACTCATATGAAGAAGTTGTCTGACAAGGCCAGTTTCCCATTCAGGGAAAATCGGCCAGTAGCATAGTGTCTTCTCTCAGTTCTTCACCAGCTGCAGAGCTTATCAGACTTTCTGTGGACTGACCAAACTGAACTTCGAGTAGTCTGGCAGGCTACTCCCTCATTGTCCGAGAATAATGCTCTTACAGTAGTTTTTTTTCCACTCCCCTGAATTTTTTCAAGTGTCATTAATGATTCAAAGAGCTCTTTGGCTTAATCTCTAAAAATGATGGACTGTAAGTTAACCATTGTTTTGAACATTTAAAAACAATGATATTTAACATTTTTCCTAATTACAGCAAGTAATTTGTGAGCAGAGCAGAAAATATTCTCTTATGACCAAGCTACAAACACAGAGTCTTCTCCTTTCCAAACATCACAAAATAAATATTATTTCTGCCACTGCTTTTTCAGTATGCTTTTTCACTCCTGGTCAGTATGGAGCCTATACCACTGCTAGGATTTCAGGAAGCCCTGATACATTTTAGGAATCCCTTCTTATTTTTCAAATGTGCTGCCCAAAGGCTCTTCACTGGTACCCTTCAGTTCCCCCATCAGCTCTCTTCCTTTGCCTGCAGATTACTTGTCTATGTTGCCTTTTTTTTCCCTTTCATTGTATTTTGAGGGTTTTTGCTGCTTTAATCTCCTTTGTTAACCAAACCAGCTTTCTTTTAAAGTAAAAAATTTGTCTGTGTGCATGCAGAATTGTGGTTTCCCAGGGACCTAATGAGGACTCTTGAACAATTCCCAATTATCATTCCCATTTTTATGCTTAAGTTCTTCCTTCTACTTTATTTGGCCTATAATTCTTTTCTGTTTCAAAAAACTGAACCTCTTTAGAGCGCCAATCATACATACTATTGGTTAGGACTATATATTCCCTTTTCACATAAAAATAAAGTTCAGTCATGAGTATTTGTACCTAAGCAAACATCCTTTTCAGTTCAGTGATTAATTCATTTTTTATTAACCCAGATGAGGTCTGAAATTGCATTACTCCAAGACAGCATCTACACTTTCTAGACAGTGTTATTAACATATGTTGTTTAGGTGAATGGGTTTCTTGGAGTGCTGTGAAAACATACCTGAAGTCCCTAAAGGGAAGTGTAATTTTTCTCTTGCTCTCTTCTGGTAGAGTTTCAAGGAGATGCTCACCCAGGCACTGTGCAATACTGGTAACAGGTACTTCCATCCCCTGCATTACTGCTGATCAACTACAACCTTGAGCTTTCCATGTCTTCTTCTTTTGACTTACCAACAGCTTCAAAGCAAATAAAAATATACGTGGTGTCATCTTCTCTTCCTTCTCCACTTCATCCTTGCTAGAAAACATGGCTGTAGCTACTTTATTTTTGAACATTACAAAAATGCAGCTTATCCCATGGGACTCCAGCTGTGACAATAGCTCATTAATCTCTATAAACAGGGCTTAAAAATTCATACGGGGTGAAACTTGTGATCAAATTACCCTAGCCTAACAACTTACTGTACACTGGCTGAGCAGCAGAGACTGTATAGGAGCTCAGACTTACGTGTACAGCATGATTTATTTCAGCAGAAATGCCTCTGCCAGAAGCTTCCAACCACTCCTGACATGCCTGCATTTAACAGGGTCAAGCCTAAATGCAGGCTGCTGTGAAACTGGAAAGGCAGTGGCCAACACATGGCTGAAAGGTACATTAGCTGCCTATATTATCCGTTCTGGTCTCAAGGAGAGTACAGATATAGCTCACCTCAGGATATCTGCAACTACTTGAGTGCAGAAATTTCAGCCCTAAAAATTTCCAGAGACCATTTTGCCAAATATACCAACAGTGACAGGATTTAAGTTCCTCTCTCAAAGAGCTACAAAGGAATTTGGTATGTTTGCAATTTGGGGGATGCCCTGAAACTCCAGGGGCAGGAATTTCCTCAGGCATACATGGTCGGGGAGGTTCTTGTATGATTACAGGCATTGGCTATCACAGGTGGCCCTGTGGTTAGCTCATTTCATTAGAGCACGGTGGTAATAACACCAAGCTTGTGGGTTCCCATATGGACTATTCACTTAAGAGCTGGACTTGATGATTCTTGTGGGTCCCTTCCAACTCAGAATATTCTGTAGTCTGGAAATTCTGGTTCTGTGATTAAACTGCTGCACATTCCCAGCAGAATGGGCTGTTTTGGTCAGGATAAGGCAGGAAACTGAGCTCAGAACAGCAGCAAACCCATCTGTCTAGCAGGGGCTAAGGACGTCTTTCCTGCTGAGACAGCCCTGGTCCAGCAGGCTAGCAACCATACAGCTCCCAAAGCTGCATAGCCCTGAGTGAGATGTCTAGTGAAAGACCTGGGAGAGTCAGCTTTGTGCTGATCCTGTGTAACCATGGAAAGCTAAGTGGCTTTAGTTTTCTTTATCAGTGGATCCTGACATAACCTTCCCTTCAGAACGCAAGGGGTAAAAATGTAAGAAGAAACCAGTGGATTTTGAGCATCTGAGTGATTTAGCCAGCTCCCCTCTGCAAAATGAGTCCACACCAATACCAAAACCTGCTTTTCACACTGGTTCTTTGGGCATATGCAGTGTCATACATGAAATCCCTATTTATGAAATCCCTATTGAGTGCTTTAATTAATTAACTTCGAGTTAAATATTTTTAAATTGAATCTTAAAATTAACCCATCAGCCCAGGTACAAAAATCAAGTTCCATTATCAGTGTTTTCAATTGTTCAAAGTGGTTTATTAAGAAAGTTGCACCCTTCCCAGTTAAAAATTCCCCAGTTAAAAATCCCCAACTTAATGCTCTCTTTTCAAACTTCAAACCACCTGTACACCATAAGAGTTACCTTTCCTGGGTTTAATGTATATTTTTACAAGTGTTTTAAGATGTGTGGGATGTAGTTTAATACTTTTTTTTAGGTGTTTTTACTTGCACTTTGGTTCCAGGGCCAAAAACCCCAATTCTAACAGCCAGCAGCTATTTTTAGCCCCAACAGCCATTACTCTGCAGGCAAGCTCCATGGCAACCTGAATACCTGAATTTTAATGAAGGCATTTCAACTCCCTTATCTCAACTAATACCACCCCTCTGACAACGATGAGCCACTGGTGGACAGAGATGATCTATCAAAGGGAAAGCACCAATCACTTTAAACCGAAGAGGCGGGCTGTGCGCGGGCTGTGGGCGGAGCAAAGACAATATAAAAACAACGATGGAGCGAGCTGGCGCCTCTTTCCTCTCTCTTTGCAGGCTGGCTGTGGTAGACGTTGGTGCTGGGCACTCAAAGCCTTACTCCTTTTAAGGAGCCTTTAGTAATTTTTTTACTTTTGGACCAACCAAAAGCCAGCCCAGCACTGCAAGTTCTTTTTCTCTACCTGAGGTCTAGTGCTGTCTCAGCCAGAAGATCTCAAATCCCTGCGCTCCTGGGGCATACCATCTACTGAGCCATAGGATCCCAAATTTTTATATTTTTCTAATTTCTGTAATTTTTCAATTTTTCTGTTTTCAATAAATTAATGGTTTTTTTAAGAGTTGTCTCATTTCTCACATGCAGGAGCCAGGACGCAAAGGTTTGCAGCTGGACAGGCAGGAAGATGTTTAGGACAATGTCTAGATGAAAGTTCAAATTTTCTCAGTGGTTAAAATCTTTAAGCAGTTAATCCAGTATCCCAAACAAAGGTAAAGCTTTCACCTAATTCAACTGAAAATGTGGCCTACACTGAATCAGGGGAACTGAGGACTGTAGTGTCAGTACCAGAATCCTCAACAACACTGTGCTAGGATACATCCAGCAGCACACCAGTGCAGGGCTGCAGCTCTCCCGCTATTTTAGAGCATCTTTATACAACATGTTCCCTGAGAAACCCAAACACTTCCTCTGAGCTTGGAGGAAGCTCTTCAAAATGCTGAAAGATGACAGAAGAGCAAAGCCAAGGAACTGTATGATGCCATCCTGTTCTGACTTGTCTCAAGCAGAAGTGAAAAAAGGCTTGCATGGGCTCCCCACTCAGCCAAGTGGAGCACAACACAAAACTCATGTCCTTGGTGGGGCAGGATTGCTCATCCTGTGTGACATCCCAATGAGCCAACAAGTGCCACTTCTGAAAAGCGGAGGGGCTAACTCTACATTGGGGCGCTCTCAAGACAGCAACAAGGCACGATATTCTCCCCAGAAACCATGTGTCAGTGGGGCTTCTCCCTACAGCTATTACAAGTGGTCAGTGTGACCATACCTCAGCATCAGACATACTCAGCAAAGGCAGACAGAACCTCAGCTGTTACCTTGGAGAGAATGAGATGGCTGGATCAAGCAGCACCTGGAAGCACCGATTTATTTGCAGCAAATTCAGCCAGATCTGATGCATAGTTGCAAGCCCAGTTAATTTGAGATTTGACAGCCTGATGGTCCTAAAATATGTGTATTTTTTCCACATGGTGATGTTTGGGGAACATGGAGGGAGTGGGACACACTGATAAATTATGAGTAATCCACATAGAAATGAAGGGTTTGAGTGAGTAAGATGCAAATCAGTCTCTAACACTATGTCTTGCTAATGAACACAACTCAAAAAGTAAAACAGGTCACACACCACCACATAAAATCTGCAATTAAAAAAAATATTACTTGCTAGAACATTCTTGTAATGCATTTACCAGACTTGACTTCACAGAAGTCAGGTCAGTGTATCTATTTTTGTCAAAGATTAATCTGAGTTCTGTCTGAGGCTAGCAATCCTGCCCATCTTGTTAAGAACAAAGAGACTGAGAAATGCACAAGGCCAGCTACCTAAGTCTTCCGTCAAATAGTTACAAGACAAGATTGGCTTCACAGTTAATTGCGGACTAAACACCGTTACACATTTCATCTTAATTGACAGGACTGTTCTCCAGATCCATGGATAAACCTTCCTAAACCTCTCCCTGGTTTCAGACTACACAGCCAACTGCTCCCCACATTGTCTGTTCACGTGTGACCGCTGCATGCTCAAGAAAGGCAAGTCTTGTGAAATGGGAGAACATGTGGGTATCTGAAAGCTCCAGCAGGGACACTGCCAAGCTTGGTTCTGCTGACCCATTCCATATCAGTTTCCAAGCACAGCTCATACATTTTGGGAATAAGCTTTCCACATCTGCCCAGTGGAGCAGAAGCCCACAACCTACAGACCAACTCTTCCACTCGCACCTGCCCTCAATTCAGGCTGTCAGGGATGAGGGACGCCTTGAGCCAGAGAGGGCACTTGGGACATGTATGTGATGTCCTGGTGTGACTATCCTTCATCCACCTGTCTAATCCCTTTGAAACTGTTTACGCACCTTGGTGTCCGAATATCTTTCATCCAGGCATGCTGGAAATGGATGATGTCTGGTGTGGATGTGCGTATACCTGTGTCGCGGGTTCGGTTTGTAACCGGGCGGAAACACCAATTTAGTGTAGTGGTTTGGTCCAAAATACTCATTACTGTTTATCTTCTGTGAGATAAGAATTAGGAGAAATGCAAAGCAGGCACCAAACTTGAAAGAATATGAAGAAGTTTATTAACAGACCTAAAAGAAGGAAAAAAAAAATTATACCACCTTCAGAACTCTCCTCCTCTCCCTACCTTCCTCCCTTTGCCCACTGACAATGTAAAAATACAATCCTTAAGATGTTCAGTCTGTTTACCACTTCCATAATAACCTTGTTCAGTCCATTTAGAAAGAGAAGTCTCTTCTTGCTCGTGCTATGAAAACAGTATCACAACGAGACAGCCGCCCACTTCCAAATATCGTTCAGTCCATTTAGGAAGAGGAGTCTCTCTGCCTGCATGTGAGTCCCTTCCCCTGACTTGCAGCTTTTCCCGCAACTGCTTTCGAGGGTCCACTCTTGAAGTTTTTTGGGGTACAATTTTTAAGGTTGAGCCATTCAGAAACAAAAAAACAGAGGCCCTTCTCCTTCCCTGGGAGCAAAGGGTCTTCCTCATCTTCATCTTTAGGACTATCTCTGGGAGCATCTCTAGGAACTGAGGTTTTCTCCTTTCCCATTTGAAGCAAAAGTCCTCATCTGGTCCATCTCTAGGGACTGAGGTTTTCTCCTTTCCCGTTTGGAGCAAAAGTCTTCATCTGGTCCATCTCTCCCTGTCCAAACTTCTCATGAAATTACAGCTGCGTCAGCATCTGCCTATCTCAGCGCAGGTGCTTTTGCTCACGAGTTGAACACTCCACCCCCCATATCTTCATGAAATTACAACGGGATACTCTGATATATCATAGCTTCACAACAGAATTTCAGCTTTAAGCATCTCCTCTCTCTCTTCCCTCAGGTTTTCAGCTCTTCACAGCAATAAAAGGGTTAATCTCACCTCGGCCTTGCAGATGGAATTTTTCTTATCGCAGTGGAGATGGGGGGAGCCGAGCCACTCCGGCTGCCCACGGCAAGGCAGTGGGGGGGGTTCCACGGCTGGAACAGGTCCATCGGCTCCAGGATGGCTGTGGCCCGGCCCGGCCTGGCCCAAGCAGGGCCTGGCCGGGCCCACTGGCCCCCACACGGGGCCTGCAGCCACCTGTCCCAGCGCCGGAAACGAGAGAGAGCTTGGAGGGGGAGTTTGCCTATTCTTAAATGTGGATCACAGAGGTGATCACAACTTTAAGTGGCTTAAAGAATTGTCCATATTCAAACTGGCCAGCTGATAGGTTCTATCAGGTCCCAGAGGAAACTGTAAGCACCCCTTAGCAAGGACATCCCTTCTGGGACTACGCTTGCTAACCTATGACAACCTGCTAAGCTTGCTGGATGATAAGAATTTTATTAAGGAACCCAATCTTCTCTCTCTTAGAAAAAAAAAAGAACTGTTCCTACTCTTTCATTTTTGCCTTAGGTCAGAAAAAGAAACAATCATCTTCAAAACTATGTTCAGCCTCATCCTACTTGCAAATCAATCTTTCAAATTATCTAATAAAAGCCTTCATTAATATTATTGCAAATAATTATAGGATATAGAAATTTTAAGTCAACAAGTATAATGGAAACATACCCGTTCCAAAAACCTTGATAGTGTTTTGCAAGTTTTCTGTGTTAAAGACAACAGCATCAATGAATAGTTTTCTCAAGAGACTGTATGGCAGTAGGAATTTAGAGAAACACAAAACCAACACCTCATGTACTAAAGACATGGGAAACAGAAACAATACTTAGAAGACCTAAAAATGTAAATACAGATGAGAAAGAAGATGTAAATTGGCTTCCAAGTTCACCTTGATCAGGGAGCAGTCAGGGACTGGACCAACAACAACAGTAACACTCTTTATTTCCTTGGGAAGCCGTGTGAGTAAAAAGGACTTTGCCAGCCGCAAGCATGAGTGCTCAGAAAACCACTGTGCCTGAAAGAACCACAGCCGAACACAGATGCATAAACGAGGGAAGATGAGGACAGTGACAATACCACTGCACCAAGCATGACTGCCATGTCACAAGACAGATGCTGCTAGGCCTGGGAAGAGCTGAGTCAACATTTAACACATAGAAATGTGCACTGCTGGGACAGGCTCAACAAATAGAACATTAAAGGACAAACTGATTACAGCTGTAATGTTCACACAAGTACTAAGAGTTAATAGCAGAGGCTCTTCAGTGGAATACAAGCCCTCACAAAATCTAACAGATGAAAACTAAAGCTGGGCTTCATTTTTGTTCTGAATTTGCTGATGAAAACTAAAAATCAGTCTTCAGAACCACGGCCATGAGTCAAACGCTGTCAGTTGGGATGCAGGAGCCAACATGGATCCCCATGGATCTTGCAATCCAGTCTGGGCCAGAAGAACCATCTCACCAGTACTGGACAGGAGTGTGACAGGACTGCAGTACAGTTCTTAGGTGGGAAAGGAAGCTGTCTTCTACAACTTCTGCAGGCATGTGCCTTTAAGTTGTCCAGACTGGTTGCAACCTTTTTGTCCAAGGGAAAAAGCTGGCAGCTGCATTCCCATGCTTTGGGTTCTGTAATGGCAATAAGAAGTGAGCCCTTGGGATCAGGCATCCAACAGAGCCACAGCATCAGAGCACCATGATCCATCACTGTAATTCTGTGTCAATACTGAGAACCTGCCGACTAAAGCTTCGCACAGGGGCACCCAACTGCCTGAACAGCTGAGTAAGCCAAGGCCACATCTCTGCCCTGCTCCACACTCCTTCCTTTTGGCTGAGCTGTTCCAAAAACCATTCAGCTCAGAGCTTCTGTGTGCTACCTTGAGTGGCCACCGATGCCTGGCAACCCTCAGCCTGCTGACAGGGCTGTGCTCCTCTGCAGCAAGTGTCCTCACCCAAAGCTGGAGGATCTCAAGCATCACACAGAGCACCGCCAACCAGCCCACCAGTCTAGCACTACTTGTCAGAGGACAGCAGGATAACCCAGTCACAAGTGCTCTCAGAGCAGTGCATACATTTCATTGCCCAGCCCTTGCTCACTGAGTAAAAAGGAAAGTGCACTGGCATGCTCACACTGCAAAACTGGGAGCCACACACAGGCAAGAAGCCATCCATGGGAGCAGCAAGGACAGAAGAAGCCATGTTTGCAACCTGACATCTTCTGTTTCTGCTGTGTAATATGCCAAGCTAAGGGCAATTTTAATGGGAAAATCCAGCCAGCTGATAGGCATATAGAGTGCAAGTGCAAGGAGCAACGTTCCCAGTTTGGGATTTCAAAGCCCTACCACAGAGTCCAGGCTGTTTGAAACAAACTCCCCACCATTCTGAAGGCCACTTTTACTTTCACTGAGGGAAGAACACTGAAATGGCCAAGTAGTTAAAAATATCTTAATTAAACTGTAATTATTTTAATAGAAATGAGAAGTCTTAGTTATTTTGGTTCCTACCAGCCAACCCATTCCCCCATCCCTGATGTCTACATGTGGAGGCTACAGGTTTGTTTACACACAAACTGAAACCAAAACCAAATCTAGGTCACATACGCCAGCAGCCAAAGATGCAAATAGGATCAATTCAGTTGTTCCAGCCCCAGTTCATGAGCACAAACCCCTGATGTTCCCATCACCTGAAGAGAGAAGGCTGGTCCTAACAAATAAGTCTTGAAATTACACCCTCGGGGCAGCAGATGCAATCATGTTATGCAAGCAGTGTCCCATCCAACTTGTTTAGCAATAAAAAGCTCTGCTCCTCTGTCAGCTCCTTCATCAAGCAACTGCTCTGTGCTTTGCTTCAATTTGGACCTAAACTACAGAATCTAATCTACTCTTTGCAGACCTTGCACTATGTGCCTTTCCTTGCTTTTTCTTTCTTTGAGATTCTCCATTACTGTCATTGTCGAAGATGAGCCTGAACCAAGGTCCTGTGAATGGAAACACTGCCAGATCCAGCCTCATCATCCCAGAAGTTAAAGACAACTACTGTAACTGACCAACCAAGTATAGCAAAACACCCTTTATAGGAACGAGAAGAATAGCTCAAATCTCAGCACTTTCATATTGTATCCTTTGCGCCTAATTTCAAGCCATCACTTCTCACTTCCTTAGAACGGGACAAAAAACAGACCACCCAACAACCCATGTAACACATGTAAAGCCATGGAGTCTTTGCTTTCTTCTTTCCCCACAAATACAGGCTTTTCCTAAATAACAATTTTATACAAGGGCTTCTCAAGGGTGGCCCTTTCGCCCAAGTGCGCACACATATTAAGCAGCAAAAATGATGTTGCTGCTTAACATGTGTGCGCACTTGGGCGAAAGGGCCAAGTGACAGAAGGGCTGTGTTTGTTAAGCAGGAGTCTATAGTTCTCACAGTCATGTTAGTGATCCAGAACCTGGAAGTTCTGGGAGCCATCCAGAGAAAAGCAAGAATCTCTCAGCACTTTGTAGCTTGCAGAGGTTGTTTTTTGAGTAGAAACATAAACAAATAATGTCCTAATTAATACAAAATGATCAATGTAGAAAACTTTGCTTCATTTCCTATCTGCAATGAGCTATATGAGGGACTGGCTGAAAGATGCAAATAACAACACTTTCAAGTGCTCAGTCCCAGATTCAGAGCCAGGATTTCATAAGCAGTCAGCCCTTAGTGGCTCCCTGACTCCTACTGCAGCTTTGAAGACTACTTCTGAATATGTAGCAATGTATTCTGATGCTCAGGTAGGACGAATGCTGAGACAAGGTATGACCACAGGAAAGCCATGTGGGAAAACAATTCTCAGATCAGGAACAGGTAATAGAACCTTCTACCAAGTGTGCCAGTATCAGAGAAGTCAAACTGGCCAGAGTCTTGGCTAGGAAGTGGTGATGGCAGGACAGTGTTTACACACTTAACCATGGGTCCACACAAAGGGCAGACGTAAGTCTAAACTACTTGTGCTCAAGCTGAGACCACTGTCTGAGGAATACAGCCTGGACACCACCTTAGCGTATCAAAGCAAGTGCCTGGCACAGTACAGGCCATCACCTGCTCATCTTCTGAGCCAGTACTAAACTGATGTTCATGATACTACTGAAGCCAACAGCAAAGCTGTTTAGGGCTGGAGCACTAATGCCCCCAACACAGCAAACACGTATGCACATGCAGAACTGGAGAAGAACAGCTGGGAGGGACTGACTCCATGCTGGAAGTCAGCAGTGGCAGATTGTACGTAGCTACAAAGCCCAGACGCAGCTAGGAATGAGACCTGCATGCAGGGCAGTGCAACAAGAGAGGCAATACCCATCAAAGACAGTGGACTGGGAGAACAAGTCTGGAAGACAAACTAGGATGGAAACAGCACGAAAGAGGAAAAATAAACACCATGGCCCTGGCCATGGAGACAAACTAATGTTGCCGTACTCATAAAGTTGCACAGAACTTGGAACAAGAGACAGGGATTGACAAGGCAGTGAAAGTATTTCACAGATTGTGTACACAACATTGTGTACTGAACAGAAATGATACTTTTATGATTTAGCAATGTGGGCAGCCAGCCTGAGCTGAGCAAAAATGGAGAGATTTGGCAGGTAAAATAAGAGAGCCATAAACCAAAAGTCTTTGGTAAAAAAAGCCAAAGAAAAAAGAGTCCCTTGACAGGCAGTGTTGGCTGTTGTATGTGCGGAGGTTTTGGGGTTTTTTCCATTTTTTACTGTTCTCTCTTCACAAGGAGAAGGAAGTTGCTAACTGGGGTTTGTCTGCACTTTGCAGTTACTGCGCATTGTGCAACCCCAGGGAGACAACAATACACTGTTCCAGACCTTCACCTGCAATAACATACACTAACAAGGTCAACAGAATGGATCAAAAGAGGGACCTAGCTACTAACAATGCATGGATTGAAGTGGCTTGGGAGTCCACCTCACCAGGCAGTACAGTCATTTTGGATGTGAAACAAAGAGCAAACCCTATGCAGAAACAAACTGAAAACACTGAACTTGCTTCTCTGCTAAGTAATTTCTCTGTAATTCTGCCATAAGAAAATAAGCATCTCTCTAGACAACATCCAGAGGGACCTGGACAAGCTTGACAAGTGGGCCCATGGGAATCTCATGCAGTTTAATTAGACCAAATGCCAGGTGTTGCACCTGGGTCAGGACAATGCCCAGTATCAATCCAGGCTCGGGATGGACAGATAAACAGAGAGCAGCCCTGTGAGAAGGCCCTGGGGGTGCTGGGGGATGAGAGGCTGGACATGACCCAGCCACGGGCACTCACAGCCCAGAGAGCCAAACGTGCCCTGGGCTGCATCCAAAGCAGCGTGGGCAGCAGGGGAGGGAGGGGATTCTGCCCCTCTGCTCTGCTCTGGTGAGACCCCACCTGGAACACTGCATCCAGCTCTGGGGTCCCAGCACAGGAAGGACAGGGACCTGTTGGAGTGAGTCCAGAGGAGGCCACCAAGATGGATTAGAATAAAGGACCACCTCTCCTATGAGGAAAGGCTGAGAGAATTGGGATTGTTCAGCCTGGAAAAGAGAAGACTTTGGGGTGACCTATAACACACCTTCCAGTATGGGAAGGAAGCCTACAAGAAAGACTTTTTACAAGGACATGTAGTGACAGGACAAGGGAGAATGGCTCCAATGTGAAAGTGAGTAGGTTTAGATTAGATATTAGGAAGAAATTCTTTACTGTGACAGTGGTAAGGCACTGGCACAGGTGAAACCATGGATGCCCCATCCCTGGAAGAGTTCGAGGTCAGGTTGGATGGGGCTCTGACCAACCTGGTCTAGTGAAAGCTGTCCCCACCTACGGCAGAGGGGATGGAACTAGGTGATCTTTGAGGTCCCTTCCAACTCAGGCCATTCTGTGATTCTATGATATTTCTTGTACAGTATTAGACCATTCCTCATGCTTTTTGTTCTGCTTTCCCCAACAGAAGTTTCGAAGTTATGCCTGTATGTTCGCTTGTTTGAAAAGCAGTCACAGAAGTGGCCCAACACTGGGGGTTTCTGGACAGCAGCACACCAAAGAAAATAATTTTCAAAGAGCCTATTTCAAACCCTTTCTTTGGTTTATATTAAACATGCAATTAACTCTACTGCCTGAACAAACTGACAAGAAAGCTCAGAAATTAAAGACTTACAGAATCACCAAACACAAGTTCACAAGTCAGTTTCTGAAACAGCCATGAAATTGGCTTAGAAGAATAAAAATCATCTGCCTCTGGTTATCCTTTTCCTTGAGCTGCCTGTATTGGAAATCTAGCAGTGGGCAGAAGTGGAGGTGTGAATTTGCAGTGCAGTAGCTGTTCCAGACCTGCTCCCTCAAGGGACAGTGCTCTCCTTCCCCTCTAAGCATGCAGGCATGGGAGGAGCTGCAGCCTGCATGATGCACATGCACATCTCCACTCACCATGGGGCAACCATGGGCTGTCATTTTCCTAACCAGAGGCAAGTTTCTCCTGCAGTTCTTGTCTCTCTGGCCTTCTCAGAAGGCTGGGCAATTCTGAACATTGCAGCTCTGTGTCCCTTGCCCATGCAGCTTCTTGGATCATTTGGTATTTATCCCATCTGCAAAACAGCAGTGCTCTTCGAAGAAAGCTGTGAAGGCCTAGAGTCAACATTTGCAGGAGCTTAGCAGGGACATGATTTGCAATCAACATTTCTCAGTCTCCCTACCACTTTCTTACAAGGCAGCGGAGAAAAATTCTCATACCCCCCCCCCTCCACTTCTATGATGATAACCTATAGGGGCAATATCAGCAAAATTAAAATGTGGGCAGTAATGTTTATAAATCCTCAACCAGGTACAAGGTGGAAAAGAAGGGACTTCCCAGCCTATTCCCAGGTCAGCTGTGAGCTAACAGCAGCAGCATAAAGATTCAAAGCACAGTGTTAAGCAAAAGACTGGAGATGTAAATGAGGTTGCCCAGCTCCAAACAATGGAAGAGAAAAGTGCAGAAGCCCTGCCTGCATTTAAGGACTGCTCAACTGCAGGACTGCAGCCTGGGTTGATGTGCTATTCCCCCCACCAATGCTGTCTGGCGTAGCAGCACTTCAGACATTTGTCTTGAGCTGCTGTCCCTGCCCTTGCTGTGCTGCACTCCCCTTCTGCTCTTTCCCTTCCAAACTCTGCACCAGTGACAGGACAGGCTTCACGATGCAGGGGAAAGGGTCAGGCATCAGTCAAAATTCCCCAGCCCTATGACTAAAGGTCCTCCCACCTTCTGCTACAGGGCATGCTGCAAAACATAGTCTCACCTATTTCTAAACAAATGCCTCTTCCACTCCCCAAACTAGCATCTCCCTGCAGTGAAGGTACCCCACGTCAGGGAGCAACATTATGCCTGTGATCCCACTGGGCAGAGACAACAACAGACACTGCTGCCTGGTGTACTTCGTTCAGAGAGGAGCACCTCATCCAACACACAGACAACTCAGAGGTCATTTGGCAGCATGAACAACAGTGCTGAACTCCAGCAGGTCTGCAAACACAGAGGCACTTGTGTAAGGGCCTGTACTAGTCTGTGAAGCTCCCTGCAGAACGCTGTGCTGTGCTGACCCTCACCTGGTAACAAAGGAAGGGAAAAAGACCCCCAAAAATCAAACAAAAATACTTTTCCCAGCATGGAGGATGGGCCCCTATTTCTGAGGGCATTAAGATAACCATTGTGATACTTTTCCAATCAGCACTTACTTCTCAGCACTACTCACAGCACCTGTGCTTGCCCCAAGTAATCACTTCTTTCTTTTTAACTTGCTATTACAAAACCAAGTTTGGACGTTGAGCGCCAGCCTGTCCTGGGCTCCTGTGGGGGGGCCCAGTCAGGGAGAGAGAGCACCTGTCCAAAGGTCTGGTGCTTCTGAGGGTGGAACATGCCCACGGCTGCCCAAGGAAGAGAACAGGGGTCTCCCCAGGCCATGCCTAAATGAATTCATCTCTGGCCTGATCTCCTGTGCTAGCAAATTCTCCTGAGGATGTAGGCAAAGGCACGGGCTGCAGGGAGCAGACACAAGTCTCTGGGTACAAAGAACTTAACCCACGCCCCAGCCCTTGCTGTTGCTGCTGAGATATCCACCTGAGCAGCCAGCCTGGCACCCTGCACAGCACTCTGCCTCACCTGGGAGAAGTTCAGCCCATTGAGTGGGTGGCACTGCTCTTCTACTTTCTCCACAGCACCCGTTTGCTTCCTCAGCCGCTCCGCTTCCTGGGCCAGGAACAGATCCAGGACGGGCACACCTCGTGACTTGATGTCTACCTCAGTCAGAGAGTTCACCATCAGCATCACCCAGACCGGCCTCTTCCGCTCCCAGTTGCCAGCAATGGCGTTGAAGAGGTAGTCTGCATACAGCCCTTTGCCCCGCTGGTCTGGGGTCATCCAGGATGGCATCATGAGCTTGACATACTCCAGGTGCCGCTTCAGACGGTGGTAGATGTCACGGGGCAGCACATCTTGGAGATTCTTCCCCTGTGGCAGGAGTTGGCAGCTGGTGAGAGCTGAGATGGTGTAGGGATCAGTGAGGTCCAGCTCAAAGTACACGATGTGGCTCTGCTGGAAGGCTTTCTTGGAGTTCTCTGGGATGAAATCCCAAACACGTGTGTATGGGACATGGATGGTGCCAAAGAAATAAGATGGGGGATCTCTCTTGATTGTCCACAGGAAGGAGTTCAGCTCATTTTGCTGGGAGAGAGGGAGACACAGCTGAGTAAGTACACACTTTTACACCAGGCCACTGCAGCAGAGGTCTTAAGGAAAACATGGTGCCAAGCCAGCAGATCACCTGGCTCAGCAGCTTGCCAGCATGGACTTTACCTAAAGTGACTTTGCTCACACAAAGTCCTCTTTGACCATTGTTTTTCTCAGGTCTTGAGGTAAAAATTCAATTTTTGCTAATAAAAACATAAGAAGATTGTCTTTGGGTTTCTCCTCCTGAAAGGTAACACCGTGTCTTCTCAACAGTAATACCACCTGATACATCACCTGGATATTTACCAAAAGCATCAGCAGAGCACAGCCCTAGCACACCATGATCCAGGCATGACACTTACCCAACTTCTGCTTTTTCTCAAGTCAAAAATTGGCATCACTTTGCTGAAGCAAAGCAGGACAGCACGATTTCTATCACTTTCACCTCTCACTTCAGCACAGCAATGCAAATCAAAGAAACTGCTGTGACAGTTAGAAGGTGGCACAGCATCATGGGTGAAGTTTCCTTGTGGAGTATGCTGGTTTTGGTTGGGGTGGAGTTCATTTTCTTCACAGTGGCTGGTATAGGCAGCATTTTGGATTCATACTGAAAACAGCGCTGGTAATATAGAAATGTTTTTGTTATTGCTGAGCAGTGCTTGCACAGCGCCAAGGCGTTTTCTCATGTTGTATGACTGCCAGCAAGGATGCTGAGGGAGCCCAAGATACTGTGAGGGGATACAGCCAGGACAGCTGACCCTAACTGACCAAAGCAATATTCCATACTATATGGCATCATGCTCAGCATAAAAAGCCAGGGAGGGCAAAGAGAGAGAATAGGGGACATTCAGAATGATGGGATTTGTCTTCTCAAGTCACTGCTATGCATGATGGAGCTCTGTTTTCCTGGAGATGGCTGAACATCTGCCTGTCCATGGGCAGTGGTGATTGAATTCCTTGTTTTGCTTTGCTTGTATGCGCGACTTTTGCTTTAGCTATTAAACTGTCATTATCTGAACCCAAGACTTTTCCCACTTTTACCCTTCCAGTGCTCTCTCACATCCCATGGAATGGGGGTTTAATGAGTGTGGTGCTTGGCTGACACCAAGAAAATGAGTAACACAAAACACGGCTGGCAGACAGACTTGCTGGAGCAGGTCGAAATAAAGTTTTGCACATGGCAGAAAGACACAGTCAAGACCCCTCACAGCCCAGTACTCTTTCTTGAGTAGCAGAGAAGAGCATGCAATACCTTGGAAAATAAGGGAAAAAATTCTGCAGGCCAAACTTGTCCTGTGGTTTCATGGTATACACTTGTAAACACTGAGGAAGAAAAAAAGCTGTTTTTTTTAAATTAGCTTTAAAATCTCTCAAAACCCACAGCCATCTGAAAGACAGAATCATATTTAAATTTGTTCTGCTGGAAAACGTACCTCACTGCATCACCTGGGATACCTCAATACAGGGTTGTGGTGCTCCCACAGGACAGAAGAGCAGATGGGACAATACAGATCCTGCTTGAATCCTTCCAGCTCACTTTATACCAGCAGCAGGCACAGCCTTCATCACCCACAGCACCCACTGCTGCAGCAGTACTTACTGGAGCAATGGACACAAACGGTGTCTGTCTGCACAGACAGAAGAGGTAGCCTTTGCATGTCTAAGTAAGAGAACAAGCTTCCAGATGCACTCAAACATCTGGTCAGTCTTGAGCCAGCAGATAACTGTAACCTCAGCACTGAGGCTAACTGTGCATGTGTGCTGATCTAAGAAGCCTGCCTGACTGCCAAATGCAGAACAGGCTGCTTGGAGGAATTTACTGGAAGCACATTGCCCGTAAATTTCTGACACTGAAGACTCAGGGTCATAAAGGTTAATCTTAAAGAGTGCTCTGCAATGGCTCATCCCAGACAACCTTCTCCAGCAGCTCTGTACATCAAAACCAGGCCACAGATCAGGCAGCACCTCAGCAAAGCGCTACCACCAGTCCACTTTACCTGCATGGACTACAGAATATAGAATATCCTGAGCCGAAAGTACCACACGGGGATCACTGAAGTCTGACTCCTGGAGCTGCACAGGAGAGCCCCAAGAATTGCACCACGTGCCCAAGAGCATTGCACAAACCAGCTGTATTCCAAAGGGCTCTTCAAACTGTTCTGCAGCATATCAAGAGTCTGAAGGATACTTCAGACCCTGGCCAACACCATTCTACAACTCCATATCCTATAGGACAGTCCTGGAATGCCTGAATTACAGAACATAAAAATTCTCCTGAAGACCATAGGAAGAAGAGAGAACAAACATGAAGAGCACCAGGAGGTACAAAAGATAGAGGGCAACAGGTGAATAAAAAATCTAACATAGACCTGTGAAGAATACTCAAGAATGAATATGCGAAGTAAAACAAGAGGGAAAATGAGACAGGGTTCTTCCCTGACATCAGTCAGAAGGGGAAAATGAAAGGACATGCCACTGTGGTGAGAAATGAACTGGAAGTAGTGGTCAGGCAGCAAGGAGGAAGGATCAGAAGTGCTGCTTTGCATCTACTGCAAGTATAAAGAGAGGAGGCGCCTGGGACAGGCATGAGGTTAGGAGGTCAATACTCCTTCTCTTCATGCAAGTCTGATCATGTATGTGGGAGTGCACAAAACCACCTATGACTGCAAGGAATTGTACAGAACAAGTGGTCACCAGCCAGCTTAAAATTTCAATTCAGCTCCTCAGTAAACCCAGCAAGAAGGCTCAAGCCCTGATGACTGGTACCAGGCTTTAATGTGATCATCAGCGCTGCTCTGGACTACTGCACACAGCACAGCTAGAAAGGCTTTTGACATTATACTCTTTTTTTGTTCTTTTTTCTCTGCTCATCCCCCCAACTTTCATAATCAGACACTGAAAGCAGAGTAATGCTGCCAGCTACCACTGGAAATAAAGCAGGCCATCAGGCACAGAGTACATAAAGACTTCCTTTAAAGACCACAGACAGAAGAAAGCAGGCTGAGACATAGCAAAAATTTTCACACAGTCCTCGATATAGATGTTCCAAAGCAGAGCCGCTGAGCACTCTTGCTGGCACTTGCATGTCAAAAGGAGTAGTCAGGAACTTGCAAAATCACCCCAAGCACCATTCAGACCTTCTTTCACAGAAAGCTTGGAGCCAGCATGAGAGGACAGAGAAAGCTCAGTTTCCCACCGACTGGGAACTCCGTGGACCCTGCGGAATCAGTTTCCGGGTATCAGCACTTGTTATCATCGCCAAGTGATGGCACAAGGGATGCTTGCAAAGCTCACTCTCCCTCTAAAAACGTGGCACTACAGCTGCTCCAGACATGCTAGTGCCTCACACTCCTTTGGCATCTCCTTTATCTTCAGAAGGGGAGCCTGGAGTCCAGCACTGCTCTGCCTCCATGCCAGACCCCTGCAAGCAGCCTGTTACCACTCTGTGCGAGAGGGGAAAGGGCGAAGCCCTGGGTGTGCCTGAGCAGGTCTGTCTTCCCCTGCTGCACCTCTGGGCACTCTCACCTCCCTGGCAACCTCCTGGAGCTCTCGTGTGTCTCAATACAGCTTCAGAGAGGGAAAAGCAAGGACATCATTTCACCCCAATACCATAAAAGGGAAGCTGTTAAACAGTGCTCTAGGTGGCCATGAAACAGCTCAGGAGTAGTGCCAAGGCTTGTTCAGCATCACACCATACACCATCACTGTGGCACATCACTTCCCTAAGAGCATGCAGTAGATAGAAGTGCTACAACTCCATTTTCCTTTGCAGTAGGATCCTTTAACACAGCTGTTGCAACAAAAAAAAAAGTGTTTTAAAACAAACAAGTTACAGTCAAAGTGCTGTCCTGGAGGCTTATGGCAGCTGGGCTGTACAGCTTGAGGAATTTCAGTTCCAGCAGCGTAACAACAAGAAGGTTCATGAACAGATCAACATGCATAGATGCATATTTGTGTCTCCACTTTAAAATTTACAGGTGGTACTCAATGCACCATCACAAGAAAAAACCCTGAGCAAGGAGAAAGAGCAGCAGTCTCAGAAGAGAACACAGGCCTCCCAACTTGCTGCCACACCAAAGTCCGCGGAATCATCAGATCAAGGTATTTCTGAATGCTCATCACTATGGCATGGTGCCTTCTCCTCTGCCTTACCTCCCCAGGTGAAAAAGCTGACACTGTCACAGAGAACACACTGGAACTTGCGGGATCCACTCCCTAACACAGGACTTGGAAAGCCTCCTTCTCAGCGAAGGCTGCACAGGGGACGAACTCCACTGTCCACTGAGGTGCAATGGGGAAACATAAGGACAGACAACATGACAGGACAACAGTGTCAGCCATTGCAAAAATTCTGGAAAAGCATGGTGCACATTGAGGGTATTTCGCTGGGAGCTGAGGTTCCTTCTTTTGATTAAAAAATCCCAAGCCTCAGATTTTGTTCGTTTTAACAAGCCCCAACATCTTGCTTTTCCAGCCCTATTTATAGAAACATTACAGGATGCAACCTGTAGTCTTCAAACACACAAATACTACTGCATTTGTCAGATATCACGCACCACTTCAAGCAAGGCAGCAATGATTCTTCTGGAAAAGAAATGCCAAAGTAGATCAGAGAAAGCATAATTTTTTTTTTTCAGAGAAACTAGCTCAAATTGGGCTGAATGATGTACTAACGAGTAAAACTGGCAAACATCCAAAAAACAATTCAGAAAAACACCAGGAGGAACAAAGAATTCATCTAGAGACAGTACTCCAAACATGTAGAAGAGCATGGGAGTATAAAAAACTACACAAAAATGTAAATATGGACAGTTGTGATAACATGGGGAATGAAGGCTCAGAAGGCTCAGAAGGAAAGAAAACTGTGGTCCAGAGACTGAGGAACTGGATGGGAACTCCAGACATGGACAACCTACACTTGCTCTGCTTCCTTCTACATGAGTTCTACTACCTTCCATCTTCTGTCTCATCTATGTAGACTACACATTTCAAAGCACAAAGTTTCTAACTCACTGTGCAGGTAGGTGCCCTCTGTAGCTTCACTGTCTTTCAGGAGCTCTAACACTCACCACTTGGCCTCACAGCTACACCTTCCAAATCTCAGCCCAGAACTGCACTATTTCTCAACCCACAGTATTCTCGTGCCTTATTTTTTTTGCTTGCTACAGAAGCCAAAGCATGTGGCATGCAGTATTTCACCCAGGCAGGCAGCACTATTACCCTCCCTATATGGCTTTCTCCCTCTCTCTTATCTATCCTGGTGTCATATCTTGCCATGTTTCTTTATACCTAATCGAGGCAAAGATTTTACTCACCATGTTATGTGCCCATGCAACGATGGTAATGCACACAAAAATGCCAGCCACATTTTTAATAGTATTTTTCTTGAGCTTTTGCCCACCGGCATTACTGTCACACTCAAACTCAGCTTAAGACTTAAAGCAGAACTTGCTTGGGGATAAACACTGCACAGGCTACAGCTACTAAAAAAAACACATCCAATGTGCCAGAAATGAAAAATAAAGTTTTTAACTAAAAAGCCACAGGTTAAGAACAGACAAATGACTTGCTCTGCTGAAGGGCGTATATGGAGAAAATTAGCCATATAAATTAATTGGCCCTCTATCAGGAACAACACATAATAAAATACTAACCAACTACAAGCATTCCACAATTAATCCCTGAATTCTGGCTTTGATTTTTCCTAATACACTCCAATGTTAAGCAAAAAGAAAGCAGTACCAGACCACATTATTTAGTATCTGGAACACAAGCCAAAAAAGATTCCAGCATACTTCATCTTAAATTAATTGTTTTCTATGTCTTTTTTTTTTTCTAGAATGATGAGGCACATTGTTGGTTGTAGCTTTAAGTATAATTTGGAGTGATGATGAGAAAGCCCTCAGAAGTATTGTAGGTTCATTCCTTAAAATAGCAATTTCTCTCTTTCAGGCAACAACACACATATTTCTTTCATGGCAGAGACCTAGGCAACCTGATAAAAAGAAGAAAGATCTAAGAGGGGCAAGAAAAGGAATCCTAAAAAGAACTAAACTGAATTAAAAAGCCATCCGTGGTGATGCAGAAACAAGATGGTGTATTTTTCCTAAGGAGTTTATGTAAATATTCATAAGGATAAACTCAACAGCTTTATAAATAAGGCAGACGATGCCATTTCTAGACAGTGTGGTTACTACCACTGTCCTAATGACCCTAGGAAACGGCCTGCCAATTCCAGAGCTACAGGTGGTCTCACATTTTAATGACAGAGTCATCAGCAGATAATGACCTATCATTAACACATTTCACCTCCAGTCTTGCTAGTAACTGGCAGAAGTCCACTCAATTGTTCCTGAGAAAAACTTCGTGCATGTCCCACCCAACCTGTGAAGTTACCCATTTCCACAAGTATGACTTATGCTCAGGCTCTCAGGAGCTGTCCTCTTTCTCCTTGCTCTCACTAGCTCCTTGCAGTAGTTTCATACCAGCCCACAGGCTTTTGCACCTCATGCCCTCAAGGAGAAGGAGCACTCACTCCAAAGGCTTGACCTGGCTTTATGGCAGGGTCACAGCTGGCCACCTACAAATCCAGTTGACAAACTGGTTCCAAGCAAATTGTAAAAACACCGTCCCTCAAGGTAGGGCTAAGCTCTGTTTAACACAAACTCAGGAAGACACCTCCAGTGAAGCACGTGTAGCTTGGCATATGGCTGATTCCATAATGCCCTAGATCCTAGAAGATATCCTGGGGAACCAGCATGCTCCTAGAGGCAGGAAGGCCCCAAGACCAAGGGCTATGTGTAGGTGCATGAGCAGGTGAGAGAGAGGAGTGAAGTCATAGTGCAGACCTTCTTCAGTTGCAAAACTTTCTCACACCTACCCTGCAGTGAGCCTGCTGTGGCTTTGGCACCTCCCCAGTGCAGCAGGTCTGCACTTACTTCTAAGGGCTTCCAGCTTCCTTAAGGGCTGTGCTGGTGGAGTTAACCCTGCCTGGGAGGGAAGCTGAAGTGGTGGCACACATATCCCAGAAGCATGTCAGGTCCAAGTAGATGCCAAGAGACAGCACAGATGGCCTGTTAATACAAAGTCAGTTTAAGAAGGCTTTTCCTACATGATTTTTGGTACTTTTATCTCAAAAGCTTCAACGACTTTTTCTGATTTTTCACAGAAATGACAGACACCCTCTACACATGCTTCACACTGGCCGTAACATCACCCCTTTCTTGCAGCAGGGATCCTCTGCTGTGCCAATCACTCACCGGAGCTAAGTCAGCGCATGCTGCTCCTGGCTACTGCAGTCAAGCTGCTAAGTTTAGGAGACGAGCAAAACCTAAATAATGCGTAACCGCGTTTTCACTCCAAATGGCCATTTGCTGCTTCGAACCTGTTCCAGCATGCTCGGCGTTCTGCAGTGGGACTAGGCGGTACCCTTGCGTGGGACGGTGGCTGCAACTCAGTCCCGGCCAGTCTGCTTTCTGGCGACCGGTGCAGCTCCTACTGAGCGCAGGCAAAAGATCCCGCTGGGACTCACCCCGGGGTCTTCCTCTCCCGGCACGCTCTTCCGTCAGCACCCAGGGATGGGTGCACGGTCCCAGCACCCTGCGCACAGTCCCGGGTAGCCAGGGTGCTGCTCCCGAGCGCCTGCCGCCCGAGCTCCGCGCACCGCGCCCGCCTGACAGGGATTGAGCCGCGGATGAGCCCCGCACACCGCCCCCTCCCGTCACCGCACCCCGAGGGGACCAGACCCGCGCCCCCGCGCTGCCGGCAGGGCGGGGCGGACGGCAGCGCACCCCGGGCAGGAGGGCACCCCGGGCAGGAGGGCACCCCGGGCAGGAGGGCACCCCGGGCGGCACTTACCTTTCTGCGGAGCGGGCAGGCGGCGGCGCGGCCGTGCCGGGCTGTGGCCAGCAGGAGGAGGGAGCTCTGCAGCAGCAGCAGCAGCAGGAGGCAGAGCCCGCCGGGGCGCACCATCCCCGCGCTGCGCGCAGCCTGCGGAGCGCGGCCCCCTGCGGTTTCTGTTTTGCCCCCACACCTTTCCCTGCTTCCGCACCTCCCGTTTTACTTTTTTTTTTTTTTTTTTTTTTTTTAATTTGACTTCTTTTGCCTCGTGGTTTTTTTTTTTTTTTTCCTTTCCTCTCCCTGGTTTGTTTTTGGTTTTTTTTTTTTTTTTTGGCCGTCCGACTCAATCCCAGAGCCCTCGCAGGAGCGGCCCGGTCCCCCGGCCAAGCCCTGCAGTCGCTGCCCCCTCCTCTTAAAAGGTCCCCTGCGGGGCGGGGGGAGGAAGGGGAGGGCGCGGGGCCCGTCGCACCGGGGGCGGGCGATGGGGCGGCAGCGGGGGGGTCCCTCAGCCGCTGGCCGGGCAATGCCACGCAGGGACCAAGCCTGGCCCCGAGGGGCTGGGGCGGCCGCGCCCCCCATCCCGCAGCTCTCCGCGAACCCGCAGGGAGCGCAGCACCCGGCTCTGCCCGCCCTGGGCCTGCCCGCCTGTCTCTGCCCTTCCTGCTGCTCTCTTCAAGTGAATATAAAATGGAAGATTGTGATTCTTCACAAGCCTTTTTATTGTACGTCGGCTTGAACTATTTTGACTCCTTGTTTCATGGGTGGCCATTCCAAAGTTGTGTGTCCACTGTGCTTTGCACAAGCAGTGTTCACAGCATCACCGAATATTCAGAGTTGGAAGGTCCACAAGGACCATTGAGTCCAGCTCTTCAGTGAATGGCCTATACAGGGACCGACCCTGTGACCGTGGTGTTACTAGTACCGTGATTTAAGTGTGATCCTTGTGTATCATTGTCTCTAATAGTGAAATTCAGCCGTTCGTGCCAAGGAAGCTAGTATTTAAATCCTCACAAAAGTACAACTTGCTGTTACGCACAGTCTTAAAAGTACTGAGAAAAGCCAGAAATACACCAGGTTTTAATCCAGAGCAGATGAAAAGAATGAGCTTTCATAGGTCTCAAAATACTCAGTAAGCTTCTCCTGATAATTTTATTATGGCATGTGTCATTAATCCACATATAGCAAAACTGTTACCACTTTCAAGGCTTACGCTGAGTAAACCTTTAAAGATAGAATGCTAACAATCTGTGGCCGACTAAGGTGTGCGGTGCTATTGTATGGAACACTCCCTCCTGCATTATCCCTACTTGTTTTCATTAAGTACTTCCCAACAAAAAAAGCCAAAATCTATTGAAGCCTTAAGTAAAAAGACAGTAGAGGTCCAGTGAAAGGGAAAAGGCATGCTACTGTACGAAGCAGTATCTGTTTGTTTAAGTAGAAGAATAAGGTGTTGCCTTTATGCAGTTCATTGTCCATGAACAATTTTTCCATCTTTTCTCAGTATTATTATATATAATAATACATGTTATCTATTAATATAGTATATATTAGTAACATACACTATGATATTAGCAATATATATTATATTAATATATTAACCATATATGCTATTCAGTAATAGTATTTTTACTATCTTTACCTTAGTAGTGACCATTATGCTCACTGTCCTGTGGGCATGAATGAGGTTTCTTCTGATTTGGTTGGTTTATTTTTTTTAATTGCTGGTGGTCCTGACCTACCCTTGGGCTTAGTGCAGAGAATGAACAAAGATGGTCTTAAAAGATCACTATAATTTCTTTATTAATGTGGACCATTCCTTCCAAAGCTGTGTACGTGAAAATACAACGCGCAAAGCAACACAAGGCAGTGTTTCTGGCTCTTTGCAGACTCAGTCACTGTCTTTTTAGCTTTGCCACATTCTTACTTCTAAACACATCTTCTTCTACCCCAGAGATCCAGATATCTGTCCCCAAGGTTAAATTCTGGTTCAGGGCAAATGGCAGACTTCCCATCAGCTCAAAGAAAGAAAAGATTACTTTACTTTTGTCTGGTTTTGTGTTGCAAATTATCTGCGTCCAGAGGATAGTAGGCAGAGCCAGAACCCTTAATTGTTTTGCCTTCTTTTATGTGCATTACTGTATTTCTGAATATTGTGGATTTTGATGAGGAGAATTATACTGGGGTAATATATGAAGTGCATCTTCTTTTGTCAGGTCATGCCAACAATTTAGAGCAAAGAGCATTATATGATCAAGGATATGGCATTTATGCAATGAATAGTAGTTGTTGTCCCTAACTATTTTAATTATTATTCTCCTTTTTTACACCAGGGAAAAATAGTACTAGCATTTTGCCAGCGATTCAGGTACTTCTATAACAATCAGAGCAAGAAGTGCAGATGGTACCACTTTCTTCATCATTCTCCCCCTGCAAAATGGAACCCTGATTCAACACTGGGGCTTCAAATAGTGGCTTTTCCCACCAGTCACGGAAGTTAGGCAGCTTTTCCAAACATCACTCTTAGCAGCCCAGTGTAAAACATAGCAACAACATTTCCTTTGCCCTGGAACGCAGTAAGCCAGACATACATTTGATCATATGTATGTCTGGGCATGAAAGCCAGATAGCATTCATACAATACCCTGATCAACCTATAGAGAATAAGAATAATTTTTTCATAGCAGAAAGATATGCCAGAACTGATTAGGTACCTTCTGTGTGACCATTTGGTTTGCTTTTTGTTTTAAAGTAGCAAAATACATAACAGTGCTTTTTGAAACACAGCTTGGAGGCCTACAGGCAATGCAGATTAACATGCTGCTTGGACTTATTTTTGAATTGGTGGGAAATGCATTCTTTGTGGTGAATCGCTAATGAAAAATAGGGAATGAGAAAAGACAAAGGCAGTGTCTTAAAGAGACTTGCAAAGTAATTTTTACTTGCACTGTGACATTTTAGTAGAAAGCCACACCCTAACTCTATTAGCAGAAACCTAAGAGATAAACCCAACTTTTTTATTTAATAAATTTCTTTCTGTAGAACGGCCAGGATTTGTTTATTGCTGTCCTTTGCAAAATTATTTCAATAGGACTTCAAAATGGCCTTACATCTAAGCATGTGCTTAGGAGCATTGTACAGAAAGGGTAAACAAGCACACACTTAAATGCTTTTCTGGATCAGAGCCTTAGACCACAGACAATCTGTGGCCCGAGTTGTCTAATTGGTACTTAATTCAAGGTAACTGAAGGAGCTGTGTCTCTTACAGCAGCAGAGTTTGAGCAGCTAGTTGAAGCAGCTGTCACACACAGGCAGTTGCTCACACTCATATCCCAAGCTTTAGGTTTGCCTACAGGTGGGGCCAAGAGGTGTCGTGGGCTGTGTGTATAAACAGGCTATATATTTCCCGCTCCCCCCCCCCCCCATGCTTAACTTCAGTCAGTTTCCCAGGCCATAAGAGCATTTATGTGGAAATTGCTGAGAGGCTGTCAGAGGCACAAGTCTCCTCAAGTGGATGTTACTGGTGACAGATCTGCAGAGCATCACAGTCCAAAACTCCTGCACATGCTAACTGGGATGGCACGCATCCATGTGTACATGGGACACAGCACACACATGCCTGAGAGACCTCCAGATTATGCATGTGCCTTTGTTACCTAACATTAACCTGCAGTGGGAAAGAAAGCCACCTCATACAGCCAAACACAGTGAACCTTGAGTGAAAGAAGCTGCCACAGAAGAGGTTTGCACAGAGTTCAGGAGAGAATTATATTCACAGTCCTTTAACAGGCAGGTCAGCTCTGATTCACCCACTATTGAACATGAATTCAAAATAGATTTTAAAGACCACGAAAATCAAGCATGAGTATTTCTCACCATTTAAAATTATGAAACATATCATAAAGCACATAATAAAGCAGCAAAGGAGCTTTCTTCATCAAGTTGAGAGAAAGTACTCCATCTGCATTTGAAAGGAAGTTTGCTTAGAAGGATTGATGTGGACTTCAGAGATTCATGAACACAGAATCCCAATTATGCCTCCAGATAAAAAAAGGTTAGTGAACTTTGTAGTATGTTACTGTATGAAAGTGTTAGGTCAGCTGGAAGGGAAATATGGGGAATATATTACAAAGTGAAGTGGTTACATATAATTACCAAGCATAGTTAGCCAAAAGCCAAAAATATAAAGAGAAAAGAGTGGAATTCTGTTCTCCAAACGCAGCTCAATAATAGTAATCTCAATTTGAATGGAGAGAGAAAGCTAAACAAAAATAAATCTCTTAGACTTTGAAAGGAGGTGAAGAGAAAGTACATGACCATAACAGGGAGCTCTGAATTGTGCTAGGCCCCAGCACTTTTGAAATAAAGGAGAGGATCATTTGAAGCCAGGCTGGAAGGAGTTAAATGACAGTTTACAAACCACTTTCCCCAATCTGAAAGTATTTTTATAAGATTGCAATCAGGACCCAAACTATTTAAAATGTGAGAATAAAGTGCTAACAAAACAGTAAAAAGTAGTTGTATGTTAGTTAGTAATTCATAATGTTAGGAGGAAAAAAATGCAAAGGATTGTAAAAATGAATGTGATTAATGCATAATGTTCTTAAATTCAGTAAACAGGGATTTAGTCCCTCTCTCTCTGTGGGAACTGTAGCCCCACTGCTCGCCTATATGTGGCTCTCAGCCCTACTGGCAGAAAAACAGTTGCTTAGGCCTTGGAAAGGAGGGATGCAACAATCCCTCTTCTCTTTGCATTTTTTTCTCAAGCCCTTCACTGGGTTGGAGGAAAGATGCAGGAGGAATCAGTCCTGAAAACTCGGGTAAACCCTAGTCCTGTGTACATAAGCATCCATCTGGGAAGCAGCTGGTAAGACTGGGCCCCTCAGGAAGGCTCCAAAATTTGTAAAACCTTTAGTTTACATAGGTGTATTTCTGATGTCTTCTAGGAAATATCAGGACAGCTTTGTTCTGGAACAACTGAAGGAAATCTAAGCCATGTAGATGTGCATTGAATTCAGTTAATCAATTAAATTAGCTTTTTTTTTCAGGATGTTTTTTGGGGAGAAAAGCTATCCTCATTTTTAGCAACTGTAATTAAGGATTTTCCACAAAGAGGAGAGGAGTTTTCCAAGAGACAACACTTATTTTCTCCTGGTTTTTGTAACTTGCTCTAAAAAATATGAGCAAGCATGTCAGAGTTGAAGACACAATGTAAGCAACATTAACTTGTTACAAAATGTCTTAACAGTATGTAAGGTGCCTTTTATTTTTTTTTTTTTTAAACCAGATAAATACATGATGAATGCTCCCTGAATTTACTAAGGCAGTAACAGAGCCACAGAGTGCATCATGAGAGTGAAGCTCCAGCACAAGGGAAACCATTTTTGGGGGTTTTTCAGGATACTGACTTCAGTGGGGTGGAATTTTTCCTTGGGGTGGTGAAGGTCAGATCAGACATTTGTGGCACCACAGAACTCCCATGTGTCTTCCAACCCCTTCAGACCTGCCTTCTGAGAAGCACTTGAATGTGTCCTTGCTCGCATCGAACCGCTGCTTATCCTGCTGTTTATTTGCTATACAGACTCACACAGCTAATTGCCATCCCTGCCTCAAGGCATTTAAAGCTCAGATCTTGTGAAGATTTACATAGACAGTTTGCTTAACTATCTGCAAAATGTCCCAGGAAAATTAAAGAAACTGCATACTGAGAAAGTTCCATGCAATTCTGGATTAGCCTTGAGCTCTCTCCAGAGACCGCATAGCTGGATATGAGCCTGTCAGTGATTATCCTTTACTTGACTGTAAAGATTCTTGTTTCTTGTCAGCCCATCAAGTGTAGCAGAGCTGAAATTAAGTTTTTATTCTAGCTCTATTTTCATGGGCAATTTTCTTTTAGTCAGCACTTGCTTTGCTTTCTGTCAAATGGGAATTTTCTTTCTCCCCACTAAATACTGAAGAAAATGCTTACAGCTCTTCATCAGGATTAAAGAAGATAAATTTAAAAGAGCCAATAAATGTGCTTTCTGCTTATTCCAAGAAATGGCATAACTCTAGCTTGACAGTTCTTAATGCTGAATTTATTTGCTGGAATAGCATTTTGGGGTGGGGAGGGGAGTAATAACTGCCTTTAGTCACAGCCGTTGCACCTCACTTTGCCAAGCAGGTGATCTTGAGGAGCTGAAACATTGTCCAAACCTTATCAGGCACCATGAACATTTCTGCTGGAAGTGCAGTGTAACTTTCTTAGCCAGCCTGGATCTGATTTGCAGTCTCTCCACAGACAGCTCTGTCCAGGATTTCAGTGACCACAGGATTACTCCCTAAATCCCGTGTTAAAGATGTGCTACAAAGATAGGCCAAATTACCTTCTCTGCACCCACTATGGTAACATGAAACAAACTTTTTCATTATTGTGGTGTCTTTCAAGTAAGTGAGTTGCCAGGGTCATGAAAGCAGCAGGACCATGTTCCTCCAAACCAGGAGGGTTCTTGGAAGCACACTTGAAGCAGATGGACAGTACCACACCTGAAACAGATCTCCACTGGAGGCTGAAATCGGGTCAAACACTCTGTTGTGCAGAAAACAAACCCAAACCAGAACAAGCAAAGGAAGCTGAACCTGCATTGGTCTACGTATTTAATACTGAATACATGCAAAAACATTTAGGAAGGAAGTTCCTGGGGAGACAGTCCTTTCCTAAGGATATCTCCTCACCATGTGAAGATTAAAGACCTGGTACTGAGCCATATGTACCAAACCATTAGCAAGACAACCCATTCTTTCCCAGACCCTAGGCGCATGCACTGAAGCTTCTCCACCCTGTTCATTTGCCTTCCAATTGTGGACAGGACTCCTACTTAATAGCCATGACTTTCCGCAACTATTTTAATCCACAACCTCATTTTTTAAGCTTCAGAGGCATTTGCTAGAATTAGCTTTGACATTTCATGAAGCCTTCATTAAATGCTTCATGAGGCCTTCTAAATCTAGTCTTTCTTCACAGACAGGGACATTTAACCCATCGCTAGAAAATGCAAGATCCAAAGCAGGACTTCTACAAATCTCTTGGGTCACTTCATCTCCATACCTGAGAGGCAGCCAAGCTAGCTGCTACACCTCTGTTCTCCTCAGGCCATGGGGTCAGCTTTTATCAGTAACAGAAGCCCACAGACTCATCTCATCAGGATTGCAGCCCATGCACAGATGGGATCTGCATTTAGATACTGTGCAAGACAGGGTTTTAAACAGCACTCAACATTGACTCGAGTCTTCTTTCTCTGCAGATAAAGGGATTTGAGATGTATTGTTCTTTGCCTCTCCTGATCCATAAAGACATTCGGACCAGAAGATAGCATTATGATTTCCATGGATGCATCTTAAAGCATAGCACCATATGTTGCCTAGGATGGTCTCTTTCCCTTTATCCATCTTCATGAGATTCTCCCCACTGTGGAAGGCTTCAGGCCTCAATATCTGTTAGACATTATGAACCATCTGCCTTTGGGTCCTTCTGCTCAATAGCTGCCAACATCACCACCCAGTAGCAGGGCAATGTCTAGACTCCACACAAAGAGTGCAGACTGGTACCAAGCATCCAGTTACATTACAAACCAACTCTCACAGCTCTGCACAGAAGTCTGGAGGACCATATGCTCAAACAAAATCATCTAGGTTTGGCACAGGAAACAATCTTGACTGGTTCTACTACAAGAAATAAGGAGGCAGTATTATTTTCTGGACTCAACTTCCTGATCCTATTTGACTGATTTATAAATGCCAAACATTTCAGTATAGGGGATTGAAAAAAGTTACCAATAACATTTTAAATCCAGTTAAGGGATCTTTCTTTCCTCTGACGTCTCCCTGATTGTGCCTCCTTCTATTATCAAGGATAAAACAATAAAGCAAGACTAATCAGTATCTAGATGTGTCAGTCTGTCTCTGCACAGATGCAGCAATGGAATGGAGTGGCAGTCATACAACTGAAGTGGACAGAAAATGTTTTAACATCAACAATACAGAGACTGTGTCCTAAAGATATGAAGATCTGGGGGAGAAGTGGCATCAAAGACAATAGCATTTCTTGTCTACAAGTTTATTAAAACATTATTGGATGAATACCAAGTCTTGTAGGATGCATCCTGGTCATTGTCAAGTCAGAAGAACAGATAGATGAGGAAGTTAAGGGAGGAAGAGGCTGTGTTGTTTCTCCAAATGTTTGACAGTGAGTTAATTGTTAAAAGTGAACAAAATTTTCTTTACTGCTAGGCTGGGCCTCTAAAAGCTGTATACAGTCTGGAGTAGGAACTCAGCCTGGATGGTTCCCTATGCCAGCCTGTGTATGGCTTTTGCCTGGATGAGAATCCAGACAAATGCACTCTGGCAGAATCTCTGTTCCTGGTAACAAAAGGGGAAAGAGCCCAATATACTCATTCTGTATTTTGGGACTAGGGTGCAAAAATCTTCCTGCATGTCACAAAACCTATGGTACCAGAGCTCGGCTTCATTCACCACCTGTTTTACCCCCTGACCACTCTGCACACCAGCTCAGCAGCCTTGCTGCATCTGCTGCTCCTCCAGTCTTTGCATTGCCTTTTTATCTTTTGCATCACCTACAAGATTGCTTTCCTGGTCCTGTCTAGAAAAGGAGAAGTTTTCTGCCTGTTTGCATTTAGCATACCCTCAACGTGCTCTGCTAATAAGGATTTCTTTTTCCCAACCTCTTGCTCCTCCCGCGTGTTTGGCATTGCTGCCAGAATGACACCTTAGATCTGGCAGGGCTGGTGATTTTGGGCTCAGTGCCTTGCGCACACAGCAAAATCACTAGTCCCAGGTGTGAGGCCCCCTGAAGTGACTATGCACTGATAGGCTTTAGCTGCAGGCTGACTAAATGGAAATGGATACCAGAGCATCAGTTATAGATGAAAGGGATTTTCCTTACAGTAAGCTTACATCAAGTCAACCTTTCCATCTAAGATAATCACATTTAAAAATCATCATCACTTAATGAATAGACCTCTGTGGTAACAATTCTGTAGCTGTGCAAAATGTCATCCTGCAAGAAAAGTCCCTCCAGTTGCTCGTCAGGACCAGCGGATATGCCTGTAGTGGAGACTATGATGAGATGCAGTGTGCCAGGACGTGTTCTTCCTGTGCTGGCACAGGACATGTCCCTGTCAGTTCTAAAAGTGGCCTTCAGGCTGTAACCCTAAACGAAAAGAGGAGATTGCTCTTCCTCAAGAAGTATGCCTCCAGGCACCCATAAATTACAGAGAGACCCCCAGTAAAGACTGGAGGACTATTTTTTTCCTCGGGAGCCTGGGCCGGTGTTGATTCATGACACTTGCTCAGAAGTGTTCTTTCAGCACATTTGCATGAGACAGCAGAAGTGTGGGGGCCCTTACAGACACTAAAAGCATTGCAGGACCTCTCCTAAGCAAACAAGAGTGTTAAATTCTTGGCTAGACCCCAGTGGAGGAAACCAGATAATTTACACCCCACTTCCTGGGATTCTCACCATCACTGGACACAATTATACTTTGTCACTCATTGCTTGGGATTCAAATCCTTCTGGCTTTAATGCATCCTTTTTGCTCACCATCCTTTTGCTCACCCAGAGGTCCGTTTATTGACAGACTCCAGCAGATTTCCACAGGATTGCGCTCCCTGATTCTCTTCAGGAAAATTTGCAGTGGAGGGATGGAGACCTAGTGTAGGTTCGACCCTTGTCTTCTACTTTTAAGGCAGTGCTTGACACCACAGAAGAGGGTCTGGTCTCCAGAAGCATTTTCACAATAATTTTTCCTGCCTGTCTGTTCTCACACACCTCCATAGGCAGATCTCGTTGCATATAGTGAAAATCTGGGACAATTAATATTTGCAAGCTGCTTGCTGTGTCAGAAGAGTCTAACCAACTTTTGGGATTGGTGACCTCACTCTAACCAATAGAAGACACCCTGTGAAAGAATGGATCATATTTTTACAGTTTGTGTTTTCAGAAAAGTTGAGGAATACAGTTCAACAGCCAGGTGTTCAGGTTTGCTTGGAAATGTACAGTGTTGAGGGTCCTTGACAGACAGTGAGATGGATGTCAAATAAACATGTAGTGTTGTGCTGAGATAACAAAGCTAGTGCAAAGGCTGCTAGGGCTGCACAACTCCATATGGCAACATATGCAGGGACCAGGTTGTGTGGTGTGTCCCTGTATCCCTGTGCTAAAGCAGCTGTGCTACTCCTGGACCTGTCCCTGTGATCCCTGCACTGTTGGGGTGGACAGGGTCCTGGAGCCATCCTGAGTGAGGATGAAAAGTGTTCCAAAGTGAAGCATTGCAATCAAGCATCTTGATACATCTGTGGCAGCCACCACTGTCACAATCATTATCTAGTGCTCGTATAAGCAAAACCAAGAGTTTAGAACTGACATTTTTAATAGAAAAAAAAATAAAATTTGCTGATTATATAACTATATAACTATATAACTATATAACTATGTAACTATATAACATATAGTTATATGTGATAACTATAGTATGAAAAAGTTCTCAGTCTCAATAAAAACTATGGCTGCACCTTTGCAAGTGTGAATAGCACAGATGTGTCCAGCAGGAGTCAATTGCCACAGAAGCCACTGGAGAAATGGGACATCCATGCTGCAGTAGTCTGCTCAGCAGTAAGAGGGCTTTTCTTCAGTCCAAGTCACCACACTGATCCATGTGCACATTTGCTTGTCTTCTAGCCATAAAACCTCTGCTAACTCTGGACACAGTTATCTTGAACTACCCTGTAAGTAAAAAACTATGAAAGCATAGCATCCCCGCGTCTTACTTTGCCACCAATTATGCACAGACTAGGTTGATTCTGGCACCAGAATTCCAAACTAACTCCGCTGTAACATCAGAAGGGTGAAACCCCCTGCAAAATGGTATTGATATCTCACAAAGCTGGTGCTCTGAAACTAAATTCACTTTTGTATCAGCTTCAAAAACTTCATGTCTTAAATACTTTGCACTGTTTTTCCCAGTGCCTGTGTTCTTCCTCAAGAGGAGATTATTGGTGCTGGCAAAGATCCTTAAAGCTCGCAGGGAGTCAAGGCTGATTTCCACAGCAAACTATCTCAGCAGTAATGTTGCTCTTCTGCATTTCCAGTGCTGCATGCTCAGAACCATGGTTCAGGTTTTAGACCAGGCAGTCACTGGAACATTTTCCCCGTGTCTACCAGTATCTTGAGAGAATAAATCACTCAACATTAGGGCTGGTTTTGGGTCCAGTTTCTGAAAATTGCCCCAAATGACGCACAGTAAGAGCCATCTCTGAGGCCTGGGTTACCACATTACATTTGTTATTTCCACCTAGCCAATTGCTAGACATTTTATCATTACTTTTTGTTTAGATCAGTTAGGGGCATAATTTCAAAATCCATCCAGTCCATCACACTGCTGCTTGTTACCAACAGACTGCAAGCATCTGGAGCATATTTCCCCTGCATAGTGGAAGAGAAATGTTCTTGCTGGCTTTTTATTTAATTTATACCACAGAATTACTTAGTTCTGAAACAACACTGACCAAATCTTTGCCCGTGTTTCAAGTTTAGTAGATTGTAAAAGGTTTTTCATCTGCTGATTATTCAGAGACATTTCCAGTTCTGTTCCTTTTCTATGTGATTTATTATATCTGAGCAGGGCACGCTTTCAGCAATCTCACTTTTGTCAGTTACCAGTTAAACTGCCCCCAGGCATAAAGGACAGAAGCAAAAGGGAATGTCACAGGGTTTTTGTAGGAGAAAATGCTGAAGTGCATTGCTTCTTTTACTCCCTAGGACAACATTGCATAACCACCTCACACAGTAAGTGGTATTGCCTAGTGCGTTGGCTTCTGGAACTCTTAGACCTAAACGACCCCATATTTACTTTCCAAGGCCTCGCTTTCCCATGGTTGTGAAATGTGGGTACTTGTTAATGTGCTCCTGTGTCTGCAACAGAGAGAAGCTGCACAAGAGTAAGCACTGGTACTAACACATTATCATGGCTAAGGCATTTCACTGCCGTGTGCCCCTGAGCTGGTGGACTCTGCTCCCAGTACCTGGTAAAGACCACACTCACATTAGACTGGTCTGAAGAGATACCCTCACTCACTGTCACGGAATCATTGCCAAGGTCCAGCAAAGCCACATGGACAGTTGCCCAGGACTGAGTCCAGATGACTTTTGAATATCTCCAAGGACAGAAATCCACCACTTCTCTGGCCAATCTGCACCAGTGCTTGGTCACCCTCACAGTAAAAAAATGTTTCCTGGTGTCAGAGAAAACCTCCTCTGTTTCAGTTTGTGCCCATTACCTCTCGTCCCATTACTCGGCATCACTGAAAAGAGATTAACTCAAACATGTTTGCACACTTTCTTCAGTGTGCAGTACACAGTTATGAGATCCACACTTTTCTCCCCATTTGTGATTTTCTGCTCGTTTCTTTTTATGCAGAAAGACCTTCCCTCCAGATGGCATGATACAAATAAAACAGCTCATGCATAATACCTGAGCTACAGCCTTCAAGGAGAAGATTTCCTTTCTCATGAAGACATCTGTAATCTCACGCAGGGGATGCCTACAGAAGAGGGGATTCATCTGCTAGGCCAGCCAGCTGCTCAATGACTGCTCTGTTCCTACGAGGATTAAAAGACAGCCTGCAAAGCACTTACCCAGCCATCACAGTCATACTGGGAAGTTTGAACTACAGTGCTAACAAGCTACCCTTGAATTACAGAGGGAAGATCATTTAACAGGCTGATGGCTGTGATTTTAAACTGTGTGGCAGATCCCCTCTGCTAGCTATAATAGTCAGAGAGTCCCAGAAGGCTGCTAAAGCAAGCATTCATCTCTCTTTGTCTCAGAAACAGGGTTTTACCAGTACTGCCTGCACTCTACACCCATTGCTCTCAGAGCAGCATAAAAAAACTAGAGCATGACATGATCTCAGCAGAGGATTAGGTTGCTGGCTACCCAGATGTGGCACATCAACAGCAGTTAGAATCAGAGAGATGTCTGTATAAAGCTGTCACTTTCTAGCTTTGTACCTGCTGCCTGTGTCACGTCTGGGTGGTCACATCTGCCTGAAAACCTCACAGCAACATGCTGCTATCACTTCCCATGATGATGCAATGTAGGGGTGAGTGATATTTTCATTTTCTCCTCTCAGGCAGTGTTTGGAGACCTGCTAGTCAAGTGATAATGGCTGAATCCTTCACTAATTGCTGGAAGGGCAATATAAGCCCCAGGTCTAGGCCAATTTTGCATACCGAGGGATACTATAGTTGCTGCAACAGATACACAGTCATAAGCCAGGCCACATCCCCTTGCACACCACATTAAAAAACTAACCATGAGAGTTTTCTTAATCATCATCATGCATGTCTGCACTTCGAGAGGTCAATAAAGAAGCAGACAGAAGAGCAGTAACTGCATGTGCATGTGCTGTAGGAAGTGCACAGCATGAAGCAATGAGGAATGGTCGTGACCAGTATACAGGCATGCAATCAGGGATTAGGAAGACAGAAAATAGGACTTCAGCTTCAAATAAAAATCTCTGGTGTCACAACTGCATTTGAATCAACATGATTTAAAAACTAAAAGACACCCAAAAATGTTAAAATCCCTGATTGCCACCCCAGTATTCCCACTGAGATTCCAAAGCAGTTTCTGGAAGATGTAATGACATGTTTCATTTATGGTTTTGGTGATGGCAGTCACAGATAGAATTATTTTATCCAAGGACAGATGTGTTCCCACATTTTTGAGATGTGGGCTTTCATTCTCCTATCCATTTTCAACCCAGTAACTGTACCATGTAAGAAAAACAACTGCAAAAACATAAACAGTGGAACTAAAATACAGAGCAGAAAAGAAGGAGGGGCAGGGGGAACAACTCTCACTGTGCCATGTAGTTTCTCTTTTCCTACTGCTTGGTTATCTAGCCCTATCAAGCTCAAATCAATCAACTGACATCTGATGTGTTTTTCAGATGGATCAGCAATGATGCATATCTGATGCACAGATGTTTCAACTTGGATTTGCTAGCTATCCAGCAATCAGACAGAATCCTGATGCTGATCGTTCACAGATGTTGCAAAAAAGAAAGAAATTCCTTCATCCACTGTAAATAAATTTATGCATTTTACTTTTGGTCAGTCAGAGCAGCAGTCTCCTATGAAAACCAAAGTGGGACTCTCAGCTAGGATGGTGGGATTTTGCAGCTGGCTACGGAAGGAAGATCCCTAAAGCCCTTGCTTAAACATGTGAAACTGTTTTAGCAGCATTCAAAAGGCACTTTCGACTGTCAGCCAATACTGAGAGTTGTGTTTGAAATCAAAGTCACAGCTGCTTAACTGGCCTGTTCTTTCTGTGGGGAGGTTCAGCCAGCCTATCGAGGGGCTTGTCCATGGGGCTACATGGGCAAGCTACAGCTACAGTCAGGGCTGTAGCTGGGGTGTGACAAACATCAGCCTGGCAGCACTGAAGTCTTTAGCTTAGTACTGACAATATCTGTCCATCATTCTCGTTCCTGAAAAATCATGGAATAGACCTGAAAATATCAAATAGAAAATAAATACAGGTTGAATTTGTTTTCTGTGGTTTTGGGTACCTGATGAATCAAGTTTTCACGGTTTTCTTCAAGATCACAGCTCTTATCAGAGCCTGCTCTATGAAAACTGGTTGTCACCAAGAACTATGGGCTTTTTACCTGTTACCTATTTACCTCCATGCAAGCTTGACAAACCTCAGGACAATGCATGCCTGCAGTATTATTCCCTCCAGGTCCTTCCATCTCATGCCACTTTGGCAGACCTCTACAGAAGTCACATGGTAGGGTCTAGTGTATGAGGAGTGTCATCTTCACAGTAAGAGTTAATATAGACCCGCTTCCAAGTTGTTGTACCTGGTAGCAAAAAGTTGATGGCATGAATAGGTCTGCAAGCATGGCACTGTCATCCCAGAAATGGACACTTTTTATCTGTTATATCTGAAAAGCACAGATTTTGGCTTTACCTGGCCTTGGCCCTGGTTCCCTGCAGTCCTTAAATATGCAGAGTAGCCAACAAGAGTTTTCACATGCTGAAAATCTAGACATGGGTGCCAGTGCTTTGCTGAGGCAGAGCTGGGAACCTGGCCCTGTGATACTGCAGTCTCACATCAGTGGGTTGCTCAGGACTCCTACAACCAACCTAGGCTGCTAAACCCCACACAGGGAGAACAAGGGAACAAGGGCAAGCACCTGTTTTGCTGTTTTTAAGACACAAACTGCACACAAGGGAACTCTTTCCAGGAGATGGAGGTGCTGGCAGGTGGTAATAGTGGCAGGAGGGAAGCATGGGACATGTCAGAGAACTGCACCCTTCACAGTGCAGTCAGTACATTGGCAAGAGCTGGGTGTGCAGAGACAGGCAGGCTGCTCTCACTTCCAAAGAAAGAGGACAGAAAAGATCCTTGGAAGCCATTTTGCAGTTATGAGAGGGAGTTACTGCATCCTTACCACTATGTCTACTTCCCCCTAGCCCCCAGCAACACTGGAGAGCATGAAGGACTACTAGCTGCCCGGAAGACTGGGAAAGTGGCAGAGACATTGGTGCATGGGGAGAGCTACCAGGACCAAGCACCCAGTGGAAGATGAGGGGCTTCACATGAAGGTGGAGTTTCATAACCGGGCATCTTCACAGCCGAAGGAGACCATAAGCCACTGCATTTGGAACCCAGCTTGTTTGGCACTTGAACACAATATTCACAAATCCTATAATGCTGCTAACCTGAATTCCAGTTTCCAAGGTGGCTGACTCCCTCAGTCCTACCAGAAATCACATTTCAGGGTCTCTAGAGTGCTCTGACTATGGCCATATGGGGAATGGGCAGGACTATGTGTGGCTACACCAAAACATAGTATGTGCAGAAGAAGGGGCAAGGAAGGCTTTAGGCTGGGATCTCCCCACTTTCCTTTACATTATGCAAATATTTACTTTGCAAAGGTACTAGAAGTCAAAGCATAATTTTCAGGTACAGCATGGAAATGTCGCTAGTCTGACACAGCTTCATATAGGTTTGCTGAATGATGTTTGTGGTTACAGGAAAGCATACCTGGGGAAAGAAAGTAGATATATGTCAGCAGCCTCCCTTCTCCTCTGTTGGGCCATATCCAGTAGAGTTAGTCACCCGCTGAAAGCGGAACACTTCCGAGGTGTGTATTATGTTACTGCTCCTGTGATCACTCAAGTCCTGCATGTCCTTTTCTGTGTGACTCAAATATAGCATTCATGTTGTTGTTGTTGTGCTCTCTCTTCAGCATGTGTTCCCCAAAGTTTTGCCAGCAGTAAGCCTGTGCCAGAGAATTCTTGTCTATCAAAGAGGGTACAGGTGCCACTCAAAGTCATAAGCAGGAGGGAGTCTGTGCAGCCTGTGAGATCATTTGCCATGACAAAGTACATTATTGGAACAGAGGGTCATGCACTCAGGTCTCTGCTTGATAACCCTTGTCTCAGCAAATGTGAAAGCTTCTGTGTCTCCTGGTGACACCCATGTGTGGTGGAGCAAACCTCACTCTTCAACAAGGCCACCTTTAGCAGAAGCCTTCTTGAAAGCAGCGCAAAAGTCAAATCTCAGGCAGAGTCAGGAGAGGTAAGGGAAATGAATAGTGTGCTCCCAGAGCAGGCAGCACTAGCCTGCAAATGCATATGGCCCACATGGCCACCAGAGACACAGAGTTAATCATTCACTGGAGTCAGGGCACAAGGTCTTTGTTAGCACATACAGATAACCAGGCTGCTGCTGAAAAGTGGTGTTGCCAGCCACACTGGCAGGGCTTCAGCACGCATGCAAAGTTCAGCCTTAACTGGGCTGGATTATGTTCTTGTCCCAAAAGCACTTGAAAGTGGCAGAAGTCTCTTTGCTCGTAATACCCCATACCATGTTTTTCAGAATAGATCCACTCCCCCCTAGCGAATTTTAGTAAAAGTTGTTCCTCATGGGGGGAAGGAGGAGACAACATCCCCCTCTGCTCCCCAAATACTCCAGGGATATATAGGAACAGCATAGTGTCAATATTACCACTGCCTCTGTGAGGCAGCTCAGACAACACCAGCTCTCCTTTTCTTGGATCACAAAAAGAGAAGAAAAAAATCTAAGCTGCTTATTCCATCTGGTACTAGAGGAAAGTTTGACTTCCCCCTGCCCCCAACCCACTATTTCAAGGACTATTTGTAAAGAAAGCTCCGAGGTTATAAATCTCCCTTGAGCCTCTCGCACACATAGCCTTCATGTTAATGTACCATGACAATCTTTTCCCTTTCCTTTTAGCAAATGAAGGGTGAAGGTGTATAAACTGGAGTTTCTGAGGTCACTGGCTTACAGGGCAAGGGATGTGACATATGCTTTACATTGCTTTAAGCCCCAGTTCTGAAGCTTGTGGGGACATTCTTGTTCACCACTGGGTTTATTCCTGCTCCCCCCCTCTAAATCTTTTTACTGTTCTTTAGCTGGAATGCTGGACATGGGTGCAAGTCATGAGCAAAGTTGTTAGAGCTGGTGAAAGAGTTTTCATGAATGTGAAAGCTGCGTAAACAAGAATGGCATCAGGCCTCAGAGTTTGAAAATAAACCACTTCTAGCAGACAAAAAAAACCCAATTTTTTTTTTTATGAGACTACTTATCCTTTTGAAAGAAAGCACACATATTATTCAGACATATTTTTACTTAAAATTCTACCTAAAGAAATTTTGTGGCACACAGACTAATATCATGGTTAACCAGGAAATCATTTTAAGTGTCCTGTCCCCACTTGCTCTTCCCAGCCTTCTCAACCTCTTAACTTTCCCTCACCCCTGTTCCCTCTCCCTCATACACATGATTTTCAGAAGAGCACTATATTTCTACTTCCTAAGGCTGGTAGCATCATATTTCTTTCCCAAATAAAGATTTTTGGAGCTCTTCCTTTTAAGGATTCACTGAAACCCTCTCAAAGTCAAGGATTAAGAAACAGAGAACGTTAAGGGTGTTTCTCCACATGGGAGTATGCATCTGGGACCTTCCAAGAGGGAAGCTACAAGTCTCCCTTTCAGTATTTGAGGAAAACCAGTCTCAGGTATAAAAACCCCTGAATCTCTCAGAACAGCCATGCAGCACAGGAATTGGGAAAATATTATCATTCACATCAAACAGTAGCATAAGAGATCCAAAGGCCATTTCCCTACAGATGTTTTTGGCTTCTCCCAGGAACACTAGTACTTCAGGCTGGGATTTTGAGGTTAGAGCTTTTGAAAGGGCTTTTCTCTCACCTATACATAAAAAAGTCACAACACTGAAAGATTTACAGAGCAGGGGGCTGCTCAATTTTTATCTAGGCTTGTCTCAGAAAGAATTAAAACCTCTTGGAGTCAGTGTTGGGTTTTTTTTCTTTTTTTCTACTCAAACACAAGACAGCCCCTATTCTGGGCACATATTAGACCATCAAGGATAGACCAGCTGGATTAAAAAAAAAAAAAAAAAAAACCAGCCTAGCAAACCCTGCAAAACAGAGAGCAGAAGGATGAATGATCCATCTCTAAACAGAAGACCATCAGTGAAGAAATCCAGCTTCAAAGTCCTGTTATGGCGAAGTCTGCCCATCCTAGCTCACAGGCTAGGAAAGGGCTGCTCTCAAGTCCCCTCATTAACTGTGTTTCACTTAAAGAGAAATTTCCTAGATTAGGATATGAAGTGAACCTACATGCATCCATGCTGTATCTGCCTTGCAGTCCAAGTCAGGATCCAAACCATGTGTTAACCTATTGCTCTGAAAATGTCTCAGGTCTATTTTTCAGGGCATTAAAGCACTGATGAATTTCTGTGACTAGGCCAACATGATGAATTTGTGACTTTTTGTAGACTGCAAATCAGGGGCCTGCAGCTCTAATACAGCAAATAGCTCATCTAAAATAACTGCTGGAGACAGCATTTAGAATATTAGCAGTTAATTGGTTTTTTGCTTGTTAGACAATATCTTCCACACATGGAAGCAGGGAGGGAGGCTTCAAACATTACAAGGGAGAAAGTTGCAGTTCAGAAGGGATTTTTCTAAGGCATTCATGATAATTTCCAAGAAATCAGAGGTGAATCAAATGTGGACAGTCTTAGGCCAGTAGCAAATGGCTGATTGATGGCTTCTTTCTACTTTGGGATCTGACAAAATGACAGCACGCTGCAGCAAAACCTGTCTTGGTGTTTGGCTATGAGTACCAAAAGAAGAAGGAGTTTTATTGAACAGCAAAGAGAAATTGCTGCTCCAAATGACATGGGCGTTGCTGAGCAGTCTGAATCATTCTATTTCATAACCAAAGCTATGGCCAAATCCAGTAATACAGGTGTCTAGAAAAGGGGACTCCAAAAAGCCTCTCCCCAGGCCCCAGAGCTCTCTGGTTCTTGGATACTTTACATACTGAGGCAGAGGTTAGTGACAAAATTATATACTGTTTTATAAGGGTGTTTTATCAAAGTTTTTGGGGAACAACTTTAGCAAAAGCAGAAGAGAGAAACTCTCCAATATTCTTTTGAAAGCTCAATGCTTGCCTCTCCTTTCAGACCCCAAAGACAACCCACATCTGTCTGTTACAGCTGCAGGGCATTTAATCTCCACTTTACCAGAGCAGCATGAACATTTTCTCCTAGGCCCAAAATCCAAAAGCAGTTCTTCCTGGCCTTTCCATGTGCTCTTACACTAGTAATTTGTGGGAGGGAGATGCCCCATAGAAATTTCTAAACAGACAGATTTAGATTCTGAGTTTCAGTGGTGCCGGTGGGCTCTCCATATACATCTTGCTGCAAAAGTGTCAGATAAGGCCTGGAGAGAGTCTAACTGATGGCATTGTATCAGTCTTTGGTCTTGTCTGTAAAAATCTCGATTCCCAGTAGGTGGCACCACCCGTTTCACTGATGTTTTTATTCTGGCTAGTGCAACAGACTCTGAGCCTGCAGAGCGAGAGTTTAGTGGTCCCAGACAGCCGGCGACTGGTGTGAGAGCACAGCACACCCGTGTCGACACAGGGACACCACACCGTTGAAAGGATGAGGATGCAGCAGCTTTGGAATCAGCCCAGCCATGAAGAAGATAACAGCATTTAATGGCTGCTGTCCTGTGTGTGCCACAGGGATCGCTGCATGGGCAGGGCTCTGTCCTGGGCCCTTCAAACCCACTGCTTTTCAGATCAGTTCCTTGCCTGGGGGCACCGTGGGCTGCATCGCCCCTGCCTGCGAGGGAGGAGATTACAGCCCCAGGCAACACAAGACATCATCTCTCCTGCAAGGTGGTAGGGAAAGGAATGATGCCAGCAAGGCACTTGCAGCCCTGTTTCTCACTTCCTAGGACTCCAGTGACCATTCAGAGCTGACATCTCTCATCTTCCCTGAGGAGGTGTAAGTTAATAGACATACACACCTAAAAATTGGAATGGTTATTTTCCATAAGGATTTAAAAGTTCAGCATAGTTATTGTATCAATTTATTCAAGAGATTCATAGTTGTGTAAACATACAATAGGCTGAAAAAGATTTTATTTCTCTCGGAGAATAAATTATTTCTTCCTAATTAATTACAGGGGAATGGGAACATGGATTACTGTTTAAGCACAGAAAAGCCAGGCTAAGGATAGCAGGAAGGCTAGTACTGTAGGGTGTCCCAGGGGACTAGGGCACCATTTTTGGCTCAGACACAGGTCCTTTGTGACCTTGGGCAGTGCACACAGCCTCTCTGAGTGCCATTTTACACCACAGGGGTCAGAGGCAGGGGTACATGGCATGTCACAGCCTGTCTGTGCATGAGCTGATTCCCATATGCTGTATTCTAGTGCCTCCCAAGCAATTCCAACAGCCTGGCCTCAGCTTCCCTTTTCTTAACCAGGCCTAAAATTGTGAATGGCTGCAGACCATCTCCTGAACAGTACCGGGCAAAGTAAGTACACCTTGGCTCTTCTCTTGACACAAAATCCAGGTCAGAGTCTCTGTCCCCCTACTTAAAATGCCCCTCAGGATTATTTTTTAAGAGACTAAAAAGTTCCCTTCATCAGCCAGTTTGATCTATGAAGGGGAAAATCTAATTGTAACTGCAGTGAAAATTTGTGATCAAAGTATGATGGGGCTTGGATGGCAAGAAAGCCCATCTGGAAGGAGGTGTTAATCTGACTGGAAGCAGGAACGACAGAGACAGAAGAATTTCATGAAGGGAATGTAGTTTCCCTTGATGATGAGATAATCAACAACCTCAGCACTGTCTTGTACCCATCCTGGAATGGGATCCAAGAAGAGCCCAAGCTCAGGGGACACCTTTGGACAGCAGAGCTGGGCTGGGGAATAGAATCACAGCTGGGCTGAGGTGCCCCATGCAGCCACTCTTGGGATCGGTGCTGCTGAGAGTGTACATGAAAAGTCTACTTGTGATGCAGTTTTGCAGAGTCCATGTAGAACCTCGTGTTGCTGTATGACTCTGCCCAGGGTACTGTTCATTAAGTTTTTCTTTCATATTTAAACAAAAATGTGTTTAGTTTACCTCAAAATGTACCATAAAAATTCCCTATCATCCACCATGCTAATTCCTTTTCCAGTGAGTTATGTGATCCTGGCTTATCAGAAATAAAAGGCAGCAAGACTGATGGCAAGTTCTGGACAAACACACAAAACATGCATTTTATGACCAACAAGTCACCTTTATTGACTGGAAAGAACTCGTGTCTCATTTGGCTGTGTGCAGGACCATTGATAACTTCTGTAAGTACAGAAGAGTATCTTAAGTCCAGCTCTTGTCTGACTTTCTGTCTTGAACCCAGAGACTTTAAAGCCTCTCTTAGGAAGATTTAACAGGAGAACATGACTGTCACATGACATGAATTAATTCCATTTCTCACCTGTGGTGATCACAAGACCTCCAAGCATGTGGTCAAGACTGGTGAATACCACACTGGGCAGCAGAGACAACATGTTTGCTCTATTTTACTGCTGTTTAAGACCCAGAAGAGTTTCATCCAGCAATAGCACTTTTCTTAGAGGCTAGAATATAGCTGATTTATTTAAAGAACTGTGTAATCTCATTTTAAAGCCCATGAGTGTTGATGAGTCCCAAACCTGCTCTGCTGTACTACTCAATTACCCTCACAGCCAGGTGCCTGCTGAGACCAGCGCCTGCTTCCTGTCTGCTGAGGAAAGGCTTCTGGCTGGAGGTAGACTTCTGGCGGAAATGTAATTTTCAGGGAACAAATCAATGACATACTTTTTGAAAAATAACCTGGCTTCATTTGCATCATTTTTGCTAAAGTCCTTAGAGCAGTGACTGGGCTCCCCCACTTCGTTTCTAATGGTGGAAGCTATATTTGTATCAACAGTCCTTCTGATGGACCCAGCAGTCAATTCTCTATTTTCTCACCTTATGTGGGGACAGATGGACATTTTCTGGAGCTGAGACTGCAATTTATACAGTGCTGGCATAAAGCACTGAAGAAAGTAAGACTATGTTTTCCCCCTGCCTTCTCCTGGTCCAGAAACAGTGATCTCAGTCCTTGTACTTTTAGGTTTGGATTTATGTCCTCTGAGGGACTGGTGTCTTCCATTTACAGCAGCTGGTGCCAATCCCCATGGTTACTCATATGCTTTTTTAAAAGTCCTTCCTTCAACTGGCAAGGCAGACTCCTTTGTGTCGGAGACACTATTGCTCTCTAGTGGAAACCCACCCATATCATCTAGCTACCAACTGAGGATCAAAATTTTGACTTGGACAAGCAATGGTAGGCCTGAGTCCAGATCTGTGCTAGAGGAACATAATCAGTCCCCAGATCCTGTTTGATCTTAGGGTACATTCTGTAAGCAGGGTACTTCTTACTGACTCAGACCTGATGAGAAAACAATGAGAGGCAACAGGACAGTAAAAACATTTTGGTAAAGGCTGGGAATGAAATGACATTGTTCCCAGCATCTCCTGTCTTCTAAGCTTGTATATCCTCTCTGCAGCAGCAAGCAGAACCAGAGTTTTCCCAGACCTGTGTGTCTCAAAAGGCAGATATAACCCCTTCCACATTATGGGAGGCCTGAAGTGGCCTGTAATTTCCATCCTAATGCACCTCTGCCCCTTTGTGTCACAGCTGTGCCAGACCAATCTTCACTAGCCATGCTCCATTTCAGGGTGATCTGTCCTTTTGTGTCCAGGAGGCCTGTATTGCAACACCTAACACCAAGGGCTGTCTGAAGAGTGAACAGTGAACAGCCCTGTGGTAGCTGCTGAAGTTCATTTGTTGCATGCTAGTTTCACCAGGCATTGCCATTTTTCGCTCCTCAGCTTATCCCTTGCTTTGTTAAGATTACATCACTGCTTATGGGCTTCATACTAAGGACTGGTTCTTTCCTCGCTCATTTACATCTTTCTACAAGACCTTTCTCCTTCTGCATCCAGAGTCATCTTCTGCTCAATGACAGTGAGATCTTTTCATCTCTGTTTAGTCTATACACTTATACCTTTCCTTCTGACTGCACAGTACCCACACGCTATCACCTCTACCCTTCCTAAATTTGAAACCCTCATGGAGTTCTGGCCCTGAGCTCGATGTAGCCCCATCACCACCAGGCAAAGCCTTACCTTCTCTGTAATGCCAAGAGGTCTAAGTAGTCAAACTTGCTCTTGCTAGCAAAGGAGAAAGGGAAATTCAGGATAGCAAACTGCCTTGTAATCCCTGAAATACCACTGCGATGGTACAGAGGGGCTGGGCTTCCTGGAACAAGGAAAATCGGTCTGGTGCTCCTTTCAGTTATACAAACTTCATGAGGATATGACTCCACTGGGTTGAGCTGTGATATGTCTCAAGTGAGAGAAATAAGAGACTTATCCATGACCATGGTTTCACCTCTCCAAAGATCAATTATGCTATGCCACAAGCCTCTCTCTCCTGATTCTGCTTAATGGGTATGCACCAGATGACAAGACAGAGTCATCCCTTTGATTCCTTTTGATTATGTTTGATTACCTTCTCAAAAGATGAGGATGTTACATGTACTCTGGAGGACAGGTCAGAGCTGAGAATGTATGAAACTTGTTTTCAGAAAGAAGAAGTCACTTCCTATGTTTGAATTATTCGTTCTAGCATTTAATGGGCCTTCTGTCATGTGAAGAGGATGCAGAAGGGAGGACAAACAATTCTTTCAAAAAGCTGCAGCAGTAAAATATCTAAGAGAAGGGGAAAATGAAAAAAGAAAAACTATCAAATGAATTCAGTTTTGGGATGGAACAGGCAGCAGTAAAATTGCAACAAAGAAAAGCAAACCCTTAGCATAAATTAAAAAAAAAAACCAGTCAAAATTCAAGTCCCTTACTCATCAGTTGGTAGCAAAGGAATACAGCCCTCTAAGCATTGTTTCTTGCACAGGGTAAGGTTCCAGCAAAGGAGAGTCCAGCATCAGTGAAAAAAAAATAAGGAACATATGAAAATATGGGAAAATACTCTGTAAAGGAGTCTGCTGTCTAAAAGCACAGGACCAGTATAGGATTTTTATCTGTGTTTTGCAGACAAGAAACTGAAGGATCAAGGAACAATGTGGTTGGACCAAGATGATGCAGGGAAAACATCTATAGTCATGAAGTAAGTCATTTAAATGTTGGCTCAAAATGCCATTTTGAGATAAGGAGAATAAGGAGGATTGGAGCTATGCCAATGGAAACCATGAGAATAACTGCAAAAATCCAGCCTACAACATGTGTCCTAACACTATTTTTAGCTAATGCAGATGTTAAGATCCCATTCTTTCATAATGTTAAGATAGTGCAGGCCTATAGTGACACTTGCTTTCTCTGGAAGGCTTTGAAATTAGTGAGCCATCTGTCTGCTGCCATCTGTTGTTGCTTTGAAAATGAATTTGTTAGGTCAGTTGGAAACAGGTTTCAAATAAACCACTGCTCTGAAAGATAATGCACAATTGCTGTTGGTGGTGTCACCCTTCCATCACAGTGCATCTGCCTCCCAGGAACTCCCAGCTGGTGCCTGCTTCTTCTGTAGAGAAAGCATTCTTCTTCTCCAGCAGAACCACGACTGCTGATACACATCTTTCCCTTGTGGTGGGGCTGCTTGGCACGTGGTTTGCATCCCACCCACACACACTTCCACGTGGCCTTCTCCCCAGCATCCGCACAGAGATGGCACATGAGCACATCCGTACTCCAACCCTGTGTGGAAAGGCCAGGCCACTCCCTCCAGCTGTTCATCAGAGGACAGACAGACATACTTCCACTGTCAGATTGGAGTCTCCCTAGCTGAGGGAGATCAGAAAGGCAAATGGGAAAGCCAGAGATGGCACAGGACGTGCCTTTTCCCACAGTAAATACAGCCATGTACGTACAGCTGAGTTAGAGTTTCAGCTCTGGCTGTGAGGGTGCCTGCAGGACAGGGATTCAGCCTGTGTGAGATAGTTCTGGGTGCATTACATCTCTGTCTATCAGTGTAAATAAGCAACAGTATATTTAGATAAACTGTTGCTCATAGAGGACATGAAAATCCACTTGGGAAAATGTGTGGATTGAAATAGGTTCCCTCATGGCTTCATGCTCTGTCTCAGAGCACTGACAGCCGCAGTCACACTACCTCAGGTATTACACAAATATAAGCTTGAAGCCAAGCTCTGCACATCCTTGCTGTGTAAAACTGCCTATACTATTCAAATTCCCTTGCCGTTGAGGGGCAACAACATAACAAACATGGAATCATGTGTGAGCTAAGCCCTGAGAGACATGCCCCTTTATTGTATTTGTAGGACATACCAAATGTTTCTTCTGTATATACACCCTTTTCAAGGGTGAACTGTCCCATAGCTATTGCAACTATTTTCATGTAGTGGTTAGACTGACAAAAATGGTTGGCCGAAAGGGAAATTTTCTGTATTCTTCTGGGCAGAGAACAGACTACACACAGAAAGCCTGAATTTGAAGGTAGCTTTAGGTAAATTCATAAACAGACAGCAGCTGGTGAACAGCCACTTCTTGGAAAATGGGTAATTGCTGGTCCTTTCTTGTCTGTTGTATTGCTTCACTGTTCTGCAGCAAAAATCCAACGCACTTGGCCTCTGCTACACTGACAGTTCAGGAAGAGAAAGATGAGCCACTCTTTGTGCTAGCACTTCATTTCTTCCTCCCCACTTGCAGCAAGGAACAGGAATTTTCCCTATATAGCCTTTGCCTGGATGCAGGATCTGAACATAAAAGGTGGTGGGTCTTATCAAGGTGGGCATATATTACTGTTTTGCACAGAAATCAAGTCCTAGACACAATCCCACCATGCCACAAATGTGGAAGGGCTGTCTGAGGTGGTAATTTCAAAAATATTAACTGAGTATTACCTGCAGAGGATAACAGAATTAAGCAGACAATTCCTAATGAATACTGTGAGGAGAGTATTTTCTGGAAGGACACACTACCTGACACTGGTAGGCAAGATTCCCAGGGGAGAGTCACTTTTCTACAGGAAAGTCTGGAAAGGAGACACTGTCTTTAATGAAGAACTAAAAAACTTAAAACAGCGATTCTGTGCTGTAATTGTCCCTTATAGATCAAAATTCTCCACTTCCCTACCCCAAATGCTCACCAAATACACGGGCTGGTTATGGAAAGAGCAGGAATAGGACTGAGCAGTAAGCAACGGACAAAGACAGTGCTTGGCCAGGATCTCACTCACAGTGGAAAACCAGAGCAGCAAAAAGTGGCCAGGTACCTTTCAGGTCAGATTGTAATTCTCCCTAGTGTTCTCTGCTTGCTGTGTGTGCTCTCTGCTTGCTGGTTTACACCCTCTGCTGTGGAGGCCAGCCCCCAAAGTTTCCATACCTGCATACTGTGCTCTTTTCAGGAATTACATGCATGTTTGACTCCGTGCTTACAAGCCAGAGATCACTATACTCACTCATTGTGTGACCTTGAAGCTTTTGGTAAAGAAAACCCATTTTACTTCTGAAAGAGGAGGTAGGCTAATTTAAAGATGTTCCACTAGGTAGAACTTATGCTTATGCTGCTGTTACCCAGAAGATAGTGAGTATTTATAAAGCAAAAATGGAAATGCTATCCAGTTGAAGCCATTTCATGGTACAGACAAAGAGCTCACTTGTGTATACTGACGAAGCTTTGTGAGAGTGAGTGCAACAGCATCAGTTTTACACTCACTGCCAACACGCTGAGCACCTCTCTGCCTCAGACTTTATTACTCATCTCATCCTTCAAAGCAAAATAATCTCCTTCCCCTGCAGAATATCCCTGCTCTGTTACTGAGTCACCTTGTGTCCCCTGTGACTTGCCATGGCTTCTTCTTTCAACACACGTGACTCAGTTGCTTCCCTCTCTTATTGGCTTCATTTGCTGTCAACACAACATGCCAATATTCCTTGGTGCTTTGCCGCTTCCAAACCAGTGCCCTGCCTTGCCAAGTATCACTGAATGTCTTTCTTTTTCCGGGGTCTGGGGCTTTTGTTTGTATTCTTCCCCCGAGATACATCTTTAAAGCATCTTCTTTACAAGCCATTCCGAGTGTGGAAAATCCGTCTTCCAGAGAAAGGCTTAAGAAGCTCTTGCGGTTTTGCTTACACAAGAGAAGACAGACTGACTCAGTTGCAGGCACAGGCAACATACCTAGGGACCAGACTCCTGGATCTGAGGTCTCATTAATTCAACCTGCCCCCTACAAAGCCCCTCCCACCCCCAAACTCCAAACCACAAGTTCTCAAAGCCTCCCTCCCCCCCCCCCCCCAGTAATTTTGAACATGAATTCAGGGAAAATACATTACTGCAATAGAAGGCATTGAAATGATGCGTCTCTCATATAGAAGAGACTGTTTCAATGGTTTTAAGACAAAGCTGAGTTCAAAATTTCAGAGTTGCACCCAGTCAGGCAGAAGATGAGGGCTTCCTATGGGATTTTCAAGATGCACTTTTGTGGTCTGAGCTTCACAAGTCCAAGAGACAAAAAGATCAGTCCATTACAGGGGCTTGATTAATGTCACCTCTACACTTTTGCCTTCAATCGCATTTGTTACCCTGGCTATGGATACCCAACGTCACAAAGTCCATTGTCCTTGCACTTAGAGGTTTCTACTTTGAACCTTCAAACTTTGAAACTACCCTTGGTTCAGGGCAGCCCCTGTTATCAGCACAGGCTGGGGAATGAAGGGATTGCGAGCAGCCCTGTGAGAAGGCCTTGGGGGTGCTGGGGGATGAGAGGATGGACATGACCCAGCCATGGGCACTCACAGCCCAGAGAGCCAAATGTGTCCTGGGCTGCATCCAAAGCAGCGTGGGCAGCAGGGGAGGGAGGGGATTCTGCCCCTCTGCTCTGCTCTGGTGAGACCCCACCTGGAACACGGCATCCAGCTCTGGGGTCCCAGCACAGGAAGGACATCAGGAGGCCACCAGGTTGATTAGAGGGATGGATCACTTCTCCTCTAAGGAAAGGCTGAGAGAATGGAATGGAAAAATGAATGCTTTGGGGTGATCTAGTTAAAGCCTTCCAGTATGTGAAGGCAGCCTACAAGAAAGATGGAGGGGGACTCTTTAAAAGGACATGTAGTGAAGGACAGAGGGGAATGTCTTCAAACTGAGAGAGAGTAGGTTTAGATTAGGATAGATATTAGGAAGAAATTCTTTCCCGTGAGAGTGGTGAGACACTGGAACAGGTTGCCCAGAGAAGTTGTGGATGTCCTGTCCCTGGAAGTGTGTAGGGCCAGTTTGGATGAGGCTCTGAGCAACGTGGTATATTGAAAGGCGCCGCTGACCATGGCAGGGGGGTTGGAACTACTCAATCTTTAAGGTCCCTTCCAACCTAGACCACTCTATGATTCTGGGATTCAAACAGTAAAGCAAAAGGGCTATTTTCATTGACTAGGTGGTAACTAAAGAGTCCCTCACCCAAACGTGAATGAGGCTGGTTGGCAGCATCAGTAAGGCCAGCACAAGTATCCCAGCTCTCAAAGAGTTATCCATCTGCAGTGACACACTTCAGGAGGAATTTCAGCTGAGACACACTTTATGGCAGTTTTTTCTGTTCCACAATTTGCAATGTCAATTGAAAGCCAGAGATGACAGAAATCTTAGGCTGAACAGCTCACAGGTATAATTAGATATGAAATGAGAAATTGTTTTGATATAAAAGAATATCTCAGCCGCATGCCCTCATATACTTACTGTGCTTTCACCCTCTCCCCAGATCGCTTTATCATTGCCTTTTATGGAAGAGCTGAATCAGAGCTCCATCTTCTTTATTGTGTTTGGGCATTGATTGCTTTGATCATGTTGAAGTGCAGTATTGCACTAATGATCGCTAAACCCACCTTTGATGTTGGTTGTGAATGTGCTACTTTGCCAGTGGAGAGAATGTAGATGCTTTTGTTTTCTGATTATTGTTTGTCATGTTTAGAAACAACAACAGCAAGACAGGAGAAGAAAGTGTGAATACTTAATGGAGTGAAAAGTTCAACTGCTGCCTTGCTCCCTGCGTCAACTGTCAGGCAGTTTCTGCAGAGACAAGGCTGAGTGCTTGGCTCCATGCTGAACTGGGGGGGAAAAACTGAACCAAGCTCCATGCAGCATTGCCCCCGGGGAGCAGGGCAGGCGTACTGGTGTGGAAGACCACTACAAAGGCAAAGCACAGCAATTCCACTGGGGAGGGGTGCACTCAGCTGTCTGCACCCTACCTTTGGGCACTGATGGGTGTGAAAAGAGTCAGGAGCTGTGGGTGTTCCCCACTGCTTCCTATCACAGCTATGCATTGCCTGGCCAAGGTCCAGCCCTTTCTAAATTGTCTGTTTTGCTGTAATCTGTCTTGGCATTTACACTATGCCTAGCTCCATTGTATCCAACTGCTTTACAGTACAAGGAAGTCCATTCTGTGACAAGATCTGTCAACAGTGAAAAATGGCATTGTTAAAAGAGTACACTTTGCTTCCATATACTTAATCCTGACAGATGAAGCTTCAGAAGGCATAGTAGCACAGTCCTCAGATCCTGCAGAACGAGCAAAGTCTGTGCACTGTGAATGGCTGCCCACTGTGTCTCTTTCCTTTGGTTACTAGCCCAACAGTTTACTGATTGCATTTACAGCAGCTGCTGTCTGGCCTGAATCTCTGCTTTTCCCATGCCCTATGGTCCTGGAGTCTGTAGCTTAGTCCCAAATGGCTGCAAGGAGAAATGGTGATATTTGGTTACTGACTGCTCATGTTCTGTGCATCATGGTCGAGCCATTCCAACAGCCCTAGACAGCTAAAAAAGCTCAACATCTCACCAAACCCTGAAGACCCTTGTTTATGAAATAAGAGCTCAACTTCCTATTTGCACCAGGAGCCTACTCCATCTTCTTGTTGTGGTAAAAAAGACTGCATATATTGACAGGATCATTTAAACAGTTGCATTCATTTCTGACAAGTCTCTCAAGTTAACTGAGACTCAAGACTTTTCCTGACACTACCCAGCTGGTTTTTGCATTTGGGGAAGGATGTTTGTTACAGAATCCAATGCAGTCAGGACATAGCAGTCAGTCTCCTTAGAAAAAGAAGAGCCTTGTCATATGAAAGTGCAGTGAAGCAGCAGTAACAGCAAGTGAGGGATCTAGTCTGCCTGACAGCTCCGTTACACGCTGCAGTAAATTCTTTCTACACTTTTAAATTTGCTTCACCTCATTTATTTATTTCATTTTCCTGAGTCCTGTCATACAGATTTGCCATCTCAAATAACTTATTTCAAAGCCATCTTGATGACGGGCAGCACTGGTATTCCTATATGCCTATAAATATTTAACACTAGAAAACTGTAACTTTTTGCTAAAGATAACTTTTGAGAGACTTTGGCAATGGCTAGGGGTTGTTTTCCATCTATTTTAAGGACAGAAGTATTGCTTCATTAATATTAATATATTTATAGCATGAAATACCTGGAGTGGCTTCTGTGCTGTCCCCTACTTGGTATGAATTCAGCATGTACTTCAAAGCAATACATATATACATATATGTGTGTGTGTATGTGTGTGTGTTACATGTGTGATGTGCTCATAATACAGCAGTCTGAAACTATCAGGCAGAACTTTTCCATAACATAGTTATCTAAAGTTAAGTATTTACAGAAGAGAAACGCTGATTTCAGTGACAATAAATCATCCAGAATCACAGTCTGGCTGAAACTGGAAGGAGAGCACCTGGTCCAGCCCCACTGCTCTAGCATGACCACCAAAGAGCCACTTGCCCAGGACAATGCCTAGACAGCTTATGAATACCTGCAAGGAGGAAAACTCCACCACCTATCTGAGCAACCTGTGCCAGTGCTTGGTCACCCTCACAGTGGAAAAGGGTTTCCTGATGTTCAGAAGGAACCTCCCATGTTTCAGTGCTGTCTCAGTCCTGTCACTGGGCACCACAGCAAAGTGGCTGAATACAACTTCTGTGTCTATGCTTCTGTTGGTGTCAGCAATGCACTGAGAGGGCCTGACACAAACAGAAGTATGAGAAGATGTACAAGGGCTCTAAAGTTGGGAATTATTCTGCAAAACAACCATTTTGTGCATGAAACTAGTGACTGAAAAAAGGGTTATCTATGAAGGCAGCTTGTCACAAGGGCTAGGTATGGGAGGCATGGCCTTGAAGCAGGAAAGAATAGAGTTCCAAATAACTGGGACAGCTCACCACATTTGTGGTACAGAGACTGAATTTTCACAGAATCATAGAATGGCTTGGCTTGGTAGGGACCTTAAAGATCATCTTGTTTCAATCTCCCCCACCATGGGCAGGCACACCCTCCGCTAGACCAGGTTGCTCAAAGCCCCATCCACTCTGTCCTCTGACAGGGAATTCTGACAGGGATGGGACATCCACAACTTCTCTGTGACTCTCTGTAGTTATCAGTCATGTCAACAAAGTTGAAAGGTTATGGATGCCCTAGAAAAGTTATCTGCTGCATGAAAAAGACTGGCATGTGAAAACCATATTGTCCTCAAAGCTGAGCAGTGTGCTTACAAGTTTGAGGCACAGACTCAGCCAATGTCATTCAGCAAGCAGGAATTGTGGACTTCTGGAATTTATTCCAACTTCTGTCCCAAGAGAAAGCACTGCCATTAAAGTTACAGGCATGATTTTTACTCAGGAGACATGACTACAAGTCAGATGTTTTTACCAACCTCAATGACAGTGGTCCAGCGTTGTAGTGAAGTTGCAGCTTAGGGTTATTACTTTATCTGCATTTATAGGGGGGATTAAGTGCAGAAGAAATACTTGTGTATATCTACCGTGAGGGGAAGATAATTTCCCATCTGGTGAAGTGGCAGATAAAATAAGATTTCCCAAAGGTGTTCCTCCCCACCCCCCAAAATATATTAATTATTAACAGTATAGCAAAAAAAAAGTGATCTTGATTTCCAGAGGCAGTCTTCCCCAAGGAAACAATTATAATATTCATATTGCTCTTCCAGTCTTGTTCAAAAAGAACCCGCAGTGTCTCTTTAAGAAGTGCAAAAGGGTACAAGTGAAAAGAGTACAGGAACAAATTCAGGAAGCACCGTTTCCAGGTGAATGCCATTCAGCTGCAGAGACTTCTAGCAAGAAATCTCAGAACAATTAGAAATTGAAGCATTAACATAAGAGACTCCGGGGGCATAAAGGGGGGGAGAGATTGATCAACAGGCTCAAAATGCATCCATGGGAAATTTGATCGTAGCAGGGTCTCTGAGCTGGCAGTGGCATAGACAGAGAGGTCTCTTGGGCAGAATCTGCAAGCTGAATTGAGATAAATTTGAACCAGAACTGTGGTGCAGCTTCAATAGAGAACAGATATCACAGTCATTAGGAAGGCCCAGAAAAGCATGTGCTTTTGTTTAAGCAAGGTGGGAATGAAATCAGGTAAATACTGAGGCCTGCTATGACAAACAAAATCAAGTGACCTTTTTTCACGGCTCAACACAGAGAAAATATATTTGCAGCTCTTTTTCTTCCTTAAGACTAGAGGTGTAAAGCTGGTACTCTGACCACTGTTACCTGATAACACTCGAGTTCCTACTAATGCTAAGTTTTCCCTGTGTTATGTTGAACTGGGTTCAGACTGCTTATTTACTTGCAGGTGAAAGTAACTGGTTATGTTTCCCAGTTAGACTCCAGGAAATAAGTTTCTTTATTGCCTGTTTCTGGAAGAGCCAGTCTTATACCAACATGCCTAATTAATTTTGATGCATGAAAATTCATTTTAGAGGATGTGGATTTCCCATTGAAACATTTCACTAGATCATGTATCCAACTTTTTTTTTCTTTTTTAATTTATGTATCTCTTTTGCCTTCCCTTTCTCCCCCAATGAACTTTGTTAGAATTGCTTAGTTCTGATGAAGTAGAATTTTCAGCTAAAGCAGACAGATCTGTTGAAGGCTATTCAAATATAATCTAAGGTAAAATCTAAGATGAAAGGGCAAGCAGGTATCCTTAATCAGTGTTACCAGCAGGAATTCAGAATATATGGAAGCAGATGTCCAAGGAAATCTTCAGTAGTCCAAAAACTCTCTGCAGTTTTATGAATTTACAGGCCAGCCCTGTTCAACTTGGGACAAATTGCCTAGAATGGATAGATACTCAGAAGAAAACTTTTACAAACTGATTGCAGCAGTGCTGTGGTGACTTACCTAAAGATCTTACCCTATGGTGTATTAGAGATGGTTTTCTAATGCATGTGCTACCAAGAGTAGGGAAAAAGCAGAAAGACAGATGGCTCTGGACTTCTTGTTTGTCCTCAATGGTAGCTTTCTCATTTCCAGAGTATTATCACTATGTGCTGTGTGACACAGCCATCACCATTTAGAAAGACAAGAAATCACATCAACTAACATGAAGAATGTTGGCATTTCCATGGAAGCAGTCCATAGACTTCCTCAGGCATATCTTGCATCTCAGTATGCAATGATAAATTGACTTAATAAATGAAGAAGAAATGGACCAAAACATTCTCAGGCAGAGTGGAAACTCCAGAAGTGCACAGGACAGGATTTAAGTGTTGGCCACTTATGTGTTGGCCAGACATGCATCCTTAACCTTGAGAGTGAAATTGATGTATGCAGCCTAAAAGACCTGAATTATGACGTGTGTGAATCTTCTGATGTATCTGATACATAGATGTAGTTGTGGAGGTGTGACTTGTGATGTATTTGATAGACTGCATTAACTCGTGGGCCGGCCCCTCACCTAATCAGCTGCTCTAAGTCACATGAGCAGAGGTGGAGGGAAGGAGTGGTGTGCATGTCTGCAGGACACAGCTGGAGCAGCTGTCTGATAAGCACCCCAGTATGATTCTGTGATCCTTACCAGTCTTTGCCAGTTAGGCTGAGTGACACCACAGATTTGACAGTTTATCACTGCACTGGGACTGCCATCCAGTTTTCATTGTAACAAAACCATTTCCACCAAAAAAAAACCCCACATTTCACATAGTGCTGCTAAGCCCCTTGAGCACTGCCTCATATTTTTCTGATGTATGAAATAACATTTGCATCAGGAAACTTGCACAACTATGGAATATGGACTTCCCACAAATATGGAAGTATGGACTGCAGCAGTGTCTTCAAGCTACTCCTACTGGACAAGCCTTAGGTTTCGTTGCTTTCAGTGCTCCAGTTGCTATTCTTGCGCACAACAAGGACATTCCATGTGCTGAATCACTTGGTCAGCGCTGGAAAGGAGATTAGCAGGACGTCTCCAGCATCTTGTTTTGCCGACTAACATGTGGCATGCTTGTTCAGTGAGGGATCAAGTCCCTTCTTAACAGTGCAGAAACGTCTCATCCGCCCACCTGCCACTGTGTTCTTTCATCCAAGACCAGAAGACTTTCCACTGTTGCCCTTTTCTTATCCTAGGATAGCGTACACCATTTTTGCTGGTGGTATGTCCTTTGGGTTGAACAGCACTTTCTCCTCTGCATATTTCCCAGCATGTTTACTGTGAAAGATGCTTTCTCTGAGACTTCATTTTGTTGCGTGAGGTAAGCCAAGCATTCCTTGATAGATACTTCCAACAAAACTGCTGCAGAAAAATTCAGCTTTTCCAAATGTTGACAGTTGTATGTACTTTTCTGGAGAGTGCTTCACCTGTTGCTTGTATGATAGTATATATATAGTACTCCTACAAGTTGCCTGGAAATTACTTTATTGGTGGACAATACACTGAGCAGAATTACTGAGGGTAGTGACATGTATGACATAAAAGCATGAGGGCTGATAAGCTTTTCTGTTTCCATGGTATTGTCTACTGAGCCATGTCTCCTAACAGGCCTTAACCTCCAGGTTATACATCATCAGGGCTGATACCGGACAAGTTTTTCTGTGCTGCAGCATGACCTGAAGTCCCCTGAAGGTCACTCAGGCTACTCCTTCCCCCTGCCCTACCCCTTACACACAGGTACATCTGACTTCAGTGGGATTGAAACTGCCACATCTTCCCAAGACTCTTGGAAGACAGAGAGCCCATGACAAGGCTCCTCCAAGATGAGGAAGAAAGAAAACGCTCAGTACGGACACATTCTGAGTGCTGTGAGATTAGGTGGAGATTGCTACTCATTTGATCCCATGGAGTAGCTTAGTGCTGGTAAAAATCAATTCCAATGTCTGAAAAGCAATGTCATACTATCAGAAAAAGTCTCATGAACTTGTGCAAAAAGTCTTTGTGCCTTAAAGGAGGACTGATATCATTGCACAAAGTGGACTGCATGAAGTGATGAACAGCCAGAGGAAGGCTTATTCACTGAGCCAGGCACCAGGCAAAGCAGCTTCAGCTCCCTGCTCCTTCAAAAGTGTCAACAAGTCCAAACTGTGTGCAAATCCCACAGCTGAGGACAAATCAAACGCCTTTGATAAGTAGGACAACAAAATCATCCCCTGTCCCTACCCTCTGGAGTCATGAGGAGTCAATCTATTGGCTGTAATATACACAAGGTCTGAACCAAAATCTTCTGAGAAGTTCAAAACAGTAGAGCCCCCTGATTTCTTTTGAAGAACAAAATACTTATGTTTCCTCCTGTATAGTAGTGAAAAAACACTGTATTTTGGATTCATGGTTCAGTTTTACTGGTGCCACTATGGTAACACACTTCCAAACCCCATGACTAATAGATGGTATTGTCCATATCTGGTTTTAGAAATGGTCAAGACTGAGGATTTGATTTATTTAAAAAAAAACCCCAAGTTTAGTCTTTGCCTGAAAAAAATATCAGAGCTTCTACTTGTACTTAAAGTAAGTCACATCTAACTGTTTTCCCACTGTTGAAAAGTCCCAAGCTTTTAGGAAGGCTGGAAATCAGCCTTCAAGATTTAAAACACAGCAAGTCCCGCTTGACCTTATAATTTTTATTTTGACCTCCAGTTCCACTTTAATTTTATGAGTTTTACATATATTTTTAAACAGCTTCAGGAAGGAGTGCAGTGTGAAGTGTTGTTAATAGTGCTAACTTGTTAGATGTTGCTGTTCATATGAACATCTGACTGATGTGTCATCTGTTAGACCACTCAGCCCAGTTTAGCTGTAACAGAGATGCATATGTCTGGTCCTGTGGTTCCTGCTGGTAAGTCATCAATAAATACACCAGATACCACTTTAGTTGTTGGCCTCCTTGACTGTTAGAAAGATTTTGTTCCATCTGCAAGAATAAAACTAAGTAATATGGTGTATGTCGTAAGGCCACATGGATGGTTTCAAACTGAAATCAAGGCTCATGAAAAGTAAAAAAGGCCAAAATAATTGTGTGGTCCCTGGTGCCCAGCAAACATGTTCCAGAGAATGGTTTTTGTCACTTAGTGCTAAGATCACCACCTGCATCTATGCATGAATAGAAGCAAATATCCAAGCACAGAGAAAGTGACTAAGGTATGGATATGAGGGGAAAGTCAGATAGCACACATCTGCCTGGAGACTGTTCATATTTCAGCCAAAAAACTGGGTGATTCAGTATCTCCATTGACCTTCTGACAGTTGAGAGCAGATTTGGTATCTCATTTTTTTTTCAGACCCCACGAAATGGTGCAGTACCAACTGGAGAAAGCTGACCAGTTGTGCCTATGTATGTCTCGTGCCAGACTGAAGGATTGTAGAGTGGCCGTCCAGAAGAAATGAGGGCAGCAAGCACTTCCTATGGTTGGGAGTCTGTAGCAGTTAAAGGTGCTGAGGTAAGTTTAAGGCAAAACACAATGTGCTCTTGAAGGCATTCACGGTGCCCATAGGTCCTGAGTGTCTTTTCAAGGGCCTGTAAGATTTCAAGGCTGTCATTTTCTCGTGCACATAGTCTACCTTATTATATGGTAGCCAGGGAAATGTGGTAAGACTGTTTAGATTGGGTTAAGTTGTCCAAACGTGTAGTAATTGCTCCTGTTTGTTCTCTTTAACACAAACTTCAGTATTTTCAAAATCTCCTGTTACATCCGCACAGGTGACCTCCGTAATAAAGCCTTTGTTGTATGCAGATCTAAATGCTTCAAACCTGCCAACATTTAAAGTCCTCAAAGACACCCCACCGCACATAGAGAAGTTTTTGTTCCTCTTGGTGCAACCAGCACATTTATCCCCACAAGGGTCGAAGACAAGATCGAAGAGGCAGACTCGAGTAACACAGCAATGGGACTTCTTTACCTGGAACAGGCCAAAATCTGCACGTACTAGGGGAGGCTGAGCTTTTGCCGGTGGGGTTGGGAGAGACGGGCTAACAACCGTGTGGGACCGCGGCTGTTGCAGAAGTAAACCAACACTGCCCTCGAGTGCTGGGAATGAAAACCACAGCTCCGCTGAGTGTGCTACTTGTGGCACTTGGTGCTCCCTTCCCCAGACGGCAGACGCGTCACGGCCGGGCCGGGTCGGGAAGAGAAGGAAAGGGACGAGAAGGGAAGGGAACTGTGAAGGCCAAGGGAGGCCTGAGCTCTCCTTCTTCACAAGTTAATCTCGTGTCGGTCAAAACTCAGCACCACAGTGATCTCTTCCCAGAGGTCGAAGTTTTTGCAATACTATGTGAGTGTAGAAACAAATGGCCGCAGACTTTACTTCCTGCCTGTATTTATCTTATTCAGCCCAGGAAGAAGCCTTTGGGCTTCTCAGTGGTTGGTACATCAGAGTTTACAAATAAGGTGGATTGTCCGTCACCTTGAGGTCAGCAGAGACCACCCTGACCAGACATTTAAAAACAGTGTTAAAATGTTTCTTTGTTTTGATGTTGGCTTGCAGTGGCACAGCAGTTAAAGAGAGTTAAGTTGTACAAACCAAGAACAGTGCAGGAAGTTAATTGGCAAAATGATATTGCCAAAAAAAAAAAAAGTTCAGCAGAGCTCTTGGCTCTTGTAGTGGACAGTGTAGCCTTTTCTTACATGACCCTTTCACACTCAGCCCCTGTTGCTACCTGTGTGCCCCAGTGATCTAGGGCATAGACTGAGGGGGAGTAACAAATTACAAAAAGGAAGCAATTGTTATAGTTTATGCAAGTTACTATATGCTTTTTTTTTTTCACTGAATCTTAACCACACTGTACAGCTCTCATGCATTTGTATATCTGTGCAGTGGGGATTTAGTTGGTTGTCTTCATGCAGAGAGGGACACATGACAGCTCAGTCTAAGAGTAAGATGGAACATGCAGGAAAAATTAATGAGCTGGCCTCGACCCATAAGGCATTCAAAACACAGCTGGAATGCAAAGATGATTCACATGCCATCTTCCACAAAATAGAGTCCAGGATCAGCCAGAGATGGGCCAGAGATGAGTATTTAAGACGTGGAGTCTTGTTTCAACATTACCAGCATTAATGAACCTTTCCCCAGGGCAGCTGCTCACCTGTCTGAAAAAGAATCAGAAGTCAGACACAGGATTTTCTTAACTCTTTCCTCTGTTCACTGAGAGTGAATGCAATTGCATAGATACCAGGAAGTTCTTGGTTACCTTCACTGAGATGGAACTTCCTTCTCATTGCTTTTTAGCTGGAAATGAAAATGGTGATCAAACAACAACTGAAGGTGTTACACATGTGCCAGATGCAGCCTTGGTGCATAAGTCATGCATTACAAAAATCTGACCCTCAGAGCAGTCTGCAGAAGAAAGTGTGCAGTACTGAGAACAAAGCAGATGAGGGAAGAAGGGAGAGGCAGTCTGAACAAAACTGTAAGTGGCCACACTGCTGAGCAGAAGTCCACTGAGGTAGGGGGAAAAGAGCAAAATTCCAACTCAGCATGAAGGTTCCCAAAACACCCATGAACTGGTATAAACATGGGACTTTGTATCTTTCACTCTGCAGATACTGTCAGCAAACCTTCAGGGTGTGGGGGCTGTATTACGCCTGACTGTCTTGAGTAGTGTGTTCTCAAAGGGTGGATGCCATTCATTTTGTTCCATTTCATAACAGAAGAATAGGACATCAATTTTTTAACTTGTGTGATGGCTTAGCCTATATTTCTACATAAATTAAGCCAAACAGTTTCACCTAGACAGGTGTTTTCTCAATTAATGTAAACATGTGCTTCATTTGAGAATATTTTAAGAGGAAACATATGCTCTTTCAAAATTATTTTCTGTTGTTATGGGAGCTACTACTGCTCACTTAACCACTGTATTCACAGAGAAAAAAAAAGGGCAATTAGTCTGTCTCAGTGTTAATCACAACATAGGCCTATTTTTTCTCTGTTATCATGCTGCAACACAAAGACAGCTTCAGAATAGCCAAATTCTGTTACTATAGATTACCAGTTTTTCCATAGTCTCAGCTCTGTCACATTAATGTTCACTATATGAGGCATGGTATCTCAGAAGCAATTAAAAGTATCATTCACAAAGGAAAAACTAACATCTGGGGATGAAATGGCAGGTCACAGGCAATTGCACCACCCGTCCATGCTTTTAAAATTCCATCTTCATGAAGAGGTTTTAGAACACAGCCATCAACATCCCATTTTTCTTTTCATTAAAGAATGGGATTTTCAGAAGAGCTCAGTATGGGCCTAATTCTCCTCCTACTGATCCCAAGGGTAAAACACTCAGTGATTTCAGTGGCAGGAGGGTAAAGCAATTTCCTGTGCTTTTGAAATCCCACTTGCTGATACTGTCTCAAGGGAAAAATTGCAAACTCCAGGGATAAAAGTCTTTATTCATTAGCAGTAAAACAGCACAGGCTCTAGCAATGCGAGGATCTTCAGGCTGCTTCCCACAGACCTGGAACACCCAGAGCGAAGTTTCTCCTCTGTCCTGTCCCAGTCATCTGTGGCTGACTATAGTCCCTTTTGCTGAGAGTTTCTCACAAAGTGAAGATCAGGTATTTCCATGCCAAAACAGATACAGGAACACAAATTTCCCATGAATCTGTAGTGAGATTTAAAACACATCTGTAGCAAATTTGCAGGACTAAGCTAACTAACTGTTCTGGGTGACAGCTATTAAATAGGGAAGAAAAATCTAGCACTAAAGAGGTAAAAATCTTCATAATGGACTGTGTGGATATCTGGAAACATAAACTACCCTGGTTTTAGCAGAAACAGAGACTTCATCCACAGCTTTGCTGATGCAGAGGCACTTGTATCTCAGCTGGCTAGGTAATATAATTTACATGGAAGTGCTGCACTGCTGTCTGCTGGACAGGGCAAAGGCCTGTGGATAAACACAGACATGTAAGGGGAGTTCCAGGTAGGAGGAAGGAGAAGCTGAGATCCCTGAATGGGTGAGAAGTACCTGAAAAACTCCACAAAGCACAACAGTGAATATGTGCATAAGTTAGCCATAGGACATAGAGAAGGGGCCATGGTGTCAGCCACAAAGATGGGAACATGAGACAGGCAATAGCATCCTCACACTCTGTAGCAGAAGGCACTGATATTTGGAAACCTGTTGCAAGAAGAACAGATTGCAGATGAGTTCAGACCTTTGAAACTCATAGTCAATCCAGCCCAACATTGGGTCAGCCAGGGTGGTCAGCACTCTTCACAGAAAAAGTCCGTGCAGAGGAGTGAAAGAGTAGCCATCCCATCAGAAAACTTCTGATCTACAGCACCAAGGGCTAGGCCCAAGCTGCTCTAGGTGCATCTCTGCTGACACAGAGCAGATGTGTCATGTTCTTCACTCACATGGAAGTTTTGTTCTAGTATAGGCTGTGGAACACAGGGGATCTTTAAAAGAACATGGAAAATCGCTAGAAACCACAAGTTGAACTTTGTAAAAAATCCCTAACTATGGATATGGTCCTGTATCTCATATCCATGTTTTCATTGCTCAAAGTACATAAAAGCCCTCTGTCATGGTTTAGCATAGTTTGGGTTTTTAGTTAAGGAGGGCTCGCTCCATCAGCCACGGAAGCGATTCTTTTGCAAAGAGGTGCTTACAGCTTCCTCTAGACCTGACAGAACCAATCAGTTGGCCAGTTTGAATATTGGCAACTTTGTTAAGCCACTTGAGAAGCTTGGCACACCTCTGTGATCCACATTTAAGAACGAACAAAGCCCGGGAAAGCTCTCTTGCTTCTGGCTTTCAGACAGGTAACTGGGGGCCCGCGTCACGGCTTGGCTGAGATCTCAGCTGCAGCCCCTCAGTGCGGGCCGGGCTGGCCGGGACACAGCCACCCCGGAGCCACGGGGCCCTGCTCCACCGCGGCCCTGCTCCGTGCGGGCGGCCCCGCGGCGCGGCTCGGCCAGGCCGGCCCTCACCCCTCCAGTGCGGCCGAAATTCACCTCAGGCCGCTGCCCGGCAAAGAGCAGGTGACCAACAGCGATAAGGGAATTCCAGCTGCGGGGCCGGGTGACATTAACCCTTGTAGGGCTGTAAGCTCCCTCCAGAACAGATGACGCCTGCAGACATCAATCCTCTCCCAAGTCAGAGGAAAAGGAAAGGTGAAGGCACGTGAAGAAAACGCCATAAAGACACCAAAGTCAGTGAAGAAAGAAGAGCTGAGAAAAACCCCGAGAGAGGAGAAAGAGGAGATGCTTCAAGCCTAGAAGCTGAAATACTGTTGTAAAGCTATGGTGATGGACTATGACACATCAGAGTACCTGTTGTAATTTCATGAAAGCATGGGGGAGTGGAGCGTTCAAACTGCAATTGTGAGCAAAAGTACCTGTGCTGAAATAAGCAAATGATGAAGTAGCTGTGATTTGATGAGAAGCTTGAACAGAGAGAGATGAAAGTAATGAAGACCCTTGCTCCCAGGGAAGAAGAAGACCTCTGTTCCTAGAGATGAAGAAGCTCCCAGAGATAGGTGAAGAGAACCTTTGCTTCTGAACAGCTCAACCTTAAAATGGTACCCCATCAGCTCAATTGAACCCTCGAAAGCAGTTGTGGGGAAAGCTGTAAGACAAGGGAAGGGACTCTCACATGTGAGCAGAGAACCATCCTGGGTAGCTGTCTGGCTGTGACATTGAAGCCATGAGAGAACTGTTTCTTGTGGAGATGTCTCCATAGCATGAGCAAGAGAGACTCCTCTCCCTAAGTGAACTGAAAAAAGGTTATTATGGAGGTGGTAAACTGACTGAAAATCCCAAGGGTTGTCTTTTTACATTGTCAGTGGGAGAAGGGAGAAAGGTGGGGGGCAGAGAAGTGTTCTGAAGGTTTAGTCTGACTTTTTTCTTTCTTTCTTTTAGGTCTGTTAATAAACTTCTTTATATTCTTTTAAGTGTTGTGCCTGCTTTGTTTTCTCCTAATTCTTATGGCATAATATATAAATAAGCAAGTAATGAATATTTTGAACCAAACCACACTACACCCTCACACCTACTTTAATAGAAGTCCTGTCTGACACTGAGGAGTCCCATGGTACCTCACACTCCCGAATATCTCTGCTATTCAAAGTACTCCCTCATGAAGGCGAAGTGGTCAAATGGTAGCAATTACAGTGAAAGCCAGTATTATTAAGATAGCCACATCTTCTTCCCCTCCTTTGGTTGTCTTCCCACTTTGTCTAACAGCAGCATTTCCCCTGCCTTTGCAGGTACAAAGTGCAGAAACAGTTAGACCTGGACATCCAAAGCCATCCAAGACTTTTCTGGCCACCACCTCTGACAGTTTGGCAGCTGATGCCACATTACTGCTGCAGTGCTGTTGTGCTGGCCTCCTCATTTTCTAAAGTAATCCCAGTCACATCCACCCCTTTTCAAAACAAATTCGTCTTTAAATGACTTTTCCTCCTTGTGTTCTAATGTTTACAATCTACTGCAAGGATTTCTAAAAGCAGGAACATGATGCCAAGACTTGTAACTGTGAGGTGTTTCAGGTTCAGTTGATGATGAGGTTTAGCAATCTCAAAATAGGTCAGAAAAATTACTTGAACTTCCACTTAGCAGCAGATGTCAAAAGAATGCCCTTGGGTCCATGGTACACAAATTCAAAAGAAAGCACAAAGACACCGCATGTGTGGCATGCAGAACAGTTCACTGAGACCAGGTCACCAGTCATCTCATCATGTGTTTTGTTAGAAAGACATAACCAATAAATGGGTGAAACCAGACAATCTTTCCTGCTGTCCCAAATCAAACAACTGTTGCTTAAAAGACAAAACTTTTGAAGTTTGATATGTTAATCTAAAGCATAACAAGTATGTAAGTCATCCATTCATTTATTGCTGTGAATGCTAAACCACATCTTTCGGAATAGTCAACTGAATTACTAAGGCTGCAAAGCCTCCACCAACTGCAGAATTTTTTTTTTGCTTCCTGCAATGAGAATCGCAATAACAGTAACACTGAAACAAAAAATAGTCACAAAACTTGACCTAACATATGCTTTGGAATTGAAAAAATAGTAGAAGGTATTAAAATGATTATATATTCAGTGCATTGCTTCCTTCAGGAAGGTAATACAAATGAGCTCAGGATTTGCACAGCTACTGTAACTGGGAAAAATGCACCTGGGAAAAGAGCTTTGGAGGCTCATTAGGAAGTGAGTTAGAGAAGGCTTCAATGTGTTGGTGCTATTCATATGCATAAATGATTAAGTTTTACTGTTTAGACATTGCTTTGTAAATTAATGACTTTATTAAAGCACAGCCAGTGTAGACATATATGTATTTATTATTTGACAATTAAAAATGGAGCAACCAAGTGAAGTGACTTTATTCCTACTGAGGAGCAGGAAGTATAGTGCAGAAATTACCTTTTTCCTCAATGGCCATCACAATATTTTAGAGCAGGATGGTTTGGTTTGGCTTGGTTTTATTTTCTCAGACACTCTAAAAACTGTATGTCACCTGGAAACACAGGTGCAGGACTATTTTATTTCCTTAGGTTTACCACGCCTTACTTAATGGTCTGGAATGAACATAATAGCTTCCAGCAAACATGTCGAAACTGAGGCTTTCCTCAACACCCTCTAACTCTGTTTCTCAGGTAATAAAAGATCTGGACACACTGGAAGACCAGGACCAGTTAATGGCTGAAAATGAGCTGTCAGATCGTGAAGCTTGAAACAAGAAAAATAAAGGGATGCCTGTCAGAACCCAAATGTCACCTTCACAAGCACTTTACTGAAATAAGCAACAGGAATGGCTACCTATGAAAACCATTAGTGGAGATGACAATTCTTGTTCCAAATTGACAGCTGAGCAATTGTTTCAGTGATCCAGTAATGGGCAATTCAATCTTGAATTTGTAATTCACACATGCTTCTCTGAATGTTAAATTTCAGCCACATTATCTCAATGGACAGTCCTCTTCCAGATCCTGATGACAACCTATGACTGAAACTGCCTGTGAGGAAACTCAGGGAATTCCAGAAGAGCAATCTCAGCCATTTTTTTTGGAAGTGACAAACCAAATCCCAAAGTACCAGACATTTTAAATTCAGAATAATTACTGGGAATTTGTATCATCAAGAGATTGAAGTTAGCTACAAATTGGTTGAAATATGTGAAATTTAAAAAAATGCTAACTTTCACTGGAAAGTGAGAGGTCATGAAACAAAGAGAAAAAAATAAAAGTGACTTAAAGATTTTGACATTTCACTCCAACTGAAATAAATGCATACTAATGCATACTAAGAAGTAAACTGACAAACGAGTCCTTCAACAAAATAAAATGAGTGGCTGATAAGCCTGAAAAAAGTGAAGAGAGGTAGCTTTGCAAGAAGGGAGACAACTAGATGATGACGCCAGAGTTATGAAGAGCAGAAGTTAAGAGGAGCTTTACTGTTGAGAAAGGTGACAAGGGAGTTTGTGTTTACATCTTCTCTGTTTGGCCCATGCCTTTGAAATATTTCTATCAGACATTTCACAGTTTTCTCCCCATTCTTCATGGCCACATTGCAGGGAGTAAGGAAGAAGGAAAGACCTGTTCCCCACCCTTTTTCTCTGTTTGCAGTGCACTAAGAGGAGGTGAAGTCCCCATTGGCAACATGAGAAAGCTGAGACAAAACTATGAAGGCTGCTTGTTGTGGTTTAGGAATGGTATTCTCCAATTTAGTATTACCACTAAAAAACCACGTTGAGATAAGAACTATTTACTGAGAACAGCAATGAGATGAGAAAACAAACAGTAACAGCAGCAATATCAGTAACAAAAGGTATAAGAAAAGATATAAAAACCCCCTGATAATAGACGAAGCCAGACAACTCCTGTCATCACATTTTCTCCTCCAGTCAGAACCACTTCTCCCTAGAAGAGAGTTCTTTTGCCCCAGCAATGATGTGAGGTGGTGTAGAATAACCTCCATGTCCCAGCCATGCCTCCTCCCAGCTACTGCAAAAAATTAGGCCTATCCTGGCCGGAACCAGGACGCTGGTGTGGTCTGCAGGTCCACTGACAGTAGTTTTCTCCTCTAACCCTGTGTCCTTTCATCACTGTCATCATTGCCTCCACCCCCTTTTGTACTGCTTGGAAAGTAGTGACACTGTCTCTACTTTAGATCTTTCTCAAGGTACCAGAATCATTTTTCCTAAACCTTTTCTCTTCCAGACAGGTTTTGCATTCTCCTTTTCTTGTTATTTTCTGAGTTTCATCAATTTGTGCTTGTGAGCCTTCAGCTTAGCCTATTACAAAGAGATAGTCAATGGAGCAAGTAATTTAGCTGGTGGAAATCAGTCTGTCTTCTGATTTGTACCTCCTGCAGACTAAAATACCTTATCCATTATCCCATATTTCTAATATAATTTTTTTCTGTATTAAATAAAGAAAGTTTATACGTTTCAGAACTGACAAAGAATTACATGGGGATTAGCTGCATAGTTAAATCACTATATTGATTCAAAAATGCTTTTAAAACCCTACAGGAAGATTAACTGAACTCTTTTAAGCTATATCAAAATAAACTATTCATCTCCCTGTAGCTCATTTCATCCAGATGTAAGTCATTGAAAAACACTTAGCAGGTGAAATCCCAGTATGCAAATAACCTGTTCATGATGGAGTGAAAGCATGCACTTTTATAAGCACACATGTTTATGAAGACATATTTGCAGAGCACAACTGGATAAACCGTCTATAGTAAGGGCCAAAGAGGTCAAAAGAAGTGGGTGGGGGGAAAAAAGCTTCACCTCTCATTTGTGTTACTTAGAGGAGAAAAAACAAGTGAGTCAGCACCATCTTTAGGCAGCGGGACACTTTGCCAGACCAGAAAGCAGAGACTGACACTCAGCAGGCCACACGGAAATGTACAAACTATGACAGACTACCCTCTTTTCACAGTATTGTGCTGTTCTTATAAATAATGATCATCACGCAGCAACCCAGATGATTAGCTCAACATGCAGATAGCTGCCTGGCTTATGTCAAACATATATTTCTACCCACTGCTCCCCTCACCTGAGAAGCACCTTCACTTTATCAGACTCTATCTGCATTAGCTGAAGTCAGTGTTCTTGTTCAGCCAATTCTCACCACTGTGTATTCATTGTCTGGGCTTTGCTGTGAGAAAAAACAGCCCAGCTCACTGAGGTGCAGAGAAGAGGATTATGAAGGGAGAGCAGGAGCTTTTCAAAACATTCAAGGGAGGAAGAGTGGAAAACAGAAAAGCGTATTTTGAAAAATGCCCTTTGCAAAATATCCCTTAACTTTTGGCCGAGAGTAACAGATAGTAACACTGGTAGCAAAGCCAGACCTGCAGTGCAGAGTATAATAAGGAGAAAAATTAAATACTGATCATGTCTTGTGTTAAAGAGAAAAACAAAGACACACAGGAAAGAAATCAAGTGAAGAGGGAACATTTTCTACACGGCTAAAATCTTGCTGCACCTGCAATGTGGTGCTCAAAATCAGCTTCTCAGTCAGAGCAGGGATGCAGGTCAGATTGTCTGTTAAGTCTCATGTGGTTCAGAGCCGGGGGCACAAGAGCTCTGCTGGACTGGATTAGACCAGGCACTCCTGTTTCCAACTCCAGACACATTTGCTATGTTATTATGAGAGTATTGAGACCTTGAACAAATCGTGCCACCAGCATGAAACTCACTTTCTGACCCCCAAAACAGTGTGCGGTGCATGGTGAGGTTACTCTCTCAGTGTCTGCACAGAGTGGATGGACCACCTCAGCAGATGTAGCCCTGCCCACTTCTGTGCACAGAGGCAGTCTGCCGGACAGCTTCAGTGGGAGCATGAATAGGGAGATGAAAGCAAAAAAATCCAGTGGATTCTGTGTGCTTCCCAGTTTTTGAAAACTCCCCTTGCTCCCAGAGGGACACTGATGAGCAGAGGAGGGTGCTGAACCTGTAGCAAAGTAACAAAGCTTCCCAGCTATCAGCTTTTTACCTCAAAAAGTAAAGGGAGAGGATACACTCTCATGTTGAGAGAGTATTCTGCATGTCACAAGCCCTCTGGTCTCTGGTTTATCTCCACATTGAGATGTGTTTTTCTGGTAAATGGGAAGAGAGAGAGGCCTGGGCCATATGCCCAGCTGGTGTAAGCTGACACAGCTTCTCCAGCAGAGCTGTCCCATCCTGTCCACAGCCAGCACCACCATCATGGGCCTGGGACTAGTTTCAAGCAGGGTTTAACCCATTCCTCCTCCAGAGCTGCTCAGCTAGTCTGCAGGGGATTGGTACTGACTTAGAGTAGCTGAGGGCATGGCCTACTCCTTAAGGAAACTCCTTGAAGTGCAAAGACGCTTGTCAGACTGTTTACTGCCTCTGCCAATCTGTACCTCACATGGGGATCAAAGCACATCTTTGTATAAGGGTAAACAGACAGACAGATAGGAAATTTTCAGAAATAATACATCTGTTAAAATATTATGAGAACTGTCCAGGAGCTGAACTCAAATTGATGTGGTCTCAAATTCCACATGAAGACCATGGGGTCATACAAAAGCTGTGTGTTATCAATCCGACTAACATTGCTGCAGTTTGGACTCAGCATGAATTTCTAGGGGTCCTTGATGAACGTCACTATTGATTAAGCAGAAGTGAAAGAGAAATTCAAGCAGTAAATCTTGACACTGTGTAAAACACCGTGTAACATTATTATACTGTCTTCTTAGCAAAAGGAAGCAGTTCTTTCTCAGGAATCTTACCTCACTGTTTTCAGCAATTTCCAATAAATAGACAATGTCCACAAAAACCTTGTGGCAGTGGGTCTTAAATGTAGCAAACTGAGAGAGCTAAATTAGGGTAGATTTGCTGCCTTTCTATTTCAAGTCACCTGAGATAAAAGCTTCTGAACCTTGCTGTATTTAATGCTTCCTCCTTCTTCATACCCATGGGCCAGGGTTTCCCAAACCGTAAGCACTTTAGGCAGCTTGTAGGGGCAAACCAGATTGGGAAGAAGGAGACACATAACTTTTCCATGCTCTTGTTGCAGGCATAGAGTCATAGCAAGTGCTAAGATCTCCAGAGAAAGGGATTAGAAAACAAATGGGTACACAGTAATAGTGTAACTATCTGCTACATGACAGGGGAGGCAGTCCAGTGAGATACTGTGGTGCTCACAGTCTGACTTCCAGTTACCCCAGAGCATCCTGCTGCTGCTGCTGAACATTGTGCTGGCAGGATATCTCAGCTATGCTCTCAGAAATGCACACTGAGAGCCATACCTGCTCCGTGAGATGCATACTTCAGTTTCACAACAGGGCTCAATGACAGCTTGCAAATGCCAGCCTCTTGTGTGGATCCAGATTCCATCCCCTCATCGGTGCTGCTGCTCGCATCCTCTCCAGTAGCTGCTGCTTGTGCTTGGTGTCTGTAGGGGGTGGAGAGACTTAAGTTATAGGAAGGAGAGCTGTGCTTAGCATGCACAAGGCATATAATTGTATTTAAATCAGAATCAGGAGACTTGGCCTGTCAGACAACCCTCTGTCATCCATCTCCAGACATGACAAGTTGCATTTCTTTTCCTTCCTCCAGCCTCACAGGGTGAGGGTCTAGAAAGTAAAAAAGGAAAGTGTTTCTCCCTGCTGTGGTTCATGGTTGGTGATTTCCATCCTCACTCCTTGGTCATGGCCATTTCACTTTCCCTCTTGCAAGGTCACCTCTGTATGACCTGGAAACCATTTGCTACCTGTGATTCCTCTAGGCCAGACCTTCCAAGGCTTTTCCCAAAGTTTGGCTCCACCCTATAGTTCCCTTTTCTGGAACTCCTAGATTTTACAGTCCAAACAGCTTCAGTAACCTACCGGAATGCACTGTTCATTGTATCCCTCGTGGGACTTCTTACTTCTTAGCTGGCAGCAGGATTTTAGTTCCTGTATTGTTGTGTCCTTTGTGACGGTGTTTCTTAGCTGTTTCACTGCTAACCAAGCAGCTGGGCTGACCTATGCATATACCATCAAAAGACTAACTGGTGGTTACATTCTCAGCGCTATGAAAACTCTACTGTCTGGGGCTGTCTTTGGAAACAGGCCTTTCCACATAAAGAATCTGTTTTCCAGGACTGCCACATGGCAGTCTTCTTCATTGCAGGTAACTGACTTAATTCCAGACTTTTCCTGAGTAGAAAGAAAGTTTTTTACAAAGTCTATTTTGATTTCTGGCCACAGTAGTAATGGCTGTCTGTTGCACCCTGTCTTTGGAGCTGTCCCACAAGTCAAACGCCTCAGGAGTTTTCTAAGGTGCACTTGATGTTCTTTCTACTCTTAAAAAAAAAAAAAGTTTTTAAAAAATGCAGTGTCAATCCCTATAAAGGCTATTTCACTTTTACTATATTGTCTCTACAGTGACATTGTTAACCTTACAGTTAACATTCTGCCCAACATTCCTCAAAGAGGTGCAAAATTTGGTCTTTGGTAACTTAAAAATCCTTTGTGACTAAGGAGTACCAAGTCTTCTGCACTTTCCTGGCTAGAAGACAGATGTCCAATAGTGTTCCTGATTTAATGTCCCTCATACCAGATATCCAAATTCTAAATTCTAATTCTAATTCAGGCCTGGGCAGTTTTTGTTTGCATCAACATTAATGCCACCACTGGATACAGGGAAATGAATCATAGCTCAAAAACATGACTCGGTGAATGGCAGCTCCAATTACATTAGCTCATGTAAGCCATGGAGAGAGAGGAAGATCTCCAGGTCATCTTGCACCGCTTCTGACTAACAGTCAGCTCTTAACTATGTGATCTTTCTTTTTTTTGGTTTGGCTTAGATGATTGGGAGTGGATATTCTCCACCATTGCTCTAGACCAGTGTGTACCAGACATCATACAGCAAAGCGGCTTCCTAATTAGCATTAAGACACGTTTTACCTGTTCAGAAATGCATGCCAGACACTGTGAGAAAGAAGTCTTCAAATTGAATACAGTTTTCTATTGATGGAAGATTTGTATCGCACCCTGATCCCTGAATGTCCTGCAGATCCTCCAAGAAAGTCTCCCAAGGATATTTGCTATTGTATAGAGGTAGTGAGCTATATATCTGGGATGACAGAAGACTAAGAAAATGTGAAGAAAGAATATTTTGAAACACATAACATCATTTGTCACTATTTTAAAAGATGATGTCTTTATCTGTCTAAAGAACTTTTAATGCTTTCTTTTGAAGACATTGTATAGAGCATTCACTCTTCTCCATGTAGACAGATTCATACCATAAAAACTCATTTCTGTGTGATAAATTTCTATATAGCAGTGATGTATAACACATTTCAAAATATTTGAATGAATAACAGCATAAAGATGTTATTACTGGTACTGATCATGCAAATAGAGGTAAATTGTATACAATTTTATCATCTGTAGCTGTTGCAGCTAAAGACTGTGGTGAGTGGTGAGAGCACAGGGGTAGTAAATGCCATGCTTTAATACTTAAACCCATCTCACTGCAAGTGGTTGGGATGACCCTTGTGCTAGGCAGATTATCCGAGAATGTCACAGTGCAAAGCCTTGCACTTTGCTTCACCTCTTACAGCAGTGACAGCTGTCGCAATGAAAATCCAAGGCAAGCTGGACTGTCTGTCAACAGTAAACTTGGAAATTTTTGCTTTCCAGATCCCTGACAGTAAGCTGCAGCAATCTCATATGGCTGTTCCTCAGTGCTCAGCATGAGGTGCTGAGAAAGCAGCCATCTGCCACACCTGTAGCTGCAGTTTCTGAAGCCACTGTGTGTGCAAATGGCAGAAGAACACAATTTTCCCTTGTAACTGCACCATGTTGCCTTCAGTCTCCCCACAGAATGAATTATCATATCCAAAGGTAAGCTGTGGGTATGATGGACATGTCCTGCTGTCCACAGGCATGACAGGAAAAGGTATCAAGAGTGCCTTTGGATTTCTCCTTCCGTCTGCACAGGGAACATGGGTGGGGGGTCTTCCCAAATGGTCTTCCAGAGGGATCAACCTTTTCCCTTCTGTCATTCAAACCATTCACTAGACTCCCTTCTGAAAACAAGGCAGGAAGTTTAAGGAATTGCATGGGATACTGTGTGGAATCTTAATTCCTCTCTGTCACCATTTTACTTTGTTTGAAATGATATGCTAAACTCATCTTGAAGATGTGAGTGTTGAACTTCTGCTTCTATAAATATCAGGCTTCCATTTTTTCCCAGCTGTGCACATGAAAAGATACCCACTCATAATGGACTATTTCTAGTATAAGCAAGTTGGTTTAATATATTTACAGACAGTTCATAGACTTGTTCATTCAAAGTGAATTGTTTTAGCATGCATCACTCTGAAATACTAGCAAATATTCCTTTAGAAAACCCTATGAATATGTGAAATAATTAGGATGAATCCTCTAAAGCTGAAGTAAGCATAGGGAAGAGATGGTAAATAATTCTTGCATGTTCTCCTGCCATCATGCATTACATCATCTATATGATTTTTGGTCTGCCAGGTGGCTTGGGATAAGCCAATTATTATGATGTGATAAAGTGCTTGTCTATCCTTTCCTTACATAGGAATTTCACAAATTGAAAAGACCTAGAAAGAATAGTTTGCAGTGAGTACAGCGTAATGTCCAGAGCTGACCCACTTTGAGGAAGGAGAGGTACTCCTGCTCTTCCTTGAAATTAGTCTGCTGATAACAGCAGAGCAAGGCAGAAAGAATGTATTTCCACACAAAACTAATGTGCTGGCCTCAGAAAAATACACCTATGTTTTACTGCACGAGTTTGTAAGTACAAAGAAATGAAAGAAAGTAAACTGCCTCATTTGTTTTACTCATCTGCCTCTATAAAAGAAGAGCTGTGAGCAAATTTGGGATCTGAGTCCTTGCACTCTGACTGGCACAGGGAAGTGTCCTTTGGGACATCACTTAAACACTGGGTCTCAAAGCAAGAACATCCCTGAAGTAACAGCCATGTATGACAACAAACACTGGGCAGAGACATTGTGATTCATGTAATTTCAGACAGGCACCATCCTTAAATTCTGTCACCTGATATTCAGGGGGGTTCCATGCTTACACTGGGATGCCAGCAGCAGAACCAGGACTGATGAGGCTCCAAGTCCACGGAGGGGCCTGAAGCCCTTCCAGGAAGCCCCAGAGGTGCCCACATTGCAGAAACAGAAAAGGAATGTCTGTTCACCAATAATGTAGAACTGTAGGAAAGCTGGGTCCAGTAAAAATCCTTTGTATTTAGCTCTCTGCATGGTTGGTTGACATCCAGCTCCCAGTGCTTCACTCGGCTGCTATCTCTTATCTCTGCAAGGATTGCCTAACCCTTGAGCAAAGGTTTTATTGTACCTTGGAAGGCACTGCCCTTCAGGGAGCTGGACCAGCCTCACGGAGTCCTTTGACAATGAGACTTTGGACCATTTTTGGTGTATCAAGGCAATAACATTATGTTATTCACACACAAACACAGGGTCAGTTTGGGCATGGATAGTGTTGACATTCACTCCTTTTGCTACATCTCTAGCAAGGACCAGCCCACACAACCTTAAGAGTAGAGTTTTGCTGCATTTGCCCTTCCCTAAGCAGCTGCACCCTCAGACAGAAACTTGCCTCCCTACTAATTAGTCCTTCCAAAAAAGTAGAATGCTACCTCCCTTTTGGGGAGAGTGGGGGCAGGATACAAGGGTCAAGGGGGTGTTTGTGTCTTTCCCTTCTTAGAAGGACAGAAAGATGGGTTGTGCTATGTCCTGAAACTGTGTGTCTGGACAGCACACTATTTATAAGGAAAGATGAAAAAAAGCTATCCCCTCCTTTCTAAATGTCTCAGTCTGTGAGAGATCCCACCCAAGAATGCTTCCCGTGTATGTGAAGTATACTATGTTTGTTTAGCATGAGCCTATGTTGAAGGCCCTGGGCAGTGAATGCACGCCCCACCATAAGCAGCGAGGGGTTTGTGGACCTCTGGCTCCATCTTTCCATTTTAAATTTATCAGTTAGGAAGAGATCTTACTAAAGGTATTTTGTTCCAGTTTTGTCTTGATCAAAGCTGGTTTGTTTTTTGAGACCAGGTAAAGAACTAATTGCCCAAAAGCTCTTCCAGGGACAAAGTTTCAGAACTACTGCTTTCTGCAGGTGGTATCTCATTAACAGCAGGAGCACCACTTTGGCTGCTGTCCCCACACCTGAAAGCATTTTACAAAATCAAGAATTTGAATGGACTGGCAACTGTGCTTTGCATTTCCTGGAAAAATTTGACTAGAACTGGCAATTCAGTGCACTTAGCTGAACTGGTTGAAATAATGTAACTTAAGTCATGGATGTACTGAGAGTCTGTAAACACACACAAAACAAGACAAAGCGGCAAGCTCCTTCCTGAACTACCTGCCGCTGAAGATCATCCAGTCAGCAGGGAGAGTCTGTGGTTAGTGGATGACGTTCATCACATCTCTCAACAGCTTGCAATATAAATATATAATGGGCACAAGAAGAACCAAAGATTTGGAGGGGCATTTGAAATAACTGGCGTGATTTAACAAAACAGTCAGTATTTTTGCAAGAGCAAAAGACATAACTCCTATGCATCGCTCAAGAAGAATGCCAAATTCTATAACTCCTTGCACTGCTCACCAACTTCCCGTATGCCTATCTGAATGCAGATGTAGTATAAATTGCAATGTATCTTTCAGTTAAAAAGTTCATGTCTTGACAGAAATCTTGTGGAAATGTGTGAGCTTCATTTTTACTTTCAAGTACCAACACCTAGTTAGAAACACATGTTATTTGCTTAATAGGTATGGGCTTTGCTACACACATGTTGACAGGAGATCTCTTGTTTATGTAAGAGCTGTTCCATGGCAAGTCTGCAAGCAAATACCTCCCAGTCAGGTACAATCTGCTCTACCAAGTTCCAGTACTTTTCTCTTTTATAATTTTCCTGACAAATAAGCCAAGTTGCCACAATTGTTTAGATTCTCTTCAGCATTTACTTTGACTTTAAATCAGAGTCTTCCTTCTCAAGAAAAGCCATTTCTGACTCAGGCTTACCATTCCCTTGCTCTCTGCAGATCTGACCTACCTACTCTTAAAATGCACAATCACGTCTTTGAAGCAAACCACTTATATCACCATGAAAATCTATTATTGCTGTGAAAATAGAGATGTGCCTGTTGTGACTCTTGATTGAAATGGCAACATTTCATTTTCATAATTTATTAACATCTATTATTTAGCTCACATTAGCAGTTTCTCTTTTGGTGCAAAAAATTGTGGTGTTGATCAGATTCAGGATTTCTGTTTGAAAATTAAAAATATGTCATCTTTAATGTGCGTGAGTGTTAGCAAAGTGAACACATGTGGTTGCACAGGAGTCTTGCTCATCCTTGACCTGGGGTACTCATCCAGCCTTAGGGAGCTCTTGGTCTCCTCATGCACTAGGTCTCTTGAAAACTGTGTTTTGTCTGCAGTTCAGAAGTACAGTCTGAGTTTCAACACTAACCAGAGCTGCTGAGAGCTTGCTATGACTGAATGTTAGGAACACAGAGGAGGGAAGTCCTTGACCTGCTCCTTATGCCTGCCTTGCACTGAAGCACGAAGTAGATTTTCCTTGAATTAAATCACTGATGGTTCTTCTGAAGACCTCCACTGTTTTCTCGCTTGTGTATAACACACAAACAATCTGGCTGAAAGGCTGGTGTAACTTCAATGTGATCATAAAATCATAGAATCATAGAATATTTTAGGTTGGAGAAGACCTTTCAGATCATCAAGTTCAGCTATTAACCCAGCACTGCCAAGGTCACCACTATACCATGTCCCTAAGTGCCATAATCTTATGTTAAACTCTTAGAAAGAAAATTACAGAGATGTTGGCAGTGACACATTTAATTTTTTTAAACATCCTTACTCATGTTGTTTTTCTTGTTTCCCAGCTGCTCCATCTCAGTGCAGTCTCCAGTTACTTCTGGGTCTTTGGAGACAAGCTGGTTGGATTTTCCTTTCCATATACTGATATCTAGCTAAAGTGCACAGAATTTAAACTTCAATGACATTGTTTCAAAAGCATTATATTTTCCCTTTGTCTTTTTCTTTCTTTAAATCCATGCTGAATATTAAATATAGTAGTAGTAGTTTTTATAACTTGAATTGGAAAAAACCCCAAAATTGTAGTATTTGCTAATTTTTAAGTTCTTGGACAATCTTGTTGCACAGTTCAAATTCAGCACACATGTATGTTTATGAACTGCCACCTCCACACAAGGGATAAATACAGTCATTGTCTATTTATAGTAGAAACTGCCTTGGGAATCTTTCCTTGCACAGAAAAGCATAATTTAAAATGCATGTACATGTCACTATACAGACAGAAAAGTAAAAAAAGAAAAAGTGGAAGAAATGTGCTGCTATTGCCAAATAATCAACAAATATTTTCTGTTGAGAAATGATTAGGCTAAAACCCTAGAAATTTGGACAAGTCTGATATAAAAATGCAAAATTATTTCTCCCTCCTACACCTCAAAACTTGCTTAGAACTGGAATTTTATGTGTTTAAAATATATATGCAGTGCTGCCAGGTCTTCCTATTTTAAGCATAAGTGGCACCTATATCAGCCACTTGAAAACTACAATTTTATCACTTGATGTTGGAATGCTCTCTGATCTGAAACTTTGTTGTGGGTTTCACAGTTTCCATTTGCTGTGATTTTGTAGTTTTGTTAAAGACTTCATCATAAAAACGTCTGGAAGTGTTAGACTGCTTTTTTTGCAGTTACAAAAGGCATAGATACAGTAGACTTAATTCTTAGTTCATTTCCACAGCAATTAAATAGGAATAATTGCACCGGAATTCCACCAGATTTGCACAGCTGTGAATGTGAGAAGGACCAAGTCTTGCTTTTTAATTGCTATTTCAATCATCTATTTGATTTGAGGCTTTGAAATGGAAGTCACAATGAAGATCAAAGGAAAAGGCATGTGCTTATCATAAAGCACTGCCTTCATGTTGTGGTGTCCTAGCATTTAGAATCATCTGTGGGACCTTCCTGGTGCATCATCCTCTCCAGGAAACCTGTCAGAAGAGATGTTTGGACAAATGAAAAATAGCATCTAAACACACTCCTGAAAGAGACAACACAAGGAGAAAACTGCTTGCTTCACTACGTGTCCACAAACACATCCCCTACACAGGAATCTCTGCTCTGTACCTGGACCCAGGTGTAGCATGCTTGTGGTGTGGATGTATGACCCAGTACTGCCTGACTCTGGGATATGACAGATGGCCTCACTCAGCTGGGCCAAAGTCTTGCCTGCACAAGGAGTTTAGATGGGCTGTCAGTTGCAGCAGTGTGTCTGCAGGAAGGCAGATACAGAGAAGGTCATAGACATTGACCTGGATGAGAGCAAAATCTAGTATTTATCTTTTGCTTTCATTAAAGCAGTGTCCTTGATGTTGTCAGTGTGAAGATTAGCCTTTGTCATTCTATGTATTTGTCCTTCTGTGATGAGGAGAGGTTGGTGCAGGGCCAGTACAGTCTGGTTTTGGGAGTTGAATTTAAATGTTGGCCCAGGTAACCTGCTCCCACACAGTCTCCTCAAGGATGGAGTTTGCAATGAAAGTGTGCTGCAGGAATCTAAGGCTTGAAGGTCCCTCTGGAGGTATTTTAATTTATTTCCTGGGAATATCAATTCAACTTCAACATGTATTTGTCTAACCCTTTCTTAGAAACCTCTAACCCTTTCTTAGAAACCTCCAGGATATTGATCTTCCTTCTTTTTCCTTTCTTTTCTTCTGTTCTTTTTTTTTTCTTTTTAATTTTACTTTACCCACATCAAAACTAAGAATCCCAAATCCCTTGTGTTTCATGTATCACTTATCTCCCTAAGTACCTTTTCTGTAGACTCATTTATTTATCATTCATTATGCCGACCCTCAGTATCAGCACAGGCTAGGGCATGAACAGATGGAGAGCGGGATGAGAGGATGGACATGACCCAGCCATGGGCACTCACAGCCCAGAGAGCCAAACGTGCCCTGGGCTGCATCCAAAGCAGCGTGGGCAGCAGGGGAGGGAGGGGATTCTGCCCCTCTGCTCTGCTCTGGTGAGACCCCACCTGGAACACTGCATCCAGCTCTGGGGTCCCAGCACAGGAAGGACATGGACCTGTTGAAATGAGTCCAGAGGAGGCCACCAAGACGATCAGAGGGATGGATCACCTCTCATGAAAAAGGCTGAGAGAACAGGGTTTATTCAGCCTGGAGAAGAGAAGGCTTCAAGGGTGACCTAATTGTGGCCTTTCAGCACCTGAAGGGAGCCTACAACAAAGATGGAGAGGGACTTTTTACTTTTTATATACGTGGTGAAAGTTCTTTGCTGTGAGGATGGTAAGGCACTGGAATAGGTTATCCAGGGAAGCTGTGGATGCCTGATCCCTGGAAGTGTTCAAGGCCAGATTGGATGGGGCTGTGAGAACTCTGGTCTGGTGGAAGGTGTCCCTGCCCATGGCAGGGAGGTTGGAATGAGATGGTCTTTAAGGCCTGTTCCAACCTAAACCATTCTATTATTCTAAGATTCTATGGACAGAGGCCAAGCCTTGAAATTATAATCCAGCTAAAACTGAGTAGAAAGGAAAATTCTGCCTCTGCTGTATTACACACAACACTCCATCTCATATTACTAGCCAAGGAGCTTGTTATTCTTCAAGAACATTTGCCTGCTATATAATTTTGTTCTGTGTGTAACTCTTAAAGACCTGTCTATAGTCCTGCTCAAGACCAAGATGTTATCTCTTTGTGCATACACTCATCTTCCTTTGTATCAGAGTGCTATCAGTAATATATAGAAGCAAAGTACTGAGAGAAAGACAATCCACCCTGTGAAATCAGCTCAGCCGTAGACAGAGGAAACATGCCCCTGACATGCACTTGCCTCTGCCTTGAAGGCAGAGACTCTTCCATCGACCACTCCACTCCACTCACTCTTCTCATCTAATCATTAGAGACTAATCCAACAAGAAGCGAATGTCCTTCTGCTGGTGAGTAATGATTTCACTGCTTCCCATATTATTTCAGCTCAGATTGTCTAAAACAAATAGAGGAGAGCTACACATTGTCTTCAGGGGCCTGGAAGAGCCACACATTCAAAATTATAAGAAATCTTGAGATGATTACCAATCACATGACAAATTAGTTGCTAGATGACACATCCAATGCACTAGAATTCTCCATCACAGTCTGGAGCCAAAATATGTTTGAACTGCTGCTGCAGAATAACCTTCCCTTTTGTCTGTTTCCTAAGAAATTAGGATAGCCAAATGATGAATCAAGTGCTACTTAGCATGACAACATGTAACATGTTTACACAATAACAAGAATTCCTAAATCAGGATCAGAGTTGCTCTAGTACTGATGGGGCTACACTGTTGCTATGTTATTGTAGAAACTGAATGCTTTGGTTAACGATGATACATACCTTGTTCTTTCCTAGTTGCTTCCAAGACAGTTAGTGAGGTCTTATTAGCAGTTTTCAGGGATGGTGGAAAATTGTTCTGTGAGCTTGCATGTCACTTCAGATTTCTGAAATAGAAAGAGACCCAACACTTACTTTCTTCCATTAATTATTTTCAGACCAACTGGAAAACTGAGTATTTGAACTGAGGTTTATAAGAAGGAATGTCTTGGGGACAAAGCTCAACAACTGCAATGCAGAAGAAAACCCACTGCTGAGCAGGTATTTTCTATACAATTTTTTTGTATAGAGATGTTGAGAAATCAGTTAATCTGAATCTGAAGAAACTAATCTTCAGAGCTGTCTCAATGCAGAAGGTGATGCTTGGAAACATAAAGTTGCAAAACTTTGGTGACCTACAAAAACATGAATCCCTACTACTTGTCTTAAAGTGGGACATTTAATCTTAATTTCAAACTCTCTAAGATAAAGCTGCACTTCATGTGCACAAAGAACAACCACAGGAGGAAATGGATTGGAGAGCCTGGTGCAAAACAGTTTCCACATAGAGAAAAACCAAGTCCTTTGTCTGGAATAGCAGAGTCTTTACAGGGAATTACTGTGCTATAGTAAGGTATATTCGGCAATTCTTATGGAGGGATTGAACTACCTGAAAGGAATTGCACAGACTTACTGCTTTAAAGAACAGTGACAATGCAAGCTTAATATTAACATTTATCCAAAATGTAAGTTCTGTGAAAATGGTGCAGTTAATCCCTTCCATAGTTTTCTAAAGAAATAACTACTTGGAAAAAGCATTGAACCAAAAATCTTCATACCAATAAAATTTTTAGAATGTCACTGTGACTCATGTCAACTTCTACAGCATAACTGGAGGACTGGGCAACCCTTGCAGAGAGTGGAACAGAAACACCCTGCAAGCCACATAAAGCATAAGAGTAATTTGCAAAGTAAAAGAGAAAAAGCAGTTCTTATCCTTGCTGGGTAGAACAAAAAGTCACAGGTTTAATAATTCAGCAGGAAAACTTTTACTGGACCCTGGAAAAAATGTTTGTAATAGGAGTTGTTGTAGGGTCCTTGAGAACACGTTATACATAGATTTGCATCATCGCTTTTGTCAGTATAAATGTAACTAGATTTGATCCTGACTCATTGCATGGTGCAATCCAGGCAATTTCACAGGGCCCACCCAGTCCTCTAATTCTACAGCATGAAAAGGCACTTGGCTTTGTTTCAGCTCCAAAGAACTTCTTAGCTGTTGTTCACTGCTCACCCCCATTTCTCTCCAGGGTGTAGTGTTATGACAAGTGATGGCAGTGTGAGGAAACAAAATGTACCACCTTTTTTCACGTGTTGTCCTGTGACAGAAAGCATAAACCTGCCCGATTTATGTGGCACTGTGCTCCTCTGGTACGTGCTGTGCTACAGCGCTCTTCCATGTATTAGCTGTAATTCCACCTAAGCAGATTTCCATGAAGGTGGCAAGTGGCAAAGCAGCATTTGGCTTCAAGAAGCCCTGCAATGAGGTTGTGGTGCCTAGAGAGGTGTCCACATGATGCTGGAGTCTAATTGAGTGCTGATAGCTGGTGGTAGCAGGGGTCCACAGAGCTTTTTCACATGCAACACCAATAACAAGCCATTTGTGGAGATGGTGGCCCAATATTCAAGTGTCAGATATTGTGCTGCATTGTGGTGAGAAGTGAACAGGCAGTAGCATGGTATCACAGGTGGCAAATAATTGAGTATGTGTAAGAGTGTGCAAGACAGACTTTAATTTGTCTTTTGAACACACAGGCAGAAGCCTGAGAGTTACTACCCACCAGGACAGACTGGTTGCAAACTTGGTAGCAGCAGTTCTTTTGGAATGTTCAGGGGCACATTCCAAATCATCCAATGAGTAGAGAGCCATCAGACAGGACCACCAGTTAGGAGTCTTATCATAATTGTGCTTCTGCAGGTAGACAGTTTGAATTGAGAAAATCAGGCGCTAGAGTCTCCAGAAAGAGACCTGTTGCCAAAAGAGAATTTCTCCCCTAAAGAGGTGGTATTTGAAAGAAAACAGGGGCTAAGAAAGGAGGAAGGTTAAGATCCTAGCTGGAGGAAAGATCCTGAAAGGGGTGGAGGACTCTAGAGGTCAGAGAGTCAGTTGGAGAAAAATGAAGTTAGATGACCACGGTCCTTGGCTACTGATGCCAAAGTTAGGTAGTTCTGTGCAGTGGCACAGCACAAAGCAGCATGACTTCCTGCCCAAGTATCCTGGGCTAGCAGCAACCTCACTGCAGGGAGAGCAGCTGACACCTCACAAATGTAATACCAAAGAGGAAATAGTGTCTGTACATGTAAGATATCAAGAAAGGTAAAAGCTCTAATCTTTGTGGGTTTTAAGTAAACCTGAGCATCCAGATCCATTACCAGTTGTCATTCACTCTATCTCATCTGTGACACTTAGCACCACAGCAGACCCACTGCACCTTTGCTGAGGACAATTCCCAGCTGCAATGAAGGAGGCCTGATGTTACACAGTTTAGTGTTTGATGATGGAGTAGGTGCCTTGCTGGCTGCCCATTCCTTCCCTGTAGTTCAGACCAAGTATCATCATGGAAGAAATGGAGGAATGTTCTGTGTGCTTGAAGAAGTACAGACACAGGAATATATTCCTGTCACATACAGGGAAGAACATGCTTTTTTTCTGTAAATATTTTTGGATATTAACAGTGTAGTTCCCTGCACAGTAAGAAGGCAACCATATATATCTCAAAATGCTTGAAACCATCACTCAGATGAAAGATAGTAAATAGCTATTTTTCTCTGGCCTGTGATTGGGAATGAAGCAGTTTTCTGTTTGCTTTCCCAGCTTTACACCATCTTGTGTTTGGCAGGATATGGCACATGCTTGCTGTACTAAATAGCCACAAGGTAATTCAGAGGGAAGCGCCATGGGCACAAGCACTTTACAGTCTCGTAACACACTTGACAAAAGATGGAGCATTACAGAATCTGAAAAGCTATCTAAAAATTAAACAGATATTATCAATAAACTGTATAGGACTTTGACTTCGGGATTTTTATTATTTAGAGTCTACCTAAAATGTGTTTATGCCGCTCAAATCACCGTATTTTGTGGGAGTGTAACATTAACCTTGACATAAACAAAGGAAGGTGTGATTGGTAATTTTAAGGACAACACTGGTACTCATTTCTTCACTAGGTTATGGGGAGGGAAGGGGAGGGAATGGATACCACATTAGTATATTATACATTAATATAACATTAATGCATTTCTTAAAAAACACCGGATGCTCATGTCTATATCTGTTTGTCCTGCATTGCAGTGAGATGTAATCAACAGTCTCCCATGTACACTGAGATCCTATATTCAGAAGCAATTACTAAGACTTCCTCATTGCAAATGACAGACCAACATTAATGGTCTACTCTGAAACTAAAGTACAATGTATGTGACATTCTGAAGTGGTATTTGGTTATGTTTCCTAGCCACTTTAATGGAACTGGAATGACAATAATGCTGCTGCTTCATAATCATCATCATCATCATCATTGTTGTCATCATTGAAAGATTCAGTAATAAGGTTTTCCTCCCAAATAATTTTATTTGTGAAAAGTACCTCTTCTTGTACTAAAAGATACTGAAAAAAATGGTCATTTAAGGTTTTGAAGTCTTGAATTGCAACAGTTAATTAATTCTGAACCCTTAATTTTATTTCCTTTTTTTTTTTATTGTGGAGGAAAACTATTTTTCATCTTTCATTCAAGTTTAAGCATTACTTTTTACAAGACCAAGACTAAGTGCATACAGATGGGTGTTTTTTAAAGGATATTGCAAAGCCATCTGTAAGCAAATTAATGCAAAAACAACAGGAAATTTCCTCATAATCTTGCATCATTTATCCAAGAGCCAAATGATTCTTCAGACAGTAAGCATAACCTATTCATTCCTGTGGGACAAAAGTTACACTGGGACAAGGTCAAGACACTAAAGTGAGAATAAAAACACCGTGCAGAAAGAGAATCAAAGGCAGTATAACACCTCCATCCACACTTTTCAAAGCAAGGACTTCTTTTAAGTCATAGAGGCAATAATAGCTCTATGGACAATGAAAGCCTTAAACAGGTAGTGCCTACTAAGTTGAAAACTGCATCTGTACTTGCCTGGGCTTTTTCTGATGAAGGTAACACCACTTGCTTGCAGCACACCTGCCATTTAAGGGCAGTGTTGCCCAGCAGGAGGTCTCCCAGGCTTCTTACTAAACACTAACTGGTACAGAGCTTTGAAATTTCTGCCTCTGATACTCCTACATGTTCATACAAAGCCTCTCTAGAGTATCTCAGGTCTGTGTCTCACTTCATGAAGTAAGCATCAGTGAAAACAGAAATATCAACTTTATGTGTTTAATATTGGAATAAACTGTCATTGTATCCTCTGACCCTAAAGAGCATCCTTTGGGAAGGGCTTTCTTAGAGGCAGCAGGGCAGAATAAGTTTTGCTGCTTGCTGGCACTGAATGCTTTGGGCTCTAGCACAAACACAGCTGCATGGGACAACACAAGAAAGTCTATCTGTTTTCCAGGCCCAAAACTGCTCCCATTTTTTACTTTAGCTGATTCTGGCAGAAGACCCAGTAACAAACATTTTCATTTTTGAGAAGTCTATTATGTACAGCATTAAACACAGTGGAAGATTTCTGTATAGCTGCTACTGCAGGGGCAGGTAAGGCAGAGCACTGCCCACTCTTCAATAAAAATACAGTCTCCCAATCACTGTGTACTTGAAAACCTTGGTTATCCAAACCCTGGTTAACTCCAGCTCCCAGGCTGATGAGGAAAAATGCAAACAAATCAAATGATTATGCTGATGATAATGACAACAGCAATAATACTACTTCCAAAAAACAAAACAAAAAAAAAATCAACAAAAAACCCCAAACAAACAAAAAAAACCAAGCAAAAAAACCTGGGCAAACAAGGCAAAACCCTTTTCACTGCAGTTCCAAGAGTATCTGAGCTTTTCCTTGTAGTGTTTGCAGACTCAGCAGGTTCATGTTTATCTGAGTCATGAGAATCTGAAATAAATTTTGTATTCAGATAATTTAAGTTACATTGTATAACTGATCCAGTTATAGACCGAAGAAGAGGGAAAAAGGAAAATTGTCTCACTGGGGTAATGCTGAGACAAAACTCCTCACCTATTTACCTTTTATAGTTCTTTTTAAAAATGAAGTCACTTATGAGCAGGGAGCAGAAAAGTATATTGTATCGTGACTGTATTATTTGTATACCTGTCTAAATACAGAATTTCTACGCCTTTCTCTTGAATATTTTATTTGAGGAGAGCAGCATACATTCGCTAAGAAACAAAAGAAGCAATTTCTTTTGCAATGACCTTGTGAAAAATGGCCGGCTACAGCCAGGATCTGGTTCTAATATGCAAGTTAAATCCCTTTAAGGTATGAACCCAGCATACAAAATGCATCTTAGGCTCAAGTTTTTACAGACCTCTTCCTTGCTCTCAGTATCACACACAGAAAAAAGAAAAAAAACCAAAACTAAACTAAACCAAACAAAAAACAAACAAACAAACAAAAAATCAAACCAGAAAAGGACTTTGAATGCTTCCAAATGGCTGTCAAGAAAAGGAGAGATTTTCCAGAGGTAATACAGAGAGAACTTGCACTGTAGTAACATTCTCGTGCCTTAGGGGAGGGTAGGGTTGCTTCTCCAGAGCAGGCCTGTCTGCAGATGGACAGTATGACAGGCAGTGCAAGGCTCTTCAGACAAGCCTTACTCTGGGGACACTCTGAGATCCATTTCTGCTCTTTTCTGCTATTGCTGGTCACTCAGGACATCCTGCTGACCTCAACAAGATACCGCAGTCCTTCAATGTCAGTGATCTTTTCTGCTTACAAGACTGATGAGGAGAAAGGCAGGTCTTCAGCCACCTACAGTTCTTCTGCCAGCACCAAAGGAAGATGGCATGGTCCAATGTTTCTTGAAACTGAAAGGACATTAGTGGAAGTATCTGAAAACTGTATGGATTTAAAAGTTCTGCTGGCATTTTTAGTGCAGTGGCCCCTGCTTGGGCCCAGCAGTCACACTAACATGTCTTCCCTCAGTGTGATTATGCTGCATTCATTGGTGGTATAACAACTCCTCTTCCAAAATAGGTACAGTTGGTGGTTATGTGTGGAGCACATAGGACAAGTTTTATTTTTTGGACAAGGGATTAGTTTTGTAGCATTGGTAATTAAAGTAATCTAGTTTTTATTAGCAAATCAGCATGACTGAGGTATAACTTGCTGGCAGAATTTGGCAAAATTTGACAAAAGATGCTCATCTTGACTGCTATTCTATTTTGTGGAGTACCATTCAGGGTCACATATGCCAAATAGGTTTAGACTGTGTGTGTATTCTTCCATGGAATATATACTACAAGTATATCTACTTGCCCTTCGTTCATATGAATTCCTCTTTTAGTTTTCAGACCCAGGTCTAAGCAGCCATGTCATACATTCCCCCCATTCCTTTTCACTAGTCAAATCCTTCCTGAAAGTGCCCCATCATCAAGGATGGGTCCTCTGTCCACCCCTTCTGCTCACTCCAAGAGAAGACATCATTAGTAAGGTGACCATCAGATGATTCAGGGTCTTCTTGACAGCAGTACCAGTGTTCCTAGAAAAGGATTAAAACTCTCAAGGTGAGTCAAGTTCCAGAATCAAAATGAAAACTGAATAGACCTGTCCATGTTAACCAGTTTTGTCTTGTTGTGCTTTAAATACAGCTTGCTTTGCAAGCAAGGAAAACATGAGGTAAGTATGTATATTTGTGTTGCACTTGTCACATAACACAGTGCTGGGGATCTCCTGGGAATGGAGCTGTGACGTCTGGCAGCTGAGGGAAGCAGAGTCCTCCTTCTGAACTGGTATCTCAGCCAGCTGAGCTCCTGCATTCCAGAGTACATCTCCACGTGGGGTTGTTAAATAACAAATGGGAAACATACTACCATGTATTTTTAATGTAGTTCATTTGGAGCAAGAGAAAACAAATGAGGGCTCTAAGGCCTTTAGCTGAAGCCAAAGAATTCCATGTGTTAAGTTTCCAAAATAGTGTTTGTCTTGAACTCTGCTACTCAAAATAACACTGTAGGCTGGAAGGGAAAAAAGAAGGACAAATAACCCTCAATCAGCTAAGATATTGCCTTCCTACATTGTATTTATCATTCTACCAGGAGCTCCTTTACTTTTTTTCATAGGAAGATCAGAGCATACAAGAGACTCACCCTCAAAGGTGAAACAACAAAAGCACTTCTTCCACTTGATTATAATTTGTGTACAAACTGATAAATTCCCAGCTCATCTGGCTTGTGTCTTGCCACTGGTTATTTAACATGATAGAGAGACAGTGTCTCAGCCATCAGGGGATTTTCTCTACTGATGGCTACTTCACGTATCGTCAGCAATACAGTTCTGGGAGAGTCAAGGCATTTGCTGGTGGCAGTGAAAGGCACCTTTTTTTCTGCCATTCTGTGACTTGTTGAGTGAGGTCAAAATCCATGCCGGAGCCTGGATATGATCCCTGCCACCCAGACCAAAGATCATCATTATAATTGCCTGTCACTACTACGAATAACTATCTGATTCTAATTCTTACAAACTGTCTTTTTGCTGTAAAGTTAGAATGTTTTGCTATGCTGTAACCAGTGCTGATAATGGCTTACTCTTTCATTGTACAGGTCATTTGCTAAGCACTTTCCATAACATCACCAGAAGGGCTGCTTGCATTAAATTACTTCAGAGAAAGTGGCAAGATAGCAGAAGGAACTGAGCTGCTGAACTGAAATGTATGCTATGAAGTAGGGACATACCAGAAGGTTGCAAATTCGCACTTTTGGGGCATTTACTTTTCTCAGGTGGTGTAGAATGGATGTTTGAACTTGGATATAGTAGGATGGTGCAGCCACATGGCAGAAACCCACAGCCCTATGTACAAAAGCCCACAGACAGAAACCTACACAAGCCATAGCCAGCCCTGTCTCACTGCAGGAGGTGCTGCTAACAGAGTATACTGAAATGAAGAGCTCTGCCCTCTGTGCTCTCACTTGCACCTGCACTTCCCAGAGTGCACGGAGCCAACAACCTGATGATTGCAGCCAGAGGGTGAAGGGGGCACCCCTGATGGATGCTGTATCATCACCTGATAAAGGATCATTGTCAAAACCAACATATCCCCTCTCTACTCTTTACTTCCTTTCATCTTTTTCATTTTATCTATAGAACTGAGATAATAGTGTCATGTGGCCATGGAGAACTGGGCCCGAATCAAAGGCCTTAAAGAAAGTGGAGAGATACTAGAAGACAGCAAGGTCCAATCTCAAGAAAAATGCTCCTTCCCAGGGACAAACAGCAACAGCAGGATGCATGGATGTAGCTCACATCTACAGGTGGGCAGCCACAGAGGTGAGATCAATAATGGAGCTAAAGGCACAGCTCAGACCACCATCATGGTAGGCTTTAAAAAGGAGAAGACTCATCCAAAGGATAGTCTGCACTGGATGTCTTGAAAGCAATGGAGTTGTAGGGAGCCCATCTTACAAAAACCTCAGCCTTGTACAGGTTTGTGTGCTGGGAACACAAGGTAAGGGCTCACTGAGGCTGACAAAAAGGCTGCTCACAGAGGAGTAGGGGGGATGTTTCCTCATTGCACTAAGTTAATCCTGTCAGTGAATGTAGGTCTGGGACAGTGGCATAACTCAGTTTCCTGGGAAACCTGTTCTAAAGACAACCTGCAGGATATTATATCTGTCTTGCAATTTACACCCTTTTTATGAATCCACTGATGTTTGGTCTATTTTTTGCAGGTCCGACACTGTTATGGTGCCCTCTGCACATCCGACAGAGCAAAAGTATCAGTATCAAAGAGAAAAACTGCAGCTAAAATGGAGTCAAGGTCTGATTTATACTCCAGAGGCTGCTCCACTGGGAGTAGAATGTCCAGGTTGGTGTCACCTCACTCCATATCTTCTCTCAGAATGTATTCTGAGTCAGAATGAGTCCATGGCACTTGCGTCAGCAGTTGTGATGATGAGAAATTGTTAACACAGTTATGTGTTAGTAAAGAACCTCTAGGATGTGCTTAATGTAAAGATAAGCTACTTTTCTCTTCCGTTTTATTTGCTTGGGTTTTCCTTCTTACAGCAAAGTGCAGCTGTTTCCTGTACTACAGAAAAAAATAAAAACAGACAATCAATTTAAAAATAGAAACTGCTGTCCTACTGTTTTAGGGGAACTTTGCCCAGAATGTACTATTTTAGTATTGATTTTTTTATATTTTTTTGTTAGGATAGGATATATGATTTTGAAACACTTTATTTTTGTCTCATATATTCAGCAGTGAGGGTAGAGATGAATCATGCAACCCACTGGTAATTCTTTGTCTTCAATCACAGGATCATTTAGTACCTGTGAGGGTTACTACTTTCTTCCACAAGAATCAGAATCTGCTAAATGTATAAAGTGTTGAGAGGTTGCCTAGTATGACCCAGCATTATGCAAAAACCTCTTCCAGTTCCTGTGCTTCTTCCTTAGGGGAAGTCAAATTTAATTCTAAAGTGTATTTGGTTAGCACTGAGAACCATACAGAGTACAGGCTCTAGAAAACAAAATCAGAATATAAACAGCAATGAGCCAAGTTTCACAACAGACTACAAAGAAAGACAAATATCTGACTCTTGACAAAATCACAAGAGAACTATATTTGAAGTTCTCTTTCCGATAATGAGTTTGTTGGGTTGGAAAAGGCAATGTCTGGAACTGGTCACATATCTCTAGTCTTCTGCCAGGGTCAACGTCATCTCTGGACAGAAGGAGTTAATTGGGATCAGATCACTTAGCAGAGCACCAGGGGAAGACTGCCATGTCCCTTATGCAGACCACAGCCCCAGCTTCCCCAGTAACGGGGTGTATGTGGGGCCATGGCTATTCTTTGCCACAGCTCACCTGTCCTGGATGTTGTCTCCTGACATTTGTGCTTGAATTGTGTTGGGTCCCATCAAAGTGATACAGCCAGCCAGTTTAGACAACAGATATCTCACAGATACAATCTTTCCTGAAATATTTTTTTTGTATTTAGTTGAATTCGCCTTTACTTTTAATCTCCCTGTTTCTTCTTCTTTTTTCCACCAAAAAGTAATTTTTTTTATCATTAGAATCAGTGCAAGTCATCAGCTATGAACTCTGCCTACAAATCTTCATGCATTGAACATCACACCCTGTGCAACAACATGATGTAAAACTGATCTGCTACCTGATTGTCTGCTTGCTATTACAAGCCTACACACACACAGAAAGCCACTCATTTCATGCAGATATCACAGTTTAGGCAGGGAGGAATTGTCAAAGAAAAGTAAGCAGCAGGAAATACACAGAAATCAGAGCCTGGATTCCCAACGTGATGGAGCTCTGAGTGCAGATTGCAGTCATACCATATCCCAAGGCAAGCCCATTCATGGTCTCCTATGTCAAGGCAACCTGAGGATAGGACAATCCCATATCAGTCCATCACATCCCCACAGGGAATTCAGCTCTTCATGGCCTGATGGAGCAAAGGAAAACATCATTCACCCACTTGTTTGGTATGGCATCTATGTGGAGTGCTATCTGTAAGAAGACCCTGCTTCGAACCACAGGGGAAGATGTGAGGAGTCAGCTTACCTGCTTTACATGAGCTGAAGCTGTTTGGACTCCCATTGCCACAAATGAGGCCCAAGGGAACTCTGTGAGGATCCCTGCAACCAACTTAGTCTACCCATTCATGCCTGTCAGACTGCTTCCACAGTCCACAGTGAAGGGGCTAAAGAGGACACCTCAGTGACAGCACATCTCTGAGTGTGTTATTAACAAGACGATGTAGAAAGTTGTCCATAAGGAGAAAACTGATTATGTGCTTGTTCAGGACTGAAAAGCCCAGATAAGAGTACAGTGAGGAATCCTGGGGCCTAGGCTGTGAAATTTTAATGATCCTGTTCCTACTGGCCAGGCAGAGGAGAGTAGATTTGCAAAGAGGGACTCCAAACAACATCTTTATGTCAGTAAGATGAAACTAGCCTTTTCTAAGCGAATGCCAGCTTGCTGTGTAGACATAGCTACTTGGCTGAACTGTTCCCTGGGTCATGCAGGCTCTCTGAAAAGGTAGTGCAAAGCAGCAGAGGTTCTGGTGTCTGAAGCAGGGAAAAACACAGCTTTGGTCCTGCTAAGCCCACAATTGATGACTACTGCCCCAAACCCCTGCAAAGGTGAACTCAGTCTTGGGAGATAGATGGTTGGGCACCCAGGGCAGCAGCCATGGACACCTTCCCCACACTGTTGCTGCCTGTTCCGAGCTTCCCTTCCCCCTCCCCAGGACAAGCCAGGACTTGCCTCTGCCATGTGCTCTGAACTCCTTTGTTCCAAGCGCGGGCAAAACCAAATGTAACTCAGACTCTTTAGCAGTGTCTGATTGGCCGGTCACCCCGGCTCCACCCCCGGTCCTCCCCTTTCCCCTTCTCCGAATAAAAGAAGGACCCAAGAGGGGGCCTGCTCTCTTTGGCTTTTCACCCCTTCTGCAAATATCTGCGTGTCTGTCTCTGTTTGAAAGCTTCTAATTGCAGGAATTAGGCAAACCAAAGGCTGTATTTCTCCCTCTTTGCTTCTACTGGTGGTATCAGCTTTGCAGCTACTATTTGCTGCTTTCAGAGCTACTGAAATGCTGGATTGCCCGTGCTACCTCTCTAGGCTGCCTGAGGCTTTCTAAGGCATTGAACTATGAGCCTAGCCGGTAAAAAGCTGTGAGTATTGCCACACCACACCAGACAATATGGAGGCAGGACTGAGCCCTTCTGGCCTGGCAAAGTCACCACAATGGACTGTTTGGGCAGGTCTTACTGGTGCTCCTGATGTCTGTGGTTTTACTCTGTACTTCTATTTTATTTATCCTATCACTATCACAGGATGAAGAGGAGATTGTCTTACAGCCCTCAGTCTTCAAATCTCACAGAAAACAACATTCCTTTCCTCCCATGAATGTCATGTTTGCCGTCCTTCCCTACCCTCACCCTTTGTTCTTGTGGCTTCAGCAAGATGAAGTGACTGAACCCCAAAGTCTTCAGGATGAACAACCTCATTACATCAGAACTGATGTTTGTCCAAGATTTCTGGAGGCTTTTATCAGGGCTATTAGAGCAGTAGAAGCAAGGTGCATGGGTCTCGTCATAGATTAAAACATGATTAAAAGGTAGGAAATGAACAGCATACAAGACCAGCCATTTTTCAGCACAGAAAGCAGTCAACAGCAGGGTGCTGTCAGGAGAAGCATTAGGGCTGCTGTGCCTCAGCATGCTTTGTAATGACATAGAAGAAGGAAAGGACTTGTTAGGTGGCAGATTTCTTCATGATACACCATGATTTAGATTAGCAGGGCATGGAGAGCCTTATGAAGAACATCAGAAAGCCCCTACTGAAAATGACTATTTGGCCACCCAAATTGTACTTGAATTTCAGTTTAGAGAAGGGCATTACAAACTGGCAGTGCACAATGAAAGAAACAGCTGAAGCAACTTGAATATGCTGATGGGTTCTGAATTACGCCATACACTGCTCCTGCCCAGCCAGAGAAGGACAAAAAAAAAGTAGCATTCCCTGTGGACATTGCATTTTGGAGAAAGAGGGAAAAAATTGATCTGTGGCAGATGTGTCAGGAACAGAATAGCAAACAATCTGAAAATTTGGGTAAAAATCCCAGAAGCTCATCTTCATCTTGAAGCTTTCATTGAGATCTGGTCACTTCATCTTGCCTGCTCAGATTGTACAATTCTGGTCTCTTCCAACATCTTCTGCTACTGCTACAGCTATATGTGGACTACAGGTAGTTACCCATACTTTTTTTTCTTTTAGCATATATAAATTCTGCCTTAATTTTAGTACCTTGTTACTAAGGGATGTCTTGAGGTTTTTTGAGGCCTTTGCCTCCATAGTTCATACTTACCAGCTATAGCTGTAACAGAAAATAAACTGAGAATCCTTATTTTCCAATAACTTTTGCCTTTAAGGCCAAGACAAAAATAACATTTAGCATCTGTGCAATGGGACTGTCCATTTCACACTCTAATGGTCTAGTACAGACACTGACTGTCTTGAAAACTTCATATTTCTGATACACAGCAAATAATTCATTATTGCCCTTGGTATCCTCGGCTATTTGCTCTTGAAATTTCCTTTTATCCTGCTTCCACTCTGGCAGGTAAGGCACAAGTAGAAGATTAGTTTCCACCCCATTAGCATTACAAGAACTAGATTTCAATTTCTTAAACAGTATTTTTGGTATAAATATACCCCTACTCTTTGCCATTTAACCAGAGTGCTTTCTGCTTCCTCTTTTCCCTTCTGAGTGATACATACTTCTTGTGACTCTCCATGTCAATCAAAGGCTGCTAGTGCTACAGATGTGTGCTGTTGCCTAATGTGTGTGTTTCAATGCAAGTTATAAGTAATATGCAAAAATATGTTACATGCAAAATCCATTTTCTCCCATCTCAAAACCAGTTCCAAAATACTGTGGAAAAGGTGCTGCAGTGCATAGTCAGATATGCTAAATTTCCTGAAACATTCATCACTCACTGCAGACAAGTGCTTCTGTAGGCCTTTCCCCTTGAGAAATCTCTGCTGCCTAGGATCCCAAACCGAATACTTAGGCATCAGGCTACATGCTGGGTAGAATTGGCTCATCACATAATGATGAGCTCCAGATCTAGGCATGCATCCAGGACTAGTCACGCAGATTCTGCTGGAGCAAAGTATAGGATGCAAGGAAGGGTGCCTTGTTATCTACGCATAACAGGGATGTTGAGACATACAAGCAGGCAGAACAGCTGAAGCAGTCACTTGGGTATCAGGACTGCATTTGCCAGTCATAGGCTGGAAGTTCCTGCAGCTTCAGTGTCTAGTCCAAGTTCTTCAATTTCTTCCATGCCCAAAGCACCTCTTTTCCCACAGAGGTTTTTATGTAGGCGGAGTGTGGATGTACAAGAGCAAGTAAACAAGCCAAATCCTGCAATGTCACTGGCAGTAGCCAGACAAAATGCAAGGCCTACCCACAATTTATAGGGGTACCAGAGTCAATGAGTATAGTTTCTAGCATAGCTCCTGGGAACAGCTCCTCAAACTAATTTGTCTCAAGCAACCAGACACTTGCCTTCCTTCATAAATAGCCATCCACAACTTCAGGGCTGTTAATATGGCATCGTCAAGTAGATCAACCTAGCAGAGAAAGAAATAGGAGAGACCAAGGCCTCACCTCATTTCTGGATTACATGAATTTTGTTCTCAGATATAGATCAACCCCATCTGTTGGCACTTGCAGAAGATATAGACAGAGATCACATGATTTTATCAGTACCATTTTTAGGTTCCAGTGCACATTTATAGGCTTTTGTTGGACCAAAAGAAACATGGCACTCAAATAAAGCCAAACCTAGTTACTTTCTAATCTTAGCAAAATTGTTCTCCCAGTGATCTGCTTCTTTGATGGGTATGACAGCAAACACCATCATTTTGTTTTCAACTATAATTCATCACCACTCTCTTAATATCCTTCAGAGAGCAGTGTTCCACTGAAATGGGATGGAAAAAAAATTACGAGTGACTCTTCTTGATCTTAAAATAGAGCCAGGATTTTAAAACAGCTTGATTTTTCTGCTGCTCAACGACTAAGAAGCAGACAATTCTCTGTTTTTTGAGACCAATCTGCATAATAAATGCCAAGTTTGTGGTAAACTCCCCAGATTGCATCACATGCAGAGAAGTCCAGGTGGGTAAACAACTTCCAGAAATTCATATTCATAATAGGCTTCCAAGACAGTTTGTGATGGAGTTAGTATCAGCCCTAAAAATACTACAATTTCTCTACAGAGCAAGTAATTTAACTTGCCATTCTTCTATATTTGTATTTATGAGGGAGAGATTACCTGTGTCTCGCAAATATGTCTTTGTACTGACTGCTGTATGCATTCCACAAGGTCTTCATCCCTTTCTGAAACCTCTGAAGACAGCAAATTTTCTCTTACCTCAGCTCACCATAATGCTGATATTGCTTTTAGGTACAGTACACAGCCCTGTTTTGAAAGTTCCTAGAAGCTGCTGGACTAGTGATAGTGCTTTGCAGAGGAAATTTGCTAATTTTGAATAGAAACTTTAGTGCCAAATACATTTTTCAGCTTAAAAGAGGCAAGGAATCGCTTATCTTATAGTGCAGAGTGCAGGCTGAGAAAAGTATCCCTGGGACTCTGAAGTCAGAAACAGTGGAGGTCTAAGTGGGGAGTGGGAGTTGATGGTTTCCAGTTGTGAACCAGGCTTTATGGACCTCACATGCTCCATTAAATCATACACATCAAGGTGTCTTCCCCACGCTGGGCTGTCACCACTGGCAGTCTGCCTTGGGGCCTAAAGCTAAGGCAGGCAAAGACTTGTTTTTGTGACCCCAGGCCAAGAGAGAGAACAAACTGAGCCTTTCCCCTTCAGCTGATGTAGTAAAGCAGAAGGAAATGAAGAGGGGCAGATGCAGTTGCCTTTCTGAGAAGTAAAAGGAACTAAAAGCACAAAGATGAAGCAGCCAAGCCCACTTGGGATTATGTCCTTGGACTACACACCCCTGCATTTTGCATACCCATCCAGAGGAAATTTTGAGGAGGTGCTCCATTCTTCCATCATTCAAACACTGCTCTGTAAATCAGGAGGCCTCTGACGGGTTGTGCTGAATGCTTCAGGTTTGATGAGGCCTCTGGAATTCTGGGTGTTCACTGCTGAAACTCCATCTTCCATCACGGACTTCAGAGACCAGCTACATCAGAGCCCAAGGTGCAGGCCCCATGTACCTTCCCATGCTGCAGGAACGGCATAGATACCTTACTCTTCTTCAAAGGGTCAGATCAGTGCCAGTGGTCTCTACCCAGTACCTCACTACAGTCTTGCAGTGGTGAAATTATGCAGCTGGGTTTCAGGTAGTTACTTTTTCTTCATTTCCCCATGGTTCCTATGGTAACCAATCCCACAGCCCTCGCCAAGTGAATGCAGAAACTACAGCAGGGTTCGTAAGTGGGAGATATGCCCATTTTCTGCATTGGCCAAATGTTTACTCCACTTACATTATAATAGCTTCAAGACACACAGTCAAAAATGCTACATGCTTTGGGAGATCTTGTTTATTCCAGTGGGGTTGTTGATGCTTTATTAGGCTGCATTTTTCAAGAAATAATTTGTTACATCTGCCAATTTTTGCATGTGAAACTAATTTATGTACACGGCAATGTTCAACTCAGCTCTGTAGTTCAGCAGAACATGGTGATAGAGATCTCCTGGCACAAGATCCCTGTAGCTCCCGCAAGCATTAATTTATTCATAGGAAATGCAAAGATGGAATTTTTGTAAGAATAAAAAGTGATTCTTAAGTATTTAGTCATTGCTGAATATTTAAAACTGATGGAAAAAACCTTCATTAAAAAGGTAGGTTTTAACCTTTAATGATGACAGACTGGGGATGTCAGGAATCTCTGATCACAAGCAGAGATTTGCTGTGAAATGCTGCTTGCACAAAACACCTGACAAAGAAGTCAGCAAACTGCAGGGAAGGGGTAAGATACCTGGGAACGCTGTTCCTTACAGGACTTTGGGAACAGCCTAATCACATCCCTCACACCCATCTCCCACTTGGCTTTCTCTGTCGTGTGTGGCTCAAACTCTGGTGCAGCAGAGCATCTTCACTATAGAGCCAAATGGAGTGAATCGTACCTAGTGTGCTGTGAACAGGAGGTACCCAGTGTAGCTTTCTATGAAAAGTTTTCAAGGCAGAGAGGGAGTAAATTGTAAAATTCAGCTTTGTCAAGCTCCAGACAGCACAGGCAGCAAAAGGCTTCCTACTCCCTCCTATTCAGCAAGCACTCAGGCAGCATCTGATCCAGCAGCTGTTTGAAGCTGCTGAAAAGGCCCCTGCTGACTTTGTGCTACAGCTGACTCATGCCTGAGTAGAGACTGGTGGAAAGTGGTCACCCACAGAGGATCCTGCCCCTTAAACTGAAGGATTTGCTGCATGGAAGATTGGAGAATTAAGTAAGTCAAGCCCTTTACTTCCCAAGGTGTGATTTTGGTCAACACAATTATAATTAGCTAGAGATAAACTGGAGTAGAAAGAGGATATTAGCTTCAATGGATGAAAAATATTTTTACTCCTTTTTCTGTAAGAGACAGGTGACTTTATAGTTAATAAGTGGGATGATCTTAGAAACATTTCAGTGCAATAGCCTGTAGTTCAAGACAATACCCTTCCTATAAAGACCAAGACAATGACAGAGATGTAACGAGACTGTTCTCCTCTTTCCAGCATCGCAATCAGTCTAACAAAGCGTATCTGGGTGTTTTGTGGGCAGAAGAGTAGCTGCAAAGCTAACAACATCTTCAAAATGTGAGAGAGGAAAAGGCCTTCCTAAAGTATAATGAGGGCAGATTTTCTTCACAGGCTCTGGTTTGTAATGTGCTGCGGAGGCACATGTCATTTGTCAGAGCAGAAGCTCTTTAAAGCAGGAGGGAGGACCATGAAACACAGAGCCCAAAAAACTGGGAACATTCTACAAACCACACTGCATAGACCTAAAAGCACTGGAGGGACAGAGACAAAACCTCTGTTCATAAATTGCTGAGGTACATTCTGGGGATTCATTTAGAAACATGAATTTCCAAAGTGACAGATTCAATCACAAAACATCTGTCTGAAGAGATAATGTATCTGCCATTTTTCTGTTATTCCTCACAGTGAGTTGAGGCCAGGACCCATCCACTGAGCAGGTCCCAGAAGGTATCCATGACTGCTCATAGCCTTAGTGTGGGTAACTGAGGCCACGGCTTCTGAAGTGTTCAAGAAGTACATACCAATATGTTGTTCACCTGACAGAAAGGCAGAATGGTCTCCAAACAGAAAGCAAATATAGAAGTGATGTTTTCTCATTCAGCAATGAGGTCTCCAGGAAATGTGAGCTCCTGTGAGGACAGTTCTATGCCGAGAAGCTGTTCTGCTTGCTTCAACTAAGCTTCCATGTCACATCAAACAGGTAGCCTTACTGCTGCTCCGTGTCACCTGGACAATGCCAGGTGATAGTCACTGTCTGAGAGAGACCTGTAAGCCAAAACACCTCTGCTTCTTATCTGCAGCTGTTGTGCAGTCTTTACTGAGCTAATGGCACTGCAGCAGAAGCTGGAGGTGAGACTAAAAGTCATTCTGCTAAACTACTTTTAAACAGTATCATACACTCAGCCAGAGGAAACAGGTGGATTTAGGGCTTCAGCTTTTGGAAGGAGTCAGCAGGCAACTAGCATCTCTGCTTGGAAATCACACTCTTTTCTACTCCTCTCTCTTGAAGACAATCTCATTAAATCTTCTGTCAGTGACCAACATATCCTGGTTTTGGTTTCTCCTATGCTCAGCTTCCCCTTCTTGTCCGTTGGCTTTTGCCAAAAATGATCACCTCCCTAGTTACCATCTCACTCCTTCCTGGAGCTACCTTCCGAGCCCCTTGTCATTCTCCATTTACTTACTTGTCATGTCTGAGTCTCCACTGCCTAACCCCACCTTATTCTCCTATTTAGAAGTCTGTGAGAAAGGCAGCTCAGGGCTTATTTTGTCCAGGCCTACCTGCAAAGAGTCTACTCTCTCTTACTTCATGGCCCTCCTAAATAGCAGCAGCAGCCTTACTTCTTGCAATGCCTCAAGGTGACTTGTGTATGAATCACCTCTTGTTCTCTTTTCTTAATGTGTGTTGACATATCTACCTTGTCCTTCAGTTGGAGACTACACTTCTTGAAGATCTGCAAGTGCTTTGCACAGGCTAAGCATTAATTGAAATAAATGTGGGGGTTTTAAGGAAGAATAATCTAAGGTGAGGATTGACATTTCCAGATTTCCCTAAATCAGAAATCATCCTGAGCTGTGGATTTCAAAGATCCCACAAGCTGTGTCTACCTGCCAGGCTACTTAAACTATTTTATTACACCATGTTTATGCAACTAACAGGGAAAATATGATTTCTATTTCTACTACCCCAATAATGTTATGAATTCTCACTGCAGTAGCTTTTTGATTCCAACAGTAAAGACTTTTTCCCCTTAAAATGGAATATACCCACGTTTGTAGAACACCACAGTAAGCTTGCCTATCTTTTGTTTGTTCATTCCCTTGGGGATTGAGCTGTGCCTAATGTTTCAATTACCTTTCTGCTGCTGCAGAGATGATTGAATTTGGAGTTTCAAGGGACTGCGAAAACACCAGATAGCTAGACAGAAAACCAATACCTTAGGAGCCAACAATTTACTTGGGATATCTTATAGCACTTAAACAACTTAACTCCGGGCAATTAATGGCTGTAATGGTATATTTATTAGACAAGTAAGGAAAAAGGAAGAAAATGACATGAATGTTTAATGAAGACACTAATAGACGCCACATGAAAATGCTGAATTCTCTTTTCTACTCAGGAAATACTAAGTGGCTCTTACCAACCACATGTATATGTGATAAGTGAGTTCATTTAATCAATAGGCTTTATTGCATTTCTTAGCCTAAAGAAGTTCTTTCTCAAAAATAAGGATGACCTAATTAATCTAAATATACCAAGTATAAGAGTGCAATGCATTTGTTTGCTGAAATAATCCGTCTAGATCAAAGGCTACTTTGTAATTTGAATACTGGAATGACAGTGCCTGCATTTAAAAAAAAAAAAAAAATTGTAAGACCAGTGAAATAAGAAGACAATTTTAATTTCAGAGAATCATTTCTGTTTCTCACTGATTGACTCACCAGGACTGTTGCCTTTAGTGGAAGTAATGTGAATTTCAGATCCTCAAAACAACGTCCTTCCTCTTAAAATTTGATACTTGGCTGATTTCTGTCTTGAACCAAGAAGCCTTCTGGCACCAAAAAGAAACCGAACAAAAAAACTCCAGTGGACACTGGCAAAATGTCTACGATAATCATGATTTGGCAGGGTGACTTTGCATGCATCGTGCCACTGTGACACCTTTTAATTTGATAGTAGGGGACCTAATTCCAAATTCGCTATATTATCAGAAAAAAACAGTCAGGTACCATTCAACATCTTTTGGTTGACCAAAATGATAAATAGTCAGATTAGGAGTGCTAGTGTCCATCATCTTCAGCTCCATGAAGGCTTCACTGTGACCACGGCTGCCTTGGAGCTGCCAGCCTAAAAATAGAAGCTCTTCTGCTCTGCTTTCAGGAGAAAATGTTGTGTTATGATATCAGAAGGAATATTTGTGTCTAAAGATGCAAAGAAGCAGTAGCAAAAACTGAATGACACAATCCAATATGCTCCTTTTTTATTCAGTGACAAACCAAAGAAATCAGCTGTTTCAGTTCAAAAATCCTCTTAGAGGGTCAAGCTCTAAGATTTGCAAAGATTTGCATTTTCCTGTGTTACATATTCTCATTAACTCTCTAACTGAAGACTGGCTGGCATATATGGTGGTGGTCACTCATATCTTCAGAAAGTTATTACTTTTGAAGATGAGATGTATTAGCAGAAAAGATACAGCAGAAAAAGTCCTCACATTTGAGCAAGAGGAAGGTAAGGAATATGAAATGTGCTTTCCATAGAGCCCTGATCAACCTCACAGGTCAGAGTTCATCAGGTGTCTGTCAGGGTGTGCAGCTCCCCCCAGCTGCAAAGAACCACAGAACAAAACATTAACATTCTGTCCCTTGCCACAGGGCAGTCTTATTTATCACAGGCCCTTCCCAAAGCTGGGGACAGCTACAAAGGTGTAAGGCAGCAGCTAATGAGTGGAGGGTTAGATGAGGGGATGTTTAATTAATCCTGAGGATCAGAGCCTCAGATACACAATTAAAATCCACATCACAGGATAAAAGTTATTCTGTTACAAGTATGTAGTTTATGTGGTGCAAACTATATTCAGCTCCTTAAATGACAACAATATCTGGCAATACTCCTGTGCTACTTAGAAGATTTTTTCCAGCCTTAATGGAAATATTGATGAGTAAACAAATCCTTTATTCTCACTTCTGCTTTTGAAGCTAGGATTTTAAAGTACATTAAACAACACAATTCACGCACACACACCCCTAAGCAGACAGATGGCTATAAAATATGGGCAGTTCGATTAACTATGATGGGAAAAATATCTAGTTTCTGCAAAAATATGTACCTGTATGACTCACTTATTAGCTACAAGGAAAGGGTCTCTCTGCTAAAGTTAATGAGCCTTTCTCCATGTTAATATCTGCTTCACTGATTGCAGTCCAAGAGGCTACCTGCTCTGGTAACTAACTTAATTTGCTTTTTGTATTTTTTTATATAACACACTGTATTAAAGGATTAAAATAGCACAGTCTAATAGGCTTATGAACAAAAAGGATCACATCAAAAAATGGTTATCAGTTCAACAGTTCAGCAAACATGCTAAAGCAACCCTTTCCAGCAGTCAGGGAGGAGGGACACAGCCCCTCCATGCAGCTCGTCAATTATGCAAATGAGGCTGAAAGGATTGATTTGCATAATGAGTGGAGGAACTCCTCTGTAAGGGCTGAGTCTTGCTAAATTGCTGCATATAGGTAAGGGGGAGGAGGAGCCAGAGCAGGGGGGGTTTGTCTACCAAGACTTTATATCCACACCCGGAACGTTACCTGGCTAGGGCTTGCAGGAGTATCTGTGCAGGCTCACATTTTTAAGGCTCAGTTCTGTTTCACAGTAATTTTTTTATGGAAATTTGAGCTGTAGCAGGACAGACATTTTGCATACAAGACAAGTGGATAAAATACACTTTCCCACAATAAAAAATGAATGCTACTAGCACTGAAAAGCCTCCATTCAAAATGTACAGCATCAGCAAAGTGAAATTTTACAGCAAAAGGTGGCTCATTTTGACCATATGACTCATGGATGCTCGTGTGTGTGCTGTGCTCACCAGAATTGGGAAGGACATCACTAGGGGCTGGTGGGAGATGTCCCAAACTGGGCTTATCTGTGGGCTAAACCAGCATCTGCCCTTGACCTCACTGGCATCCCTTCAAGGGATGGTTCCTGTTGGGGCAGCAGTCCCACCTGTGTGAAGAAATTCCCTTACCAAGATGGTGGAGAAAAGCAATTTTAATGGATGCTCCCTGAGTAATTTCTGACTGTGAAATTAACATGCCTTGTTCTTTTGATGAAACAAGGTCCTCAAAATCTCAAATGTTTAAAAATGAAAATTATTTCAATTTCTTTCCTCTGTTTCTCAAAAATCACTCTTTGGAGTTTTGCCTCTACCTTCTCCTCTCAGTCCATGACTGATTATTTAGACTGCAAAGCGTCTGTAGGAGGGATTGTCTCTTACAACAGGTGTCAGCAGTGCCTAATGTAACAGAGCTCTTGTCTTAGGTACTCCTGGGCACTAATGAAAATAGTTCATAGTAGCACCGTTAAGCAATTCCATGGGATATCTCTATTGTAATAAAATACGTAAGCTGCAAAAGTAAAATCTCAGACAGGAAAGACCCAAAAAAGTGCTAGGTGTAAAACTCATGCAATGCTATTATGATCTCTTATGCTGCTTATTCAGCTAGCATTTTAGAGCCACAAAATACAGACATTCCCAAGCACTCAATAATCAGATGTTCTGCACCCTTACACAGTCAATTCCACCAGGATTAAGCTCCCAGGATTTGTTAACACATCTGTTTTGAAGGTGCTGTCATCACACAAAGTGCGTGCAATGGGAAGGAGATAAATGGGGTCCTAGTCCAACCAAATTTTCATCTTCCTGGAAAAAGTCAATTTCATCACCAGTTTTTGATAATGATTGACAGCAAAATCTGGTGAGTGATTGACAGCAAAAATTGCACATCCCATCAATATATGAAAAGTCAGTAAAAATGTGTTTAAAAAATACCAATGATTTGCTTCATACAAATGGTTCCACCCACAGGATAATGAATGCAGTTTGGCTCCTATCAGTGCTGTTTGCAGTACAAATCCACTAGCACTGCGCAGAGGCTGATCTCACAGTGCTGCTGCTTTTCCCTTGCTTTGCACACAAACAGGGATCCTCTCTCCCCTTTCTTCTACCCTTATTTCTTCTTCTTCTACCCGTATTTCCCTTTTTTATTTCTTTTTTTTTTTTTCTTCACTTGACATCCTCCAAAACCCTGGTCTTCTGCCAAATCTAGGTGAAAGTAGATAGTACAAATAAGGAGATTGGAGAGGGGTTGTAACAGATGGAAATAATGTCACTGCAGGTGGGACAGGAGCATTGCAAAAATATTCCTCATCTTTGTGTACATAAGAGGCACAGCTTTTATTTTGCCCTGAGGAAGGAGACTGGAAAAGAAGAAAGTATATTTCTTCTCTTTCTGTGAATAGGGAAAACCTGTACTGATCCAGTGGCTGCTCCTGCATGCAGGTCAGGGGTGCATCCACCCCACTGAGCAGCAAACTCCCTCCTCTAACCATAGCATGAGTCCCTGATTTTCAGAAACCATAACCCCAGGCAAGACCGCCTTATGTTACAGCCACACACAACAGGGAACCCAGACCTAGAACTGTCTCTGTCTGTGGCTGGCAGCTGGATGACATGGCTCCTCCCTGGGCCTTTTTTCTGCCCCTACATCCTATTGCAGCAACAGAAGAAAGGGAAGAACTGAAGAACCACCATGTATCTAAGACCTCCCATAGCTCCACTTGGACAGAGAATGGACTTAGCAAGCTGTTTGTTTGTGTGCATGAGCAAGGAGTTACATGTGCATTTTGAGAACTCTGCCTTCAGTGTTTCTTACTGCTTCTGGGCCTGCGTCAATCTCCTTTCATAATACTCCACCATCATTGTAGTATTCCCTCCAGCTTCCCCATGCTGCCAGAAGCATCCTGGTACTAAGTGCTCAAACATATATGTGCTGTTACATCATTCATACATACCAGATTCTGCTCTGATTCTTCATGCTTGAAGACTGGTGGTAAATAATATTGTATTTTATGGTGGGTCTATAAAAAAGGGAGCCAGAGTTCTTCTGTTTTGATTTTGCTAACTAATTGAACCCTGTTAGGTATTTGTGTATTCTACCAAATTCCAGTGCTACAAAAGATTATTTCATGTTTGCTTTAGACTGAGATCATGACTGACTACTGCCCTGAACCCACAGTACATGTACGTATACATATACATATGTATACAGTACCTATACACTGATGTCATCAGTAGTTCAGTGTCATCAAATCAGAATACTTACAATTTTAATTTTTTTTTCCTTTAGCTTGGGGGTTTTTTTCTTCTTTTCTAAATCCAGGTAGTGAATTCAGGAGAAAAACTATGCTTTTACAAAGGGAAAGATATCTTTGAAGTTCTAGGGAGAGAAGTTTTAAAATGAGAGGTTACTACAGAATCAGATACCAAAAAGAAAATCATAGAAACAAAACATATCAATTTTTTTTAAAAATCCCATTATTTTGAACTATCTCCTGATTTTTTGGGACATAACTCATGATCTTTGAAATACTAATCACTAAACTACCAGTAGTTCACTTTCTTATTAAAAGTAGACTGTGGAGAGGGAACGGTTAAGGACTGGAAAATCAGCAGCTGAGTAATAAAGAGCAAATACATGTTTTGCCTTGTGGGCCTTCATACTCTTCTGAGCTCTCTAAGTGCTTCCATCTTCTTTTGGAATTCCCTTTCTTCATTTTCTGCAGGTCCTTTACAAAACATCTCAGATGTTTCTGCAACAGCCTGACAGCATGAAGAGCCATGGGATGCCTGTAGATACACAAAGTGATGAAAGAGGCAAGAGGAGTTATTATTCTTGACACTATTTACTTCTGATACTTAACCTCATCCTTCAGCCTCCAGCCAAGGAAGAGACCTGGGTTTTTTTCTTCCTGTTTGGCCATGATTAAAAGAAACAGAGACTCTCCTCCTCCCACACAGAATGAGAGAATGATTCTGTTCCCTAGATGTAGCTCTTGCCTTGATGCCTCTTTAGATGCAAGTGTCAGAGATGTTGAGGCCACAGAGGGGGAGTTGCTTTCCTTTCCAGGCAGGAGGCTGCTATGTGGAAAAGTCACAGTGAAGCCATGGTGTCCTGCCATCAGGGAAAGGTGTGGTCAGGACATGAATGATCACTGTGCAAAGCCTGAAGGTCTTTGCTTCATCAGAGGAACAAGTAGAAGTTCTCAAATCAGAAGCAAGAATGGAACAGGAATAGGATTCAGGGCAAATCTATACTCACATCTAGGCTTGGATGCCTCTGTGAATGCACAGCACTTTCCAGAACTAATCCCTTCATGTCTGAGCTAGAACCAAGGCTTCTGTTCTCTCGGTCCTACAAGGTGCTAAGGCCAGTGAGATCTGAGGGCATAGGTTTGTAAATCATAGACACCCACCCAGCAGAATCACCCTCTCCTCTCCCATGTGGCCTGTCTGTGCTGTGGTCTGCATGCACACAGAATTGAGCATCTCCTTTCCTCTGATGACCTTCAGCAATATGCAATTTCTTCCAGTCTCCTGAGGCTGGAGTGAGATTAACTCTTGCTTCACAGACCTTGATGGCTCCAAAACTACTGCTGATTATTATATCCTGATAGTTATTTTCCAGACTGAATCTTGATGACAGAGAACAGGGAGCCAGGCTTCAGGGAGAGATAATAATGCACTTGTAAAAGTGCTCAAAAGAGGACAGGAATTTACAGAGAGAGCTGAGCCACAGTCACATGTCTGGGGATTTAGGTGTATTGTATGCCACCACGAGTCACACAACAAACATAAACGTGGGACTTGTTTCAGTCTCAGTTACAGAGGTATACCATGATTCTAATCAAATTTTCAAAAAAACCCCAAACCAGCAACAAAAACCTCTTGGCATTTCCTGTGGGTGGCAATGTACCCAGAAAACATACTCCTCTGCGGCAGTCACAGTTGTGTTTTTAGAACTGTTGGAGCCCACTCAATGTCCATGAAAATATCTTGGAGTAGGGGGAAGGGGAGAACTGGCAGTGGTGAGTCAGCAGAAATAAAGTCTACACCAATGTCTACGCGATGATAGTGCCTCCTAATTTACTTCCTGTTCCCCAAGAAAAGTGAGAGGTTGTTAGAAGCCCAGACAAATATCCAAAAGCATGCTTTGTGGAGTTTTAGGGGGATCTCTAGCTTGGTCAGAAACAAAGCCTTTGCTTTCTTCCACTATTCAGAAGACAGCAAGGAAAGATGAAGATGGATGTACCAAGAGACCAACAACATATATGAAGGAAAGTCTCATGAGGCATTACTCTCCTAAGGAGAATTTCCACCCTTAGAGAGATTCTTGTTTGTCATCCAGCAGCAACAGTGTGTCTCAAATGAGGGTAAAATCCATCAAGGCTTTCTGCACTCTCACATTCTGCTTGGAGGTAGCATTTTCCTCTCCTTCTCTTGGTTGCCTTCTTTCTTTCTATTTCCTTCCTGTAAGCTTCTAATAGTAAATGGGTGTCATAGGAAGATCTTTTGGTTGCTGCCTTATTTGATGATGTCTTGGTTTGAAAGACAGGTGTCTGCCAAGGAAGGCAGGAGTCTCCCTTGAAATGGAAGGGAAAAAAAAATTGCAACCCCCTTCCCTCCGAATTATTATAGGTTCGAAATTAAGGGGCTTTCAGGCAAAGATATGACGAACAGGAATAACTGTTCTTTACTATTATATATCTATATGTGTATAACCAGTCAAACAAACAGCAATAACCATGGCAGTAACAGCGAACAATCACAAACCCAGTGCCAGCCTTCTCGGCTGTCGGGCCCTTTCCCCTCGGGTGCAGTTCCGCTCGCAGCCGGCAGGGGCGCTGGCGGCTCCCGGTGAGCAGGGCAGGTGCGATGGTTCCCCCGCGGCTGCAGGGGGCGCTCCGGAGCGAGCTCGGGGAGCACGCGGCAATGGCGGCCTGGGATCCCGGGAAGGGATGGGACAAAGGCTTCACAAACCCCTGGGCAGCCGATCCCGGTGTCTGGCCGGACTCTCGGGAACAGCAGGCTGGAACAGCAGGGAAAAGCACAAATCCCAGGTGGCAGACGAGATGTATTCAAACTGCGGAGCTGTGGTGGGAAACCCTGGGAGGTCTGGGCAGGCAGGGTGAGCAGGGCTACAGAGTAGCGAAGGCTCAAAGCAATGGCGGGGGCAGGACGGCCACAGCCCGGCTCCCAGCGGGGCAGGGAAGGCGGGCTTGGGATCCCGGGGTTTCTCCGGTAGAAGGAAGGCAGCCGGTAGAAGGAAGGCAGCCGGTAGAAGGAAGGCAGCCTCTCTCTCCATCCTAATGCCGGGAACTGACTGCCCACAAACCTAGGTGAAAGAGATGCACCCCTCCCTCTGTGGCCAGGTCCTTTGTTTTTCTTAAGCACCTAGTAATTTGTCCCCCTGGCAACATGTATGGGAAAAATTCCTTTAAGAGAAAAAAAAAAACCCAGGAGGACAACTAAAACCCCAACAGATGAGAAGAAGGATGGAGCACAGCAGAGGGAAGACCAGAAGTGACAACAGAAAGACTGAGCAATGGAGAAAGCCAAACTACTAGAAAAAAGGTGATCTTAAAGTACCAATAATAACAAGACTATGGAAGTCAAAGAGCCCATGGAGTGAAGGATATACTCACAAGAAATGTGACTGTGCTGATGGTGAAATGACGGACCTCCCCCAGGCCAGTGAAACCTTTAAGGGACACTGGGGAAAAGGAGAGTGCAGAGACAGTGGGTTACAATGCTTTGCTACCTGAAAAATGTCATGCTGAACACTGCTCCCCTGTAGTGGCATGTGTAGCCACTGTGCCCCTACCCATCACCTGCCTGGAGAGGAAACTTCACTCATAATCAACCATGTGTTCTAAGCAGATGAATGCAGCCGGAGATTTCAGCAGAGAGAAAACATGAGAATGAAATTCTGTCTTCCAGAATCCTGTGGTCATCTGCAAGCAAGTCTGGGGACAAAAGCATAGCTTTCACTTTAAACAAACTTCTGTTGCATTGGTGAACAAGATGAGATGTGGGAATAGGCTATCTAAGGTACGGGCCACAACTGATGAGCATTTTCAGGGCTCCTGTTCCCCCATTCTTGTGCATTCCAACCTCTCACATGGCTGTAAAGGGAAGAGTGACAAAATCCTGGAAGAGCCAGGAGACTAAAAGAACTTTTGGGAGCTACTGTGCAAGACACTCGCTGGCACCCAGCAACACATACACCAGTGTAGCTGCCACTGGTGCTACCTACATGTGACAATAGGAGCTGATGAACCCACCCAGTGGGTGGGAATTGCAAAGCAGCTCCCTTTCCTCCAATACAGGTGGTTCTTTCAGGGCCAGATCTTCCCTGACGAGTGTGAAAGGTTCATCTTATAAGGAAGCAGAGCCAAGGGGTTTAGTCAGACTCACAGTTATGTTACAGTTGTCTACTCTTTTCCCCCTTTGACTTATGTCTGTTTTGTCTGATCACAAATCACATACTGTGAATCATCAGGTAGCCTCTGTGCTGTCCTTCAGGAGACACAAATACTCAAAAAGATAAAGGAGAGATGAATGAGTAAAGAGGGGAGAATCACTACCGCAGCTTAAGGAGGGAGATTCTTTTTACACTTGTGTTCATAAAACATAAAATGCCATTATTTTTCCAGGATCTCATTACAATGGTGTTGGCCACCATATTTACTCTGCAGGCAATGAGGACTAGATGACTGGAGTAACAATCGTGACCACTAATGATCTCACTCCTTCATCACTAACATTAGAACGGCCACATTCAGAGCCAATATCACTCTTCTTGTCATCCAAAGCCCTAGCCTAATGCTAAGTGATTTTTCAATACCTCTGAAAGATTTTCAAGCTCTGGACTTGGGAAAAAAATAATTTTTCAGCAAGGAAAGCAATCCAGTGTGTGTTACATAGTACTACCCTGTCGACACTCTCTTCTCAAAATCTTAAAGGTATTTCTTTACACATTATTCCAAGATGAACCTATTAAGACCATGTATCCATTGCCTGTCATCTCATCAACAGCCAGGAACATGTCCAGAGCTGGTGAAACAATAAGAATTTATGTTTGGGAAACAGTCCTAGTATGGTTTTACATATTTAGCCAGAATGAGATGGAGATAATACTAAAAGAGAGCATTCCCCCTTCATTTTTCTCCACAGCCCCGGGATTAAGACCTAGATACTGCTACACCTCTATTCTAATCTCAGTATTTCCAGTGCACTTCCAGACCCAGCATATCTTTGCTGAAGACCTAGAGGGCCTGACATGACTTAATGAAGGGATCCAAACCTTCATTCAAAAGTCCCTGAGCCATGATTTGTAAAGCACTGGAAGCTTAGAATTTGTGCCAAAACAGTACCATTACCCTACACTTGGGTTGTGGTTATCTTTCCTAGGCACCAATTATGTGCTCTGTGTGAGAGAGGACTGAGGGGCTCTGTGTGTAACCCAGTGCAGCTGATATCACTATATTTGCATACAGTACAGTGTTTGCATGTTTTTAATTTACAATAATATTCTGGGTATCAGCAACACCATATATCTTTGTTGGGCAGTAATGACTTAAGTTTAGCTGAAATATAAAAAAAATACGATGATTCTGACACAGATGCATCAGGAGAGTGAAAGACATTTGGAGTTACAGCTAGGAAATAAAAATGTTGACTTAAGCTGTAATTCTGCTTTCAGAATCTGAACTTGCAAAAATCTCAACTTTGACTTTTAGCAACACCGAGATAACTTACATTACATTTGTGTTTTACACAGACACTCCTCCACTTAACTGATAAACAAGCACTACAGACAGATCAAGGAGGAGCATCCAGGGCCAACAGGCCCACATGTTGCACTGTGATGAGAATATGTTATTAAACTCCACTGTGGATAGTAAGATGAATCAAAAAATTTTAGCTCTTTGGAAAACATTGAGAATAGGGAGGATAGATGTTATCTGCCATGAGACCTCCTCCCTATACTTTTTAAGCAGAACATAAATATCATCATAATTTTAACAATCACTTTCTTTAAACCAATAGGCCGTCCCATTTGGGGGCTATATTAGCATATTAAAAATCACAGCTAGATGGATCAGTTCTCGGCCTTTCCTGGCTGGCAGCAAGAAAACTCTGGTTATCAGACACCATCTGCATATTTATGGGTTTATTTCAGAGCCTGAGTACTTGTTTTTGCATTAACAAAAACCTTGGGTGAGTGTGAAGGATGAGTAAAGATAAAGTAAGGAGACAAGTCATTCAAATAACCACTGCTGCTTTTGCTGAAGAAAAAACAAGCCCATGATGCTAAGTAATGCAGTACACTCCACAGAGGTATTAACTACAGAAAGGATGTCCTTGTAGTAAAACGCCTCCCTACACCTTTCTGTGCAAACACTATGCCTGGCAGCACGTACCCGCTGCTTCCTTGTGCCTCAGCTTTGCTTTGGTTTGCACATTGTGAGGTACTACAAAGAGGTGATACCTGATGCAAAGGACAATCCAAAGCTCAGGATCATGAGAAATCAGTCATTAACAGTCAAGTAGGCAATGTGCACTAACCCATTTTCTCCAAGGTATGGCTATGCATCTTTCATTGGTTTGCTTTAGCTTGGGGGTGTCTTTAATGTAAGTAAATCTTGGGAGCTTAAATCTGTTTTAATTCAATTACAGTCAAAATTTAATACAGTCAAATCTTTTTTCATGGGGTTCTAAACAGAATGCAGACTTATCGTAATGTAATCACCACTGAAAATGTCAAACTGCCTGGCCAGATCACCTGCAAGGAAAAGTTACAACCTTCATAGCATATGCACTTCCAGGAATAGCTTTCACACCAGTACAGAGGAATTTCCAGCTTCTTCAAAGCCCTAAAAAATGCACAATGACTAATTACAGCTCCTATGTTGACAAAACAATTAGTGGTGCAATTCATTTTTAAATTACAACAGTCAAGCACACCCTCTTAGCAGTTGCTGATACCTCTCTCAAAAGCAAAAACACTGTGAAGACCAGAGCGAAGATATGCATACTGATAAGGCTTTTCCAAAGCTAAACATATTTGTATAGGTAAAGCATCACCAGCTGCCAGAGATCTTACTATCCTCTCCCCTACCCTGCTCCAAATAAGCATGGATAAAAATTATTCTGGCCCCAAATCAGTAGGTGGGATCCTCTAAAATCTAATAATGGGAATAATCAGTATCCCTAAGCCTCCTCAGCTTGCAATCACATCAAGAAACACAGAACCACATACCCCTAAGCAGTGAAGCACAGTAGGTTGTTGGGGTACTGTGCTACATAAACCATTTTCCCCAGAGATGCCAGGAGAGAGTGGAAAACAGCACAGGACTGACATGGCTTAGTCAGACATAACATGTGTTGCTCAGTGCAATAAAATAAGGTTCTTGAATTCTGCAGGGACAATGGAACGTAGGGGAAAGGGCAGCAAAGAATCTCAGGTCTGAAGTGTTCCTGAAAATTATAATTATGGTAATGCAATTTTTTAAGATAAAGTAAGCCTTAGAAAAATACGGCGGTTCTCAGTCATACGGGTGCTTATATTCCTTTCACAGAAGGTGTCTGGAGGCATTGCAAGACAATGCAACTTGCAGAGCACATGCAGCAAAGACATCAGAGCATCACAGTTTTGATAGGGATCCTGCGATCAGCCTCCATCAGCATGGAAAGAGAATGAGGGCACTCCACTGATGCAGAGCAATCCCATGAGGGGAGGAGGCAATCACCTGCCAAAAAGTTAAGCCTAATTCTAAGCAACACTCCCACTGCCATGGGCTCACATCACCATTCAGAGGGTTTGGAGAAGAGGAAAATTTGAAATAGAATGGTGGATATTAGTTTAATTTGTGGCTATCATAGTGTACTAGTTTGAAAACAAACCAGTGGGAGGCACCAAGTCAGAATAACAATTTAATGGAAATTAAAGAAAAGGGGAAAAAAAAGGTAAAATAAAACACTGTCAAACTGACAGAGTCAAGGTACAACCTGACACCCTGTTAGGCAGGGTGGTGGTAGCAGTCTGGTAGAATGGTGGCTGCAGTCCTCTGAAGCAGTGATCCTGTAGTAAAACAGTCTGCTCTTCCTCAGGAAGTCCAATGGTGGCTGTGTAGCTCCTGTCCTCTGGAAATCCAGTGGGAAGCTGGTGTCTCTGGTGTTCAGTCCCAGCTTATATCCATGATGGGATGCTTGGTTCCTCCCTCTGGGTGGAGCATCTCACAATGGGGTAACGAGTCATGAGGCCAAGTGTTGATTAGGCTCATTAACAGAAGATAGTCCAGAGGGAGTTATCTCTGAGTCAGGCGGCAGGACAATGATGGGCAATTAACAGAAAGATAGTCTGGGGGGAGGAGGCAAGGAAACACTGCTCCACCTGATTTTAACAGCTGATGGGGATGGTAATAGAATACACTGCAACCCAGGACACATAGATTACCAGCTTTTCTAGTTAAAAATATCTCTGTCCAAGTCTCTTTTGATATATTTGAAGATTGTGGTGGATAACGCAGCTCCCACTCTGAGTACTTAGGCTGATAACGATACTACTCAGAGATGTCAGCTGAACAAACAAAATGGAGTGCATGAACCTCCTAATATTCTCAACAGCTAATCCTTTGGCCAGCACAAGCAGGAAGGAGTCTAGTAACAACACATCATGGTTACTGCCAGCCCCATAACTGCAACATGAAGATTTTGTCCCAAACAAGACTGCTATGAGAAAACCACCAGAGAAAAAGAGCTCATTTTGGCAATAATTTATTACCCCACGGCAAGTGGGGCACGTGCAACTCCACAATGTGTCTCCAGGTATGGTGATTTGCTCATGACTCTGTGTAGCCAACCATTCGTTAGTATTGGTGTAAGCCAACCGTGTCCTGGGGGCATCAGGCACAGCATTGCCAGCCAAGCAGGGGAGGGGATTGTCCCGCTCTGCTCTGCACTGGAGTGGCCTCACCTCGAGTGCTGGGGGCAGTTCTGGGTGCCACAATGTAAGGACAACAAGCTATTAGAGGATGACCAAAGGAGGGCAGTGAAGATGGTGAAGGTCCTTGAGGGGAAGCCATACAAGGAGCAGCTGAGGTCACTTTGAGTGCTCAGGCTGGAGAAGAAGAGACTGAGGGGAGACCTCACTGCAGTTACAACTTCCTTGTATGGAGAAGAGCAGGGGTAAGCACTGATCTCTTCTCTGTGGTCACCAGGACCCAAATGAATAATATTAACTCTGCCAGGTTTAAGTTGGATGTTAGAAAAAGGTTCTTCACCCAGAGGGTGGTTGGGCACTGGAACAGGCTCCCCAGGGAAGTGGTCAGAGCACCAGCCTGACAGAGTTCAAGAAGTGTTTGGACAATGATCTCAGACACATGGTGATTCTTGGGGTTGTCCTGTGCAGGGTGAAGTGCTGGATTCAATGATCCTTGTGGCTGCCTTCCATCTCAGGGGAATCATACTATGATTCCATGATGCCCAGCATTAGCAGATAGGAGAAAGAGCTCAGGAGAGGTCTTCTGGGAACACTGCCTCTCAGCTGTCTTTGGGTACCCCTATGTTCTTGCACCAGAATACCTTTGGCATGGCCCTGTTAAACATCCACATGTAATTCAAATTCTTTTTCCCTGTCTGGAAGGGTGAGAGCTGGAGCCTCAGAGAATCTGCTTTTTAATGCTTTGAAACTCTGCTTTCCTTCTGATGTCCATATCACAACATTGGGGCTGTCTTGTGTGAAAAAGTCATGCAGGGGTCTGGCTAAAACAGAAAAGTCCTCAATCCAGGTTCTGCAACACCCTATTAGTCCTAAAAATTGTCACAGCTCGTTTTTAGTCCCGAGTAAGGGTACTCCTAAATTCCTTGGACCCTCTCTGGGTCAATACATTGCAGGCCTTCAGTCAAAATATGTCCCAAATATTTAACCTTTTTCTCCACCATTTATGCTTTCTTTTCAGAAATTTTCTTTTAGCTAGAAAATTAATCAATTTCACAGTGGCTTCTTCTACCACTTCCTCTTGTTCTCCTGATAGGAGCAAGACATCCACATATTGCAGTAACCTAATCCCAGGGAGCAGAGTAAATTCTTTTAATATTTTTTTGTGGGGCTAGTCCAAATAAGACCAGTGTTTCCATATATCCCTGCTGAAGGTCTGCCCATGTCAACTGTTGCTTTACCATTTTCCCTTCTTCCTCTCTGAGTTCCCACTCAAAGGCAAAATACTGTTTACTGTCCTCTGTAAGTTGGCATTCCCAGAAAGCATCCTTTAAATCGAGTACTAAATAGTAGTGGTATCAGGAGGGAATCCGGTTCAAGATGGTATAAGGATTAGGGACCATGGGATACCTTGGTTTATTAATCTTTTATTATTATTAGGTCCTGCATCATTCTATAGGTTCTATCTGGTTTTTTAACCATCAGGATGGGAGAGTTATAGGGACACATACATGGGTCCAGAAGACCTGTCTTTAGTGAGAATTTAAGAATAGGCTGTAATCCCTTTCTTCCATCTCTTGAAACAGGGCATTGCTTCTTATAGACCACTTGTCCAGGTTGTTTCAGAATAATCTGAAGGGCCTCCATATCTAATTTTCCAAATTTCCCTGGGAATGCCCATACTTCCAGGTTCACTTTAGCATAAGATTAGTAAGAGAATTTACACAGTGTTACAACAGTATTAGCCTCTGTATCACCTTTTATAATACTGATTTTCATTCCCAATTTAGCCACTAATTCTCTTCCCAATAGCTTACAATCACAATTTGGAAAAATTAAAAATTCATGCATCTTGTATTTAACTCCCACATCCACTAGGAGCGGTTGAATAGATGCATTTGCTCGTCTTTTACATCTACACTTTGAATAACCAAAGATCCTTTTGACAATTGTCCCCACTTTGGCATAAAATTCAAAGTAGACCGAGAGGCTCCTGTGTCTACTAGGAAGTGTACTTCCTCTCAATCCAGACCCACCTTGTATGTTATTAAGGGTCCACTTGTCTCTGGGGACAATCCCTCTTCCAATGTCCTTCTTTCTTACAAATAAGACATTGATTACTTCTCAATGCTGTCTTGGCTGACCCTCCCCCACTGCAAAAGACATATTCCTGTTAAATCCTGGTGGCTGCTCCCTTCCCTTTTGTGCTGGGGGTCACTGCACTTTTCGCTTCATGGGTTGTAAAAATTGTGCCATTATCCCTGCCTTCACCTTTGCCTTTTCCTCATCCCTTCTTACATACACTTGCTGTGCCTTTCTAACCCACTCATGCAGGAGCCTATCCTGCCACTCCCCATATTTCTGTATTCTTTTATCAGTCCAGGCTTTGGTGACAAACTTCACCTTCAGCAATGTATCGAAGGCTGGTTCCTCAGGGTCCAACCCTCCTTGTTTCCTCAAGGCATCCCTAGTCCTTTCTAGCCAATGAGAAGGACTCTTTTTTTTTTTCTTGCTCTAAAGACATAGCATTGTTAGTTCTAGGAACCACTGTTTTAATTGCTCTAATTAAATAGGCACTGTAATCTCAAAGGTGGGCCAGCCTGGCTTGATTATTTGGGTCCCACTGAGTATCTGCCTGGGGGATTGCATCAAGCACCATAGGCACATTTTGTCTATCCCGTCCCATGGCCTCTGGGTGTTCATGCTCCCACAGCTGGGGAGCTTTCTGCAAAATCATCCATTTCTCCTGTATCCTAAAGGAAATGCCTGAAAGGAAATCTCAATCTTTACAAGTATAACCTGTATTTCCCAAATATTCCTCTATTTTTCTCCCACCCCTATGGAGTCATCCAAATGTGGGGGTAATTCTTTTTTCAACCCTCTTATATCCTGAGTGGTAACTGGCACAATTAAAAACCAAAACCCTCCACCCTGGCCCACCAGTGGAACCTGGCATAGAGACATCTGGCAGATCCCTGTCTCCTGTGTCCTAGGGGCACTTGGTGTCTTATATTGGGCTCCCTCTCTAGTTCTAGGGACAGATATGATGTCCTGTCCTTTCCCCTTGCTGTACCTGAGGGGGGCTGAAGGAACAGTATTTCCTTGTTTTACCTGGAAGTTGGAGATACAGGGGATCCGCAGATGGCCGTGGATCTTTGTAGATTTTGAAGACAAGGTGGAGAAAGGTACTGGAAAACATCCCAATCCTCACCCTCATTCTTTTCTTCTCCCTCTTCTTTTTTCCTTACTACATAGACTCTTGCTGGTACTTGCCTGAAACATATTTTTTCCACATTCCTTTTCAACCAATCCTTTCCCAGTATAATTTAAATACAATGAAAATTTTGACAAAGACTAATATCATCTGTCCCAAAAGGGGGCCATTTAAATCCTCTTGGCAGATCATATTCTGGCCAGATAAAATAACAATATTCTAGCATTATTTCCTTAGTTACCTCCAAGGGAATGCATAAACTATCTCAGAACCTCAGCATTGTCCCCAGAGAATTATCTGGGGGTATTCCATGATCGTCATTGCTATTGTTTAGATCCGTTCTTGTCTTTCCTTCACTGCCCTCCCTGGCCATCCTTTCATGCTTACTCCCCAAAATTCCCTTTGTACTCCATGATGAGATTTTCAGTGGTCCCTCCCTGTGGACCTCTTCATGGACCTCTTTGGTCCATCACTCACCAGTCTCCAGACACTCCCAAGTACCCAATCAGTCATCCAGTGCCAGCTGCCACTGAAGGGAGTGGTCATCTAATAGTGGATGAGGTGAGCTATGAACTCCATTTGCCATCTGCCATCCCTGGAAGGTGAAAGCTTTCCCATATGACCTCCCAATTGTGCAGAAAATCACACTGCCAAAGGCCAGTGTCCACAGAGGAGACAGAGAAGTTCTGAAAGAATCATCTTTATTCAGATAAAGGGAGAGTCCACTGGGACATACTCCTGTGGGGTCTCTCAACTTTTTGGAGCATGCAGCCTCCTTTTTATCCTAAATTCCCAACCGCAGGTTGCCTTCTTCCTTTCCCAATTGCCTGAGGTACTAGGAAGGTACAGATGTCCTAAACTGCGTAATACATATTCCCCCTTTAACATGTACCTCCCCCCCCCCCAATCCCTCCCCCGTCATAAATCGTATGATCATTAAAATTAGCTTAAAGCCTGCCCTGGCAGAGAAGTTACTACTTATAAGCCTATTAAGCCTGCACGCTCCTCCCTAAAGCTCAAAAGTTTAGACCCTGTTGGGTTCTGTAACAAACTTGTGCGATTTGATGTTTGTAAAGACCCCCACACCCATTCTTCCAGAACATGATTGGTTCTTTCAGGTTACCTAGTTTCAGAGTTTGTTTGTAAAGACATACACACCCATTCTCCGATTACTAACCAGCCAGCAACTGGAGTGAACTTCCTTCATTAACTGACAGCCCGTGAGCCTTCCCTGTACTGAAGACTATCCAAAGGGAAGAGGAAAGGGAGTAAGATCTGTCTTGATTTGAAAGACAGGTGTCTGCCAAGGAAGGCAGGAGTCTCCCTTGAAATGGAAGAGAAAATGCAACCCCCTTCCATCCGAATTATTATAATTTCGAAATTAAGGAGCTTTCAGGCAAAGATATGACGAACAGCAATAACTGTTCTTTACTATTATATATCTATATGTGTATAACCAGTCAAACAAACAGCAATAACCATGGCAGTAACAGCGAACAATCACAAACCCAGTGCCAGCCTTCTCGGCTGTCGGGCCCTTTCCCCTCGGGTGCAGTTCCGCTCGCAGCCGGCAGGGGCGCTGGCGGCTCCCGGTGAGCAGGGCAGGTGCGATGGTTCCCCCGCGGCTGCAGGGGGCGCTCCAGAGCGAGCTCGGGGAGCGCGTGGCACCGGTGCCCTGGGATCCCGGGAAGGGATGGGACAAAGGCTTCACAAACCCCTGGGCAGCCGATCCCGGTGTCCGGACAGACCCTTGGGAACAGCAAGCTGGAACAGCAGGGATGAGCACAAATCCCAGGTGGCAGATGAGATGGATCAAACTGCGGAGCTGCGGTGGGAAACCCTGGGAGGTCTGGGCAGGCAGGGTGAGCAGGGCTACAGAGTAGCGAAGGCTCAAAGCAAGGGCAGGGGCAGGGAAAGGCGGGTTTGGGAAAACCGAGGTTTCTCCTGTAGGTAAAAAGAAGGCAGCTCAAGGAGCAGAAAGCCTGCAGCACTGACAGGACAGCAGCAGCCTCTCCCTCCTCTGAACACCGAGCACACACCGCCTACACACCCAGGTGAAAGAGAGTAGCCTGTTGGCCCACACCCTCAGTGGCTAGGTCCTTTGTCCTCCCCAAATGCCCAGCAATTTGTCACCCCGGCAACATAGATGGGGAAAATTCCTCAAGAGGGAAAAAAGCAGAAGGGGAACTCCCAAAAACCCCAACATTATTGGATTAAAAAAAAAAAAACCACAGTGGAAGGGCTTTTGGGCATCACCACTGATGGGCTTAGGAAAGCAGCTGCTGTCTAGTAGCCCTGCCCACTGGATCAAAGAGAGGGAGAGAGGATAGTAAGGGGGTTGATGGTATGGGAAAAGAGATGTGCAGCCTTTGCCCCATCACCTGTTCTTCATTCAGGGCAGGATGCTTACTGTGCACACACAGCCCAGCCAGTGTCGGTAATCAGTGCTTAACCCTCACAACTGTGGACCCCACCCCTATGCCCCCAACAGAACACTTACACTCTCAGCCCTAGAAAAGACTAAAATATCCACAAGCACTCCCCACAGCTACCCTCCTTGGATGCAGTGCCACCTCTTAGAATACACAGTCCAGAAACAAATAATTAAGGTAAGCAGGGTATAGACGAAAGATAACTGGGGGATGGACGAGAGCTAAATCAAGAGATAACTACACCAATTTGACACAATGCATTTGCAAAATACATAGTAGTGTAATGTATGATTTGAATAATACTGATAGCATTATTATATACTAAATCATAATCCATATGCATCGGGGAGAGTGTTAAGGTAACAGCAAATTCACCTGCTTAATACTTTATAACAGGTTAGAATGATAAATTATCCATTTCTCAGCAGCAATCAGTCCTTCTGCCAGCCTTGAAATGGTTTTACAGTGAAAGAATTTGCTTTTACAGAAAATGCAAATGTTACTGAGTTATTGCATAGTACAACAGTTTCTCAGCCTTATAATAAGTTTCATCAGGATATAAACAAATCGTTTTCGCAAAGATTGCTCCTAAAGCCAGCAAGGGTCAGGCAAGGCACTAGGCCCTGCTTCATCTTCTTTGTGCAGCTCAGTTGTGAGGGAGTGGTGAAAGTACTAAAGGCTGCCCTGCCAAGGCACGGATCTCTGAGACACTGAGCCATCCCACTAGTGCTCCCTGGAGCATGCAGCCCTGGCACAGCTCCCAGAGGGTCTCCCACCCTAGTCATGGCAAGGCAGCTCTCTGCTTCAAAGTGAACTAGAATTGTCTAGTGCATGACCCGCCCAGAGCAGTCAGGATACCTGAGCTGCTGAAAGCAACCTGTATATTGACCCAGCTCCCACTGCAGTTCTAACCCAGGACTTAAGCAACCTCTTCTGAATTTTCATTTGCTACATTTCACATTGCAGCATTTCGTATGAACAACTGATATTTCTGAATCACTGAAAAACGAAAGAAGATAAATTCTTGTTTTCCAGAGGGACAGCAGAGCCTTCAAGGCACTGGTGAACTCTGCTGTTGTAAGAAAGAGTGATTTAAAACACAGTACTTCCCTTTGATGCTTACTGTCTTTGACATCACATTAATCAGAGCTTTGTGAATGGCTGATGTGCAACCATACTCACTTTTACTTAAAAGCAGAGATATCAGGGACATTTAACAGCTCCTGGTATGGTATTTTTAAACTTCAAAAGTAATAAACTATTTATGAAGTGCCACTGAGGGGAGTATCCAGCCTAATTCTATATTTGTTTGAACAGTTTGCCTTTAAAAAAAAATTGCCAATTTTTTGTCTTAGGTGCATTAACAATTTACTGCAGTGTTAATGTGCATGTAGACCTCAAACAGAATCACTAGCCATTGTCAGCTTCCTTTTCAACTAATGACAGTCGAAGTAGATTTTCATTCATCCTACAGAAAATGTGGGGGAAAAAACCCAAAACCAAATAAAACCAAAACAAAACAAAAAAACCCCTCATGTAGCCTGAAGCAGGCTACTTCCATGAATGGAAAAATTCTGGAAACATGTGGACAACATAACCTACCAAGCAGCTCCTCTGGTCAGTCTGAGCTCAGGTGTCACTGTTACCATAGCTACCATGAAAGAAAAGACATTATCTGAGAAGATGACCCATTTTCCCCAAGGGACTGTCCAGGTAGGGAAAACACCTCACAAGCTTTCACCAGAGGTTCTGTAACATAAAAAAGCTGTAAGAACAAAGGGTAGAATTTTTTACATAAAAAAGAGTTAAAATATATTTGCTGGAAAACTGTGTTTTCCCACCATTCACACAAATGTCTAAGGAGGAATTTGGATTGAGATGCTTTGGCAAATAGCCATCTCTGTCTGAGGAAGCAAGGTCCCAAAATAGTCCTGTACAAAGCTGCAGCTGTTTCTTGCTGCTGCAACTCTGATCATGAACATGGATTTGCCCAGATGTGCAGACCTTTAGCAATTCATATTCTGTACCCAACCTGTACTCTTACATTATCCGTGCAGTTCCTGCACTGTTTTCTTTCCCAGGAAATCGGTTTTGTGTCCTAAGTGAGGCTCTTCTCTCAGCCTTTTCAGATATTGGACATCTACTGTTCCTTTTCACTTCCATCTTCAAGAAAACACTCTTGCAATGCTGTTGGCTCTTTCCTAATTCAGCTGAACACAGTTGAATTAAGAAGCAGAATAACAAAGTCAAGTCCAAGAAAACTTGCAAGATTCCTTTATATTAAAAAAAAAAAGTAGAAAAGTAACATTGTTAAATGAAAGGAACAAAAAAAAGCACTTTTTCTGCAAATATGGATCTCTAGTAAGTATAATATCTAAAGTGCGAACCTTTGTAATCTAGTAGCTCAGTTACTTCCAAGAGGAAAAAACAAGTCTGTTTCAGGAGGGTTTTTGGAAAAAGAAAGGAGAAAAGAGGTGAAACCAATGAGAACAGTTTACCTATTTAAGATAAAGTGACAGAGATATTCAGCATTTTTTTCAATAACTAGAAGAGAACTATTAATTTTTTAAAAACCAAATGTTTAAATGCATCAAATAGAATTGAATTACTAACAAATACCATGAAAAGTCATTTTCAAAGTGAAAACTACAGGTATTCAGGATGCTTCATACAGCATTGCTATAAGCAAATAAAGGAAAAGGATTTCTGTCATGAAAAGAATAGCTATATTGGTTTTTTATTGATTTCTTCTGGAAAGAAGAAATCTGGATATTGATAAATGAGAAAATTGTCGAACACAAATGGCAGTTCAGTGCCTGAACTATATAGCCTGCACAGGAATGGGACCCCAAATGTTATTTCTGCTTTTGAAAGACAGATAGCAATAGCACGTAGTTATTCTGCCTAACTACTTATCAGCCCAGAATAAATATAGCATAGAGGTGCACAGGCATGGGAAGAGAGCAGAGGACTTGAAAATACCACCATAGGAATATAACCAGATCTATAATAGGGTTACTAAAACTCACCAAGGTCAGCTACTGGCCAGTAAATGAATGCAACCTTATGATTTGAGTAACGTCAACTTCAGATGTAGCAAAGAGAGCAAGTAACAGGCATTCAATATGAAAAAGTCACCATAAATGGTGAAATCAGATATGAACTGGAAAAACTAACTGCATATAATTTGAAATATAAGTGTTAGCATCATTTAACAGGCTAATAATCATTATTTGACTAGACTATAAGACTTTTTTAGACTTAGAGTAAATTTTTATTCTCTGTTCCTTTGGACCATCTAAATGTCACAAATTAGAGCAATAAATTGGAGGATAATTTGGCAAGTTAGTGGGCAATTTGGATGAAACAATTTGGTGGAAAATTTGTGCAAATTACACTGTTCAAATGTAGTTTAACAGTCTGAATCCATTGAAAACTTCAGCTTCAGTGGGAGTGAAATCCATGCCACTCCAGTAAGAGTTTCACTCAGCTCAGAGACCCTGAAATTTCACTGTAAGCAGCAGAATCAGTGCAGCTTCAGTATGTCTTGGATAGCAGCCATGCTGGGCACCTCCTTAGCTCTCTGGGAACAGCACTGAGAGATCATTCAACAATTTTCTTGGTCTTGCAGCTAAGTACAGCAAAGAGGAACTTAACTAGACTGCAAAGGTCTTCCTCAGCTTTGCTTCCATTACACATGAACAGGGGCACTGTGCAAAGTATACAGAGCCATGGGATGTGCCCTGTACACAAAATGTTTCCTAGCACCACTGACCAGTGAGTACACCTACAGAACAAGGGTTAAAGCCTTGAGCAGTGCTTGAAGTCTTCTCAAACCTCCTGCAGGAGTCAACCAGGACCTGAAAAACCCAGATGTGAAGAATCAGAGCTCTTCCACACAGAATGTATTGCCACTTAGAAACCCAACACTTTCCTATATACATCCAGAGCAAATGAAGCCCTAGAGAAAAGAAGCAGTGCAGTAATTCAAGTAATTTAGTGACTTTTTATTAATAAGATCAGAAGCAACACAAGAGTGATGTGATGAAGGAACACGGAATTTGTGGTTCACAACATAAAAAGAAAATATCTTGTTTCCTAGTGACAAACTTACCCAAAAGATGGGAGTTGAACAGAAATCAGAGAAGTTTGAACAATTTGAATATGTCCTACACCATTAGTGAGTAGCAGAAAATGCCGGACATAGCACCATAAAACAATGAAAAGGAGATAGATAGATCACTAATACATGGCTTCCCGCTGAATGACAGCAAGAAAGCCTCAGGAAGAACAAGGTGCTACAGACACACTTACAAGACATGATGCACTCAGCTGCATCATGCCTTGACCACTTCCCATGCCAACGAAATGAAGCCGGTAGTGTGGTCCACTGGCAGGACTCAGGGGGGAATTCAGCTGCAGGCAGTCCAAACAGTGACTGGCCTCTAAAAGATGACTTACGGCTTGGGTCTCCGGATGGGATTGAATCTTCCTTGAACTCAAACACTGCAAAGAGCAGGAGGCATGTTTATTGGAAAGGCGAGGTCAAGCAGTCTGAAGTGAGGCATTCCAGTAAAACAGTTTCTACCAGCTGAAACACTGTTGCTGCCAAGGTGTTCCTGTCTCCGTACTGGTCTTACTCTGTAAATAGTGGACAGCCCCGGGCTCACTGAGCTCTCTTGCACAGCAGCAGGCTGCACAGCAGGATGTCTTCTTGAGCAGAGACACCTCTCCAGGTTACTGTTTGAGGCTGAGAGATTCCTTGGCACATTCTTGGTAAATGATTAATAGCATGCTAAACTTTGGAATTTTAGCCAAGAGATATAAAGTGTTGATTGTGTTCATATAATCCTTTAGACATAAACTGTTGACCAAGCCTAGGGCTAGAACTGAACCCAGGTGCACCTAAACTCATTTCTGAGAAGTTTAGAAAGCAGTGGGTTCCTTTCAGAACCTTATGACTCAATGGCAGGATCTTCCTGACAGTTTTGTCTGGCTCTGTCCCTATGAAATTAATAATCAAGTGTACCATGCCATCAAATCCTGTTAAACCACTGCCATTTCACCATTAAACTTTGTTAACTTACTACTTTATATCAATGAAGTATACTGTTGTTTCTCTCTTATGAGTGAAGTGCATTACTCCATCCTCAACAGTCACTTCTGAAGGACCACTTAGTGAGATGCCAGAGCTCATTTGAATTTTACTCACTCCATTTGAGAAAAATGCGGGTGTTTGCTAGTTCTTTCAGGAAAAAGCACCTTGATTCAGTGGACTCCCATTGTGTAATTCTAGTGACACCTTAAAGGCTGCAGCTGGTATTCTTTCTACAGGGAGGACCCTGGAAAATCAGGATCTCCTGACCCATCCAGACAGCTGAAGCTACCTTTCTAATTACTAATCTCTGTGCATTACAAATGCACTCTGTGACTAATCTGATAATACTATAATGCCTCATTCCACTTCAGCTGTACAGGTGTCAGGGGACTTGAAATGGGTATGGTAATACCAGACTTCAGAAGGTAACCACTAGCAACACAAATGCAGAACAAAGTTATGTAATATGTCCTCGCGCTACCCTCCCCCACCGCATACTTCTTCAACAGGAGGGAAAGTGTGTGTGTGGAGGGGAATGGAGCAGCAGACGCAATTCCAAGGATGACAGAGTAAGTCTGAGGTCTCAGTCAGTCCTGGTTTATAAGGGAATAGGGTATCTCTCACACAGGGAGAAAACTAGAAACAATGCTCTGCAAGGGACTTGACAGAGATAACTGATGTCTGAGATGTCTGGTTAAAAGACAGCTCTGAGCCCAAAGCCTTTCTGCTATATTAGCACCACCACAAATCTAGGCTACCTGTCTCTGTGCCTTCCCAAGAGGTCTGAACTCAGACGGAGAGAGCTATCATCTGCTCCTTGTGTAGACAGTTCCAAGTAATTTCATGGCCCTGTCATATCCTGTTATAGGAATTATTTCACCCTAGGTGCTTGTTTAAATACTTCTGTTTAAGGATAGCCCTAGTTAAGTTGTTTACTCCCTCTATATTTTTCCCTCCACCAGTACAGAAAGAAAGCAAAGGCTTCATAATGTTTAGGATCAATACAAAATTGGAAGAAAATACATGCAGGATAGTAAAGAAACTAGGAAACAGAATCTGAGTTACAGAACAGAGAAAATTCTAAAAAGAGCAGATTTGTACCTACAGGCCATAAGCTTCATACTAATTTTAATTTCCTCAAATTAACACTCAGGTCACTATTAAATTACGTGTCATTATTGGAAATTGGATTCATAAGCCTTTCTTTGAGATCTAAATCACGTGGAAAGTATCTTCTCACCAGCTCTCCTGTGCTGGAAAAACCCACCTTTATTTCTTCAGACAAGCTATGTAACATGAATATAATAGTTTATCCATACGCAGGTTTATCCAAGAGGAAGACACAGGGAGATGCAAAATAAAAAAAAAAAAAAAAGAGGAGGAGAGGACCACTAACAGATTTAACACAAATTCAGAGCTTACACAAAATAGAGAAAGAGCCAGGGCATGGGTGCTATACCAAAATGCTCTCTCAGAATCGCTCTTCCTCCAGGCTCATTAGCTTTGCCACAGCACATGGTCATGGGCTGTGGTGAGTCTGTCTGTATACACCTGACAGAAATACCTGACACCTGAGACTCCACCCAAGTAAGGTCAGCAACTGACAAGAACTGAGCAGCAGTCTGACGTCTTTTATAAACCTTGACCTCGCTTAGCCTTTCTTATAAGAGTTAAAACATAACCCTCTTCACCTTTTTCACTCATGCATGGCTGGTGTTTCTACCTGAGAAGGTGGAGCTGTGTTATGCTGGATGCCTCTTTACAAAAGACCTGGCTGTGAGAGGGATGTCGCTGCTGGAACTGGTCCTGCCCACCACAGGGATGCTGTCCCAGCAGCAGATGAGGTGCAGTGGTGGGTGAACAGGGACGCTGCTGCTGAGGTTTCAGGCTGTGGCTGCCATGCTGGCTGCAGTCAGCAGTATGCAGTGAGGCTGCAAAGGAAGAAGACCATGAATGCAGAGGAGCAGCACCAACCTCTATGGTGCCTGCCCGGCCACCCAGAGAGAATTGCACCATGCTGTGCACACTGTTGCTGGCCTGAGCTGGAGCTCTCACAAATGTCTGGGAGTGAAGGGAAACCCACTGGGAAAGCAGGACCAGTCCTTACACAAGAGCTTTTCCCAAAATGACCATAGGCACCTCTGCTTCCCACAACTGTCATTGTTCACTATGCCATTGATTCAACTAAATTTCTTCAAAATACAGTCAGATCTGGTATGGAACAATGACTCTATTGCAGTTAAAAGTCCTTGTCTATTTTTCTTGTGTCTTCAGCTGAGGCCACTGATGATACAGAGACAGGCAGGACAGGATCTGTGGTTTGCTATCAGCAAAGAGTGTGTGCAAAGCTGTAAACCCCTTTCACTTGCTGAAGTAGATATTCGCCTTCCTTCCCTGCCTGCCCAAAGCCACTTGCACGTCTTTAATTTGCAACTGCTACTTCTGCTTTTGTACCCTGAGCAGAAATTACGGATTTGGTATTTCCACCCATTAGGTCTCACTGGCAGGATTGCCTCAAGGATCTATGAGGGTGCAATACTCTGCTGCTGCCACTTATTTCCATTGTAACCAGGAATCAGGTGAGGTCATGATGACTCTGCCTTCCACCCTGTGTCCTGCGAAGGGAATGGTCAGTGTCACTCTGCAGTCTGGTCCAGTGGGATGGCATGTTGGCCTCCAGCAGACCTTCTCAAGCAGGCCTGAGACTGATCCACCACCTGCCTGCCCCCTGATAGGTTCCCATCCTGCTTCCTACAGGCTATAGGGTAGACATGCATGAAGTGGAGGAAATGATGACCAGACCCAAAATAGGGATATCACATTTCACTCACAAGCTTATGAAACATTAGTAAAAGCTTAGTGCAGTAATAGAGCCAAATTTACCTACTATATTATGATCATACTGACAATATTCATATTATGCACCATGGGACTCCAACATTTGGTTTAAAAAGAGGACAAGGGGATAGAAAAGCACAAAACTAGTTGTGTAGCCCAAAGCCAAAGCAGTGCATCCCAGACTTATCCGGGCAGCCACTACATTTCCTTGGTGACAGGAGAGAACTGGTGTAAGGGGGTCAGTGCTTTTACCTAGGTAATTAAAGTCTAGAAGTTAAGTGAAAGAGGAGAAAATTTTCAAGCAACGTGGTGCACGGGTTTCTCTCCACACAGTGGGTGAGGAAGTTTTTTGAACTCTATCAACACATTGTATCAGCACAGCAACTAGAAGACAAATTTATTTTGCTGGACATTTTAAAAATATTTAGGAAAGCCTGTAACCCTAAATTGAATATTTTATTTGCGTAGCACCAATTTTTGCCTCATCACATTGTAACAAATGGAACTGACACATATACAGCCAAACCGAGACAGAAAGAGCAGCAGCAACAGTCTGAGATTACTGAAAATGATATGCTTACAGACAAAATTGTTTTCCATATGACTGACAAGAGGCTAGGAAAGAGGTTATTAAGGGAGATGGATTTGTGCTTGCAAAAAGGCAATAGACATCTGCCAGGTCTTGGAAGCCAGGCACTGCTAGAAGCGATAATGTCTGGGCAAAGTATTGAAAAGTCTGTGTAATAATACTGTCAATGGAAGCAACATGAAAAGTGGCAGATCTAGAGCTCAGCCATGAACAAGACATGCAAATCAGCAATAAAGACAGTGATGGCAGTGGCCTCCCTGCTATTCAAAATTATTCTGCATGGACAGCACAGCAGATGCTAAGGCCAGAGCTTTCTTCCCCCAAAAAAAACTTTTCAAAAAATCACAAGAACCCAAAACCCAGTGTCTCTCCCTAGGCTATTGTAGTGGTTTGGTCCAAAATACTCATTACTGTTTATCTTCTGTGAGATAAGAATTAGGAGAAACGCAAAGCAAGCACCAACCTTGAAAGAATATAAAGAAGTTTATTAACAGACTTAAAGGAGAAAAAAAATTATTCCACACCTTCAGAACACTACTCCTCCCCCCACCTTCCTCCCTTCTCCCAGTGACAATGTAAAAAGACAACCCTTAAGATGTTCAGTCTGTTTACCACTTTCATAATAACCTTGTTCAGTCCATTTAGAAAGAAGAGTCCCTCTTGCTCATGCTATGAAAACATTATCGCAACGAGACAGCCGCCCACTTCCAAATATTGTTCAGTCCATTTAGGAAGAGGTCTCTGTGCTCGCATGTGAGTCCCTTCCCCCAACTTGCAGCTTTTCCCGCAACTGCTTTCGAGGGTCCACTCTTGAAGTTTTTGGGGTACAATTTTAAGGTTGAGCCGTTCAGAAACAAGAACAGAGGCCCTTCTCCTTCCCTGGGAGCAAAGGGTCTTCATCATCTTCATCTTTAGGACTATCTCTGGGAGCATCTCTAGGAACTGAGGTTTCTCCTTTCCCATTTGGAGCAAAAGTCCTCATCTGGTCCATCTCTCCCTGTCCAAACTTCTCATGAAATTACAGCTGCGTCAGCATCTGCCTAGATCAGCGCAGGTGCTTTTGCTCACGAGTTGAACACTCCACCCCCCGTATCTTCATGAAATTACAACGGGATACTCTGATATATCATAGCTTCACAACAGAATTTCAGCTTTAAGCATCTCCTCTCTCTCTTCCCTCAGGTTTTCAGCTCTTCACAGCACTAAAAGGGTTAATCTCACCTCGGCCTTGCAGCTGTGTGTCTTATCGCTGTTGGTCACCTGGCCTCTGCCGGACAGAAATCTTGGCTGCAGTGGGGGGGGTGGTTCCGAGCCGCTCTGGCTGCCCACAGCCCTGCTGGGGGGGTCATCCTGGAGCCGTGGCCCGGCCCGGCCTGGCCTGAGCAGGGGCCAGGACCGCTGGCCCCCACACGGGGCCCGCAGCCACCTGTCCCAGCGCCGGAAACGAGAGAGAGCTTGGAGGGGGAGTTTGTCTATTTTTAAGTGTGGATCACAGAGGCGGTCACAACTTCAAGTGGCTTAAAGAATTGTCCATATTCAAACTGGCCACCTGATAAGTTCTATCAAGTCATAGAGGAAGCTGTAGGAAGAACATCACTTCCAAGACTCAGCTTGCTAACCTGTGACAGCTATGCCTGCCAAAAGTAGAAATGAGAAGATGCCTCAGCTCTGAAAAGCATTTTCTGGTGCTGGAGTTGATAACAATATCTGATTTTGTTAAAAAGTCTAGGAACTGACCAATTAAAGTAAGACCATATTTCATTCAGAAATTAGGAAACAGAGACACCCATATCACTAATTGTAGAAAGCTATTGCCCAGAGTCATGAAGGAAAACAAAGCTGCTCTACATACTATCTACAACCACAGAAAAAGACATAGTGATAAGACTACAGGGAACAAAAAACATTGTATGTGTAATCTGACAAAATTATTGAAATATTAATGAAGGTACATTACTGTTTTATGAACCCTGTGCATTGCTCAAAGATCTATATGTAACTCATCCAGAAGCTGGGAGAGGGGAGACAGAGGACACCCAGCTGCTATGACACAGGGTGCCAAGTAAGCCTTTTTTTCTTTCTTTCTTTCTCCTTTAACAATGACTCTTACCATCTCTTCCGATGCTGCTGTTCTCACATGCATGGAGTTGGCCTCATTGGGAGCTAGCAGAGTGATGGCTGACAGTGCAAAACCTCCCTTGAGAGCAATGCAGTGCCACCCTTTGTGGAATTGTTCAGTCACAGCAGTAGGCCAAGTTCTGCCATCCTGCATGAGGCAAGGCAGAAGGAGGGAATGAAAACCTTGAGGAGGAATCAAATCCTAGTACGTATAGGTCTACTACGTATAGGTCCCTTAGGCCCAGTAGAAGAACATAGGATGAGTGGTACTGGCAAGTCCTAAGGGCAGTGACCTGGACAAGAGGTTGACAAACTTGTAGTTCAGTTCAGCATGGGCTTGCTGCCTGTTTAGTCTGCTACTTTTGTTTTCCTTCTCCTAGACGCTCATACGTACATCTAAATATGTACATATATATTTATACACACACATATATATATACACACACTATAGCTAAAAGGCATTAGAGATTTCTGAGCCAGGCAGTGCTGCATCAGGGACCAGCCCATCTAAGGCTCCAAGGTCAGGTGAACTTACAGAACTGGTACACAGCCCAGAAAAGATTGGTGGAACTGGCCTAAGACATCCATCAAACGGAACTGGGGATGATGAGCCACACTCTGGGGCTTGCCTTGCTCATCTAGTTAAAATCAATAGTTTTTGCATAGGCAGTTTTCTGTAACCAGTTAACTGCCTGGAATGCTGCCAAAAAGTTGCAGAACTCTGAGGGACAGTTTGATTACAAACTCCTGTGAAGACAGGGGATCTCAGGGACAAGGTTCCTGCTGTGTACAGCACAGGCGTAATGAGTCAAATTCTTCAACAGACACGAACAAACTCAGTGGCCCTTGTCTGTACAGTCACTGCCAGTTTTCAGACAAGGTCTGATGCATTGATTGCTGTTTTTCTTGCTTCCTGAGTGTCCTGATTTTGACTGGGATAGTTAATTTTTTTTCTAGTAGATGGTGCAGTGTTACGGTTTGGATTTACTATAAGAACAATGTTGACAAGACACTGTTGTTTTAGCTCTTATTAAGAAGTGCTTACTCTAAGTCAAAGGTTTATGTGCTCCAGTATCATGTGCTTTGCCTGTGAGGAGGTGCACAAGAAGCTGAGAGGGAGCATGGCCAGGACAGATGACCTGAACAGACCAAAGGGATATTCCATATCACAGAATTTTATGCTCACTATATAAACTGAGGGAAGTTGGTCAGAGGGCATCCATTACTGCTTAGAGATGGACTAAGCAGTCCTCAGTGGGTGGTGAGCAGTTTTATTGTGCATCACTTGTTTAAAATTGAGTTTTATTCCTCTTTATCTTTTTGTTATATCAATTTTCTTTACTATTGTTGTTGTAGTTGTTATTATATAGTTACTTTATTTTACTTATTAAACTGTTCTTGTCTCAAGCCATGGGGTTTACCTTTTTCCAGTTCACCTCCCCATCCCACCACAGGGAAGAGGAGTGAACAAATGGCGGCATGGTACTTAGTTGCCATCTGGGGTTAACCGCAGTGCTGAGAAATGCACTGAAAAAGGCTGACAGGAATCTTACCTTGTTTAGAATCCAGGCCTATTTACCTAACTAATAGAGAAAGGGTTAGTGTGTAGAAATTCCTTCTCCAATTCCACCAGGTATCTTGTCACCCTCCCTGATGTGCCTGCTTCTCCACATCCCAAACCCTTTATTAATCCTCATCCCTTGGTGCTGCAGTCAATTAAGAGGCTGTAATTGTGATGGGCTGTGAAAACACCATTTTCAGTGGTGTATTCAAAACCTGTATCTGCAAATTGACTGGTGCATGACCATGAGAATCAAGTGTATTTTTAAAACTGTATCATGTCTAATGAATGGATTTTCTCAGGCTTAAAACATAATTAGTCCCAGACCTTCCTCTGGAAAATGGTGGATACTTACTTTAATATGTATTTGATCTCTGAACAAAGTTTTTCTATTAAGGGGGATTTTTTCATTCTTATTGTCAATTGTTCTCGATATACAACTGTCATAGGTTAGCAAGCATAGTCCCGGAAGGGACGTCCTTGCTAAGGGGTGCTTACAGTTTCCTCTGGGAACTGATAGAACCTATCAGCTGGCCAGTTTGAATATGGACAATTCTCTAAGCCACTTAAAGTTGTGATCACCTCTGTGATCCACATTTAAGAATAGGCAAACTCCCCCTCCAAGCTCTCTCTCGTTTCTGGCGCTGGGACAGGTGGCTGCGGGCCCCGTGTGGGGGCCAGTGGGCCCGGCCAGGCCCTGCTTGGGCCAGGCCGGGCCGGGCCACGGCCATCCTGGAGCCGATGGACCTGTTCCAGCCGTGGAACCCCCCCCCCCCCCACTGCCTTGCCGTGGGCAGCCGGAGCGGCTCGGCTCTCCCCCCTCTCCACTGCGATAAGAAAAATTCAACATTCCAGCTGTAAAGCTGCAAGGCCGAGGTGAGACTAACCCTTTTATTGCTGTGAAGAGCTGAAAACCTGAGGGAAGAGAGAGAGGAGATGCTTAAAGCTGAAAGTCTGTTGTGAAGCTATGATATATCAGAGTATCCTGTTGTAATTTCATGAAGATATGGGGGGTGGAGTGTTCAACTCGTAAGCAAAAGCACCTGCGCTGAGATAGGCAGATGCTGACGCAGCTGTAATTTCATGAGAAGTTTGGACAGGGAGAGATGAACCAGATGAGGACTTTTGCTCCAAACGGGAAAGGAGAAAACCTCAGTCCGTAGAGATGAACCAGATGAGGACTTTTGCTCCAGATGGGAAAGGAAAAAACCTCAGTTCCTAGAGATGCTCCCAGAGATAGTCCTAAAGATGAAGATGATGAAGACCCTTTGCTCCCAGGGAAGGAGAAGGGCCTCTGTTTTTGTTTCTGAACGGCTCAACCTTAAAATTGTACCCCAAAAAACTTCAAGAGTGGACCCTCGAAAGCAGTTGCGGGAAAAGCTGCAAGTCGGGGGAAAGGACTCACACGCAGGCAGAGAGACTCCTCTTCCTAAATGGACTGAACAATATTTGGAAGTGGGCGGCTGTCTCGTTGTGATAATGTTTTCATAGCATGAGCAAGAAGAGACTTCTCTTTCTAAATGGACTGAACAAGGTTATTATGGAAGTGGTAAACAGACTGAACATCTTAAGGGTTGTCTTTGAACATTGTCAGTGGGAGAAGGGAGGAAGGTGGGGGGAGGAGGAGAGTTCTGAAGGTGGTATAATTTTTTTTTTCTTCTTTTAGGTCTGTTAATAAACTTCTTTATATTCTTTCAAGGTTGGTGCCTGTTTTGCATTTCTCCTAATTCTTATCTCACAGCAGATAAACAGTAATGAGTATTTTGGACCAAACCACTACAACAACTGATGCTTCTCCCCAGAATCTGTTAGATTTGTCTGCTACATATGTGCCTTACACAAAAATGGCCCAGAAAGCTACAGCGTGAACTACAGCAAATGGTTATTATTCATATGTATTTAAGATTTTCTACATCAGGCTGAACAAATACAAATTAACCTGGAGAGTGCTATGTTTGGTAAACCTATTGCACATTGTTATTAAGGAGCAAAATGAAATCTATAATGGAAACCTCTGCACTCCACTCTATATATAGCTACCACAGAGTTTTCCAAGAAGCTGTTCAAAATAAAACAGGTACTAGACAATGAGGCATTATTTGCTACCTGTAGGGCAGATAGCAGTCATCCAGTTCAATCACCACCATGAGGCTGGGACAACTTTCCCAGCCAGCATCTGCACTTCAAAAACATACTGTACAGCATCTCTTCTGGAACCTTTCCATTTCAGCTAAAAGCTCCACCTGAGAAAGAAGTCATCATTCTGGGTAAGATGTTTCCAGAAAAGCACATGAGGATGATGTGATGCTGCAGAGCACCTAGGTGGGATCAAAGAGAGTGACTGTGAGCTGTTGTTCCACTTTTCCAGCTAGAAAGCATAGCCACTTCAGGGACAGGCTGCCTCGACAAGGTTTTTACCTTGCTCTTCTGCCTCTAGCTAGCACAACAGACCTTTCCTCCTTGCAGGGAGCCTGCTCTCTGCAAGACTGATCATAACAACTTGGATGTCCCTGGAATAGAGAGGAATTCCCTGAGCCACCCACCCACCCGTGGTGCCTGCTGCCTCTGCTTTTTTGACTAGCCAAGGCTCAACCCTTGCTGAAGTACAGCACTTCTAGGGGCCAGGATCTCTTGGGTGAACCTGGACATGTAAATCATGGCTGAGATATGCACTCATAAAATGATTCATTAAAACCGAGCAGACTTCTTCAGAAAAGAAGACTATAAAGGCACCAGTCTCTCTCTCTGTGTATATTGATGCAAACACACAACATAAATGTGAAAATTACTCTGTTTCTACAACTCCTCAGTCCTTCAGCTTCCTCTTGTAAGAGAAATGTTCTTCACCTTTTATCTGCCTGTTTTCATGGCACCTGACCTGCCAAAAAATAAATATTTCTCTTTTGTCCTACGTGACAGTGTCCGTCCCAGCCTGGTAATCACAATGCATTTTCATCAGCGCTAGAAATGTATCTACCCCACAGGTGTATTCAGCAAAGATATAAAAGGTACTACCGTCTCTGTAATATGATCTTGGCTTTCCATAAACTAAAGCATTTCTCTTTCCTCTGCTGTAACAGAAAACATGCTTTATTAACTATCTCTTGATACATATCTAGCAAACATTGATCAATATCTAGTGTCTTGAGAAAAATACATTCTCAAAAGCTTTTAGTCTCTGAATTCGTCTCCTGCTAGACACTTTGTATAATCTAAAGGCATATTTGCAAGGAAACGGTAAACTATTTTCTTGCTGGTGAGTGTATGAAGTAACTGAAGTGATTACAATTACATATCACTCAGTAATTTTTACAGAAGACTCTCTCCTGAGAGGCAGCACATGTCAAAGTTTTATAAGATGAATTTGTAAAGGAAAAGAAGTCAAAGATATGAAGTTTGCATAATATCATATAACTAATTTTATTTCTGTCAGGATACTGGTATATTTCCCACACAGTAACAATGCTACTCACAAATCACAACCCAAAACTATTATGCCTGGTTTCCCTGAGCTGATGCTAAACAAAGAAAAAAAGCACAGAGAAAACTAAAGCCAGGGAAGTTGCAGATATATTCCAGAGAAGTTTCTACATCAAAAATTCAAGAATAAAAGTGTTCCTTCGAGGGCTGTACTCTGCTTCCACACTAAGATGAACTTAAGCCTATGCATAACAACATCTCCTGGGAAGTTTCACAATAATTGTAAATCTTCTTCTGTAAACCTAATGGGTTGGCTGCTGAATTTCCTGCAAACTCCAGAGACATTGTAATCCTTGGCAATGTATCTAGAACATCCCTCACATAAACACATAAGAGCAAAGGACCAGGCTTGCACCAGGTTTCCTCCAGACTTTCTTTCTCCTTCCCTCAAGTTACAGAGAGCACAGACCCCCAGTTACACATAGAGCAGCCTCTCATCCATATTCTATGATGCCACTCTATCCTCTATCCTATTACAGCACTCATGGATCCTGCTTTACTACTTTATTTTGGGGCCAAGAGCAAACAGGGTCACAGCTTCCCTAGTAACACCTGCTAGGTGTCAGGGTGCCCAGTGCTGTATGTGACATGTATCAGATATCACTGGAAAGGCATGCACAAGCGTCATCTGCAAACAGGGATCTCCAAACAGCTGTTTGACAGGGAGAGCTGTATCTTGGTTTGAAAGACAGGTGTCTGCCAAGGAAGGTGGGAACCTCCCTTGGAATGGAGAATATGACCCCCCTCCAACCAAATTATTATAAATTTGAAATTAAGGGGCTTTCAGGCAAAGATATGAGAAAATGAACAGTTCTTTACTAGTATATATGTGCATAACAAGGCAAACAAACAACAACAATGGTACCAACAACAAACAAAAGAAAAAAAACAGAAACCCAACCAACAGTCTCTTCGTGCTCTTTAAGCACTTTCCCCTCAGGTGTAGCTCCGGTCACAGCCGGCAGGGATCGCTGGCGGCTCCCGATGAGCAGGGCAAGTGCGATGGTTCCCCCGCGGCTGCAGGGGGCGCTCCGGAGCGAGCTCGGGGAGCACGCGGCACTGGTGCCCTGGGATCCCGGGAAGGGATGGAACAAAAGCTTCACAAACCCCTGGGCAGCTGATCCCGGTGTCCGGACAGACCCTTGGGAACAGCAAGCTGGAACAGCAGGCTGGAATGGCAGGGACGAGCACAAATCCCAGGTGGTAGACGAGATGTATCAAACTCCAGAGCTGCAGCAGGGACCCCAGGACGTCCCAGCAGGCAGGGTGTCCTTGGCTGCAGTGCAGCAGAAAAATCAGAGCAGTGGCAAAGAAATGGCAGGAGCCAGGCAGTGGCAGTCTGGCTCCTGAACACGACCGAGAGAGGCTCCCTTGGTGGCTGGGGAAGGGGCTCGGGAATCCTGGGGTTTTTCCCTTGAGGCACCCGAGCAGATGGTGAAGAGTCCCACTTTTAGTGAGGTAGGATGTTAATAAGGTCCCAGTGCAATGGCTGCTGTTACGAGCAGAGCTCCACTCACAGTAGAAGGAAGGCAGCAGGAGACAGGAACCCCACAGCGGTGATGAATCCTCCCCACAGCCTCTCTCCCCTCCGAATGCTGAGAGCACAAGAGAGCTAGGGGCTCCACCCAACCCTCTTTTCCCAGTCCAAATCTCACAGCATCCCTGCCCTTTCCAGAGAAATCCCCAGGTAAAAAT